>NC_092708.1:308141724-308454508 GCF_047496885.1 Scyliorhinus torazame
GCCCATCGAGTCTGAACCAACCCACTTAAGCCCTCACTTCCACCCTATCCCGTAACCCAATAACCCCTCCTAGCTTTTTTTGGTCACTCAGGGCAATTTATCATGGCCAATCCACCTAACCTGCACGTCTTTGGACTGTGGGAGGAAACCGGAGCACCCGGAGGAAACCCTCGCAGACACAGGGAGAACGTGCAGACTCCGCACAGACAGTGACCCAGCAGGGAATTGAACCTAGGACCCTGGTGCTGGGAAGCCACAGTGCTAATCACTTGTGCTGCCGTGCTGCCCATTTATTATCCATCAGCAAGTTGCCCGATTTTATTTAGTTTCAGAGTCACCCGCTGAGCAGCTTTAAAATGATGGTTTAAATCAGGACAGTGTATATTCATCACATATAACTCACATTTAGTTATTTTGTGCATCCAGATTGCAATCTTCAATCAAAAACAATAGAAGTTTGAAACAGATAAAACATACAACTCAAGAACAAAGTTTGTCCTGTATTCAGAATAGAGCCTCATTGCTTTCAACAGAAGAAAAAATAAGTGGTTCAGACAACTCTGAAGTAAATCAGAAAAATAAACTTCACGTGTTACAATTCTAATGATATTGCTTAATTTACAGTGATGATCAAGAACAGTTCTGAAAGCTAAAACCAACCGTTTTTAAATGGCTATTGATTGTATTGGGATTAGAATTTATGTGATGTTTCAAAGGAACCTTGCTTCATCTGTCCTTGATAAAAAGTGATGAAGTGATGTTACCTCAGTCTTCATTCTTTATCAAAGTCAATTGCCTTCTGTTCCCTTTATAAATTGTCCGTGGAGAAAAGAAGCAGTGTTACTGTAAAATAACGTGTGCATTAATAAAGGTCAAAAGCCAACATGCATTTTAAAGAAATAATGTAGCACATCTCACTTCAAAAAAAATTAATTTCGAATAAGCAATTATTTCTTTTCCAATTAAGGGGCAATTTAATGTGGCCAATCCACCTAACCTGCACATCTTTGGGTTGTGGGGGTGACACCCACGCAGACACAGGGAGAATGTGCAAACTCCACACGGACAGTGACCCAGGGATTCAAACGCAGGTCTTCACTCTTGAGGTATATTCAATGTGACAGTGGGGCTCACGATTAAAACAAATATCCATAAAGGTAAGAATATATATGTTTTTAGGATGCCTTACCAATACTTCTAAGTGTCATTTTGGGCAAGTTGGGTGGGGTGTTTCTCGTCGGCATTTCAGTAAGATTCACACCGCTATTCAACCACACCTCGGGCGCGATTTGACGGAAGTGTTTTGTCATTTCAGACATGTTTGGTTGGGAATTTCCCAACGCTGTGTCATTGAGTTCACCACCACTATAACCACACTTAGGGCGTGATTCTCCGGCCTCGTTTCGCTATTGGTCGAGCAGAACGAGGCCAGTGAATAGCTGGAGAGAACCGTGCCAGGCGCCAAACAGTTTGCGGTGCAATCTGCCCATTTCCGTAGGCGAAATCGGGATCTCTCCAAAGCATGGCGAGAAACCAATTATCACCACTTAAGCCCTATTTCCATAAAATTAACAGGAGCCACCAGCCTGGTTGAGGGGCTTTGTGTCTGTGAGGCCTTCAATCCATCTTTAAATATTGTGAAGACCCATAACGGGGTATCCTGCAGCCTGTCTGTCCCACCAAACACTACCAGGCAGAACCTTGCTGTGACTTCAATACTGAAAGTCAATTTCATGCCCTTTGACTATGACCAGCCTTTAGCTTCACAGCTGAAGGCTATTGCAAAAGAGAAATTAGTCTTGTTAGTTATGAGAGCACTTCACAGCTGCAGGTTGTGTTTGCTGCTTGCTAATGCTTATGGCTGCAAATGCCTGGAAGCTGCTGCTGCTGTTTCTTTCCTTTTCTGTAGTAAGAAAGAAGGAAAAAATTTTCTAAGATACCTGGGCCCTGAAACATCGGGTCAGAGGGATGTATGGATCCAGAAGGCAATCCGGCTTGAAGCAAGAAGACACCGTGGGAACTGTTGCGTGACATTGATCTGAACGGGCCACCTGATGATGTTGTTGAAGAAATGCTTTTGCAGATTGCTGATGCTTTTGTTGCTGGTGCGGTGAGTGCTGCATGTATCTGGCACATCACTGTGGGTTAAACACATTAGAAGTCAATGCTGTTCAACTGCACTTTGAGCGCCAGTGGAATATGTGGATGCCATCGGGCAACACAGTGGTGCAGTGGTTAGCATTGCTGCCTCACGGCGCCGAGGTCCCAGGTTTGATTCCGGCTCTGGGTCACTGTCCGTGTGGAGTTTGCACATTCTCCCCGTGTTTGCGTGGGTTTCGCCCCCACAACCCAAAAGATGTGCAGGTTAGGTGGATTGGCCATGCTAAATTGCCCCATAATTGGAAAAAAATGAATTGGGCACTCTAAATTTAAAAAAAAAAGAATATGTGGATGCCAGGATTTGGTTCCGGTGAAATTGGGCATGTGGGAGGGCCTGCACAGTTGCAGGTCCTGGAGGGAGAATGGCACTGATACGTGGAACTAGTCACACATTGATGGACAGATCATTTCTACGACAAAGTTCTGGGCATGACAACACATTCTCAGGCTTATCCTCCATTTGTGTTGAGGAACCTGCGAGAATGATACCTTTTTTGGGGAACATGAACTGATATAGCTTTTTATTGGTACCAATATGAAAACGGTGACATTTCCTTGCATTGAATGGTTAGTGTGAAATGTTGAATGTTATTGAGTTGATTTTCAAATCTTTATTACTGGTGACCATTTTATAAACAAAATGTTCTCAACTTTTAAGTGCCTCCTCCAGGGTGCCTGTGCCATGCCTCAGAGGATGATTAGTGCATTGCATTTCAAGGAAACTTTGAAGCCTGAACAGTGCGCCTGTGCGAGATCCAGTGTGGTGGTCTGCTGTGCCCTCCACAACCTGGCATAGCAGCAGGCCACATGCTGGAGGAGGAGAAGCCAGACCAGGAAGAGCTGGTGGAAGAGCCTGGGGAGGAGCTGAATGAGGGACCAGAGGATGGAGGACAGGCGGCGGCAAAGGCACCAACATGCCCAGAGGACCAACGGAGGCCTTCACCCTCACCAAATTTTCATAAGCAAGGCCATATCCGTCAACTCAACCCCCCTATTTCTCTATTTGCCGTGACGATATGCAGAAGCATTGATGTGAATAATAATGTATACAACCTCCAACCAGCAGGTGGAAGTGGAGAATTATCATGTGACTGTACTTCAAGGACTCTGGAGATAGTCGTGACAGTGGGTAATCATATTTGCAGTGGCTCTAGGGTAATTTAATATAGTTAGTAGTTTTTTGATATATTTCTCATAGTTATCTAATCCACGCATTAAAAAAAAAATAAACATTTAACTCGTCAAGAACTAGACATCATATTGTGCATGATTCCTACTGGCCAAGCCACCAGAACATAACATGGTACCAGGATTTAAGATCTAACAAGATACCAAGATTGGTTTTGAAAATCCGCACAGGCACAGATAGGTGAGAAGAAAAAAGAAAAAATGTTTCTACTAACCACGTAAAGTACTGGCAAATCTAACTCAACGTACTGCTAGCTTCGAAGTCCAGGATGGAAGGTCTGAAGGCACCACACCAGCTTTGATTCACTGTTAATGTGGATACGAATTGGCACATCTTTAAACAGCAATTCACACTCAACGTTGCAGCTCTAGGTCTGCAGGCACAGCCTGATGAACGGAGAATAGTGTTGCTGTTCAATATAGCAGGTCCACAGGCGATAGTAATTTTCAATACCTTTGTTTTTTAAAAATAAATTTAGAGTACCCAATTCAGTTTTCGAATTAAGGGGCAATTTAGCGTGGCCAATCCACCTACCCTGCACACCTTTGGGTTGTGGGGGCGAAACCTACGCAAACATGGGGAGAATGTGCAAATTCCACATGGACAGTGACCCAGAGCCGGGATCAAGCCTGTGACCTCAGTGCCGTGATGCAGCAGTGCTAACCACTGTGCCATACTGCTGTCCCAATACCTTCATTTTCGATAGCGAAGCGAATAGCAAAAAATTTGACGAAGTTGTGAAGCAATTTGATCGGCACTACAAAACAAAAAAAAAATGAAACGTTCAAGCGCTATATTTTTTGCACGCATACCCAGCAGGCAGGTGAATCATTTGATCGTCTGTTATCCGACTTGTAATTGAAGGCTCAGTCATGTAATTTTGTGAATTTGCAAGCGTCCATGATCAAATCGTGTTCGGGATTAGCAATTACAAGGTTCGGGAGAGAATATTGAGCAAGATCGAACTCCAGCTCGACAATGCCATTAAAATTTGCCATGCCCAGTAGGCTGTATAGGTCTGAACCCCCTACGGGACCGGAGGGGATGAGGCACTTCTTGGGGGGGCTGAATTTCCCAAAGGTGAACGGGGAGCTGGTAGAAGGGCTGGGGGCCCCGATCGGATTGAAAGAGATAGTGGAGGGTCTGAAGGCCATGCAGGCAGGTAAAGTCCCGGGGCCAGACGGGTACCCAGAGGAATTTTATAAAATGTTCTCGGGGATATTGGGGCCAGTGTTGTTGAGGATATTCAATGAGGCAAGGGAAAGAGGGGTGCTGCCCCCGACGATGTCACAGGCCACAATTTTGCTGATTCTGAAGCGGGACATGAACCCGGAGCTGTGTGGGTCCTACAGGCCGATATCCCTGTTGAATGCGGATGCCACACTGCTGGCCAAAATTTTGTCCTCCAGAATTGTGGATTGTGTTCCGGACGTTATTGGGGAGGACCAGACGGGGTTTGTTAAGGATAGGCAGTTGGTGGCCAATGTAAGAAGGTTATTAAATGTGATCATGATGCCCCCGGAAGGTAGGGAGGTGGAGGTAGTGATCGTAATGGATGTAGAAAAGGCTTTTGATCGGGTGGAATGCGATTATCTGTGGGAGGTACTGGGACGGTTCGGATTTGGGCCGGGCTTTATTGACTGGGTCAGACTCCTGTGGCAAGCGTACGGACGAATAGAACAACATCGGACTATTTTAGACTGCACCGGGGGACGAGACAGGGATGCCCCCTCTCCCCACTGTTGTTCACGCTAGCTATAGAACCGTTGGCAATTGTTCTGAGAGCCTCAAGGGGCTGGGTGGGGGGTGGGATGGGGGGGGGGGGGGGGAGCACAGTGTCTCGCTCTATGCAGACAGCCTGCTCCAGTATGTATCAGACCAAGAAGAGGGTATGGAAGAAATCATGAGGATTCCAGGGGAATTTGGCCGGTTTTCGGGGTATAAGCTAAATATGGGGAAAAGTGAGATGTTTGCGGTCCAGGCGAAGGGAGAGGAGAGGCGATTGGGGGAGCTGCCGTTTAGATTAGGAGGGGGTACCTCGGCATTCAGGTGGCGCAGGATTGGGACCGGCTGCATAAATTAGATCTGGCCCGGCTAGTAGACCAAATGAAGGACGATTTCCGGAGATGGGATGTGCTCCCGTTGTCATTAGCTGGGAGGGTGCAGGCGGTGAAGATGACGGTCCTCCTGCGATTCCTGTTCGTGTTTCAATGTCTCCTCATCTTTATTCCGCGGTCCTTTTTTAAACGGGTCAACAAAGTGATCTCTGGCTTTTTATTGGGCGGGCAACACCCCGCGGGTAAGGAAGGTAAACTTGATTGAGGTCGGCGAGAGGGCGGACTGGCGCTGCCAAATTTTAGTAACTATTACTGGGCGGCGAATATAGCCATGATCAGGAAGTGGGTGGTGGGGGAGGGGTCAGCATGGGAGCGTATGGAGGCGGCTTCATGCAAGGGCACCAGTTTGGGGGCATTGGTAACTGCGCCTCTGCCGTTCCCGCCGGCACAGTACTCCACCAGCCCCGTGGTGGGGGCGGCCCTGAGAGTCTGGGGGCAATGGAGGAGACATGTGGGAGCAGAGGGAGCATCGGTCTGGTCCCCAATCAGTAATAATCATCGGTTTGTCTCGGGAAGCATGGATGGGGGATCCAGATATGGCGGAGAGCAGGGATTGAGAGGATGGGGGGATATGTTTATAGAGGGGAGCTTTCTAAGTATGAGGGCGCTGGAGGAGAAGCTTGGGTTGGCGAGGAGAAATTAATTTAGGTATCTGCAGGTGCGGGACTTTCTACGTAAACAGGTGTCAACCTGCCCGCTCCTACCTCTAAGGGGGATTCAGGACAGGGTAGTTTCCAGAGGGTGGGTAGGAGAAGGAACATCTCAGACATTTACAAGGAACTTATGGGGTCAGAGGAGACGCAGACCGAGGAGCTGAAGCGCAAGTGGGAGGAGGAGAGATAGAGGATGGTCTGTGGGCGGACGCGTTGAGTAGAGTCAACGCGTCCGCAACATGTGCCAGGCTCAGCCTGATACAATTCAAGGTCGTTCACTGGGCTCACATGACAGTGGCCCGGATGAGCAGATTCTTTGGGGTGGAAGACAGGTGTGCAAAATGTGCGGGAGGACCGGCAAACCTTGTCCACATGTTGTGGGCATGTCCGAAGCTTAGGGGATTTTGGCAGGGGTTTGAAGATGTCATGTCCACGGTGTTAAAAACAAGGGTGGCGCTGAGTGCAGAGGTGGCGATTTTCAGGGTGTCGGAAGACCTGGGAATCCAGGAGAGAAAGAGGCAGACGTTCTGGCCTTTGCTTCCCTGGTAGCCCAGAGACGGATACTATTAGCTTGGAGGGACTCAAAGCCCCCGAAGTCGGAGACCTGGCTATCGGACGTGGCTAGCTTTCTCTGTTTGGAGAAAATCAAGTTCGCCTTGAGAGGGTCACTGTTAGGGCTCGCCCGGAGGTGGCAACCGTTGGTCGACTTCTTCGCAGAAAATTCATCGTCAGCAGAAGATGGGGGGGGGGGGGGGGGGTAGTTTAGTTTAGAGTAGGGGGTTAATAAAGGTGGGACCTGTAATGGAGGGAGACGGCTTTTGCACTATGTTTATAGTTTCATGTAGATTGTTTATAGTGTTGTTGTTATAATACCAAAAAATACCTCAATAAAATGTTTATTAAAAAAAAAAAATTGCCATGCCAGTGAGCTATCTGCGCAGCAGATTAGTACTCCAACCGAAAGCATTTTGGCTCGACGATTGGTGAGGCAGCCAATGCCATTCGTGTTGTAATACACCTTAAGGCAAAACCGTGTCTCAGCTGCGGTGGATATTTTAAGCGACCGATCGAAGCCTCCATTTATGCAAGCGATGCGGCAACAAGCAATTGCAAAAGCAGCATTCAGCATTTGGAAAAATCTGCTCCAAATGCAAAGACAAAAATCAATTTGCTGAACAATACTTTACCAATAAAAAAGCGGAGCTTCCAAAATCAAACAACATAATGGATGAGATTAATCTTGAAGACACCGGGCAAGATTCTCCGTTGTCTGACGTCAATTTCGTGATTGGCAATCGGGTGGAGAATCCCTTTTTACGACCGAATTAAGGGCGGCGCCTGTTTTCGGATGTTCGGCCCCTACAAAATGGTGTCATCGGGGAGTACGCTGCAAGCTGTTGGGACGGTCTCAGGATGTCACCTGAAGGCCTCCTGCCTTGCTCCGCCCAGATGGGCCAAGTTCACAACGACGCAGATCACTTGTGCTGACAGTTTGCGTCAACCTCGCGTGGCAGCTGCGGACTGTGTCCTGTGCCTCCACCGTCGGCAGGGGGTGGAGCCGTGCCGTTGGCCGGGGCAGCTTCGGTGATGGCTGGGGGACTGGTAAGGGGTGGTCTGGGGGTGGCGAGGGGGGGTCCAGGAGGGCACTAGCTGGCAGGTTGGGTCCTCGCGCAGCCTGCGCCATGTCGTACGGCGCGACCGCTGCAGGTCGCCACTGTGCGTATGCACGGCCACGGACCCGGCCATTCTGTTGCTGTTTTTGACGCAGGATCTGGGAGTTTTATCCAGCACCGCAGGTAGCCCCTCACAGGTCCTGGAATCAGTGAGGGTTCGGCGCTGATTTTGACGCAAAATCGGACAATCCAGCCCACATTCTCCATAGACATGGGGCTGGATTCTCCATTTCTGAGGCTAAGTGCCGGCACCAGCGGAGAATCTGTGGTGTTTTATGACGGGTAAATCGGCGTGAAACCCTCACCAATTCTGGTACCGCTGACGGGTTAGTACCGGTGCCGCGTGAAACACCTGTGGAACGCGCGTAAAACGGGCTGAGAATCACCGGGACCCGGGCCGCACATGCGCAGGGCTGACAATCTGCAGCCGCGCACACCGACACCCCCACACACACACCGGCCGCGCTGGAAAACATGGTGCCGGCCATGCTGGACCGCGTACCCACCCATCCTGATTCTACAGCCCAACTCCTGGCCACCCCCCACCTTGCAGAAGCCCCCCCCCCCCCCCCAGCCAGTGGCAAGGATCTCGGCGGAGTGTGGTGGTGCTGGACACTGTCTGCAGCCGGCACACCAGGCTCCACACGCTAGGACCACATGTGGCTTTCGCCATTGGGAACTTGGCCCATCAGAGGCGGAGCATCACGGGTGGGCCTGCTGGCGCTCCGGCGGGGTTGCAACTGCGTGTGGCGCACCTCCCGATGACACCGATTTGGAGGGGCGGAGAATCGCCAACCAGCATCAAACCGGTGCGTGCCCCAATTTCAGCATCGGGAGCCATTCTCCGCTCAACTGATGTTCTCAATTTCGGCGTTGGGCTACGGAGAATCCCACCCATGATTTCTATTGAAGACAAGAATAGTCAAGGCATGCAAGCAGAAAAAGCTTTCAAGCCAATTTGCAGTAACAGCAATGCGAATGAAAGTGTTCAAAAAGATAACTGGACAGTTCTTCTGATGATTAATTAAATACTAATTAATTTCAAATTCGACACGGGAACGAAGGCCAATCTTATCAATTTGTCAGATTTGAACAAAATGACAAATAAACCACAAGTTTTAAATATAGCAGCATTGCTGAAGGATTGCATCAGAAAAATAATTAATATTCTGGGAGCAGGTGAGCTTGATGTCAGCGTGAAGAACAAGATTCATACAGTGAAGTTTTCCATTGTAGAGGCAGAGTGTGAATCATTACTGGGAGTGGAAGCATGTGAAGCACCAAAGTTCGTTAAAAGAGTCTACGGTGCAGACTGTGCTGTTACCAGGCAAGTGCATCAGTGGATTCAATCCTGAAAGAATTTCCTGAAATATTTCATGACTTTGGCACTTCACCGTTCACTTATCGAATCCAGTTAAAAGAGAATACGCAACCAGTCACACACACACCAAGGCAAGTACCAGCTCCATTGAAGGAACAACTAAAAATGAGCTAGAGAGAATGACGACTTTGGGAGCGATGAAACAAATTGAATCATCAATGGATTGGGTGAACTCTATGGTCTGCGTTAAGAAAATAAATAATGACCTAAGAATCTGTATGGATCCCAAAGATCTCAATTTAAACATCAAAAGAGAGCATTATCCTATTCCGATGAGAGAAGAAATCACATGTGAGATGTTAGGAGCAACATGTTTTAGCAAACTAGATGCATCACAACTCAAGTTGGATAAGGAAAGCACAAAGTTGTGCACCTTTAAAACTCCATTCGGGCAATACTGTTTTCTCAGAATGCCATTTGGGATTATTTCAGCATCGGAAATTTTCCATAGGGCAATGGAACACATTGCAGAAGGAATTCCAGGCATCAGAGTATACGTTGACAATATTATCGTTTGGGGCTCAACAAGAGAAGAGCACGACGAAAGGCTTATCAAAGTGCTGAAGAGCATCAAAAAGAATGGCTTGAAGTTGAATAAAACCAAATGCCAGTTTGGTATCGACAATATCTCATTCTTGGGAGATCAACTTTCTGAAAAAGGTATACAACCTGATCAAGGAAATAAAAAGGCGATCTTGAACATGCCACATCCAACTGCCAAAAAAGGAGGCCTCAGGATGCTAGGTATGATGAATTTTGTTGGAAATGTATTCCTAATCTCGCAGAAAAAACTTCATGCTTGAGAGAAAACCATCAAGAAAGATACTACTTTCCAATGGTTTAACAGACATGAACAAGAATGACAAGCATTACAGGAAGCATTGACAACAGCTCCAGTGTTGACATTTTTTGACCCTACAAAGAAGACAAAAATATCGAGAGATGAATCGAAAGATGGGTTGGGAGTAGTGTTATTGCATCAAGCCAATGATTAAAATTGGCTTCCAATTGCCGATGATTCTAGGTCAATGTCTGCCGCAGAGCGCAGGTATGCTCAAATAGAAAAGAATGCTTGGGCTTAATAAATAGATGAACCAAATTCCATGACTATGTATATGACCTACCGACGTTCTTAATGGAAACTGATCACAGACCACTTGTGGCGATAGTAAAGAAATCTCTGAATGAGATGTCACCAAGGATACAACGTATGATGATGAAGTTACAAAGATACAATTTCAATCTCATCTACATACCCAGGCAAACATCTTGTAGGTGCTGATGCACTATGGACATGAGAAAGGTACACCAGATGCACGAGGATGTGCAAGTCCATGTGAATCTTGTAATAGCATCCCTTTGAATATCTGATGACAAGCCAAAACTAATCAGAGATGAAACAATCAAAGATGAAATCTTACAAAAGATACTGAAATATTTCAACAATGGATGGCCAAAGAGATCCTATTTCAAATATTATAACATGAGAGCAGAGCTAAGTGATGCCAATGGTTTTTTGCTTAGGCAAAATAGAATTGTAATACCGCAATCTTTACAGTCAATGATTCTAAAAAAGATTCTCAAGGGCACTTGGGCATAGAAAATTGTAAGTGAAGAGCAAGGGAAACAGTATATTGTCCAAGCATCAATCAAGGCCTTCAAGTCATGAAAGAAAACTGTGCAACTTGTCAGATGCTGAAAAAAGTATACACATTGTGAAGCAGCTACTCAGAAAAGCTATGGGCACCCAGGAAGATCCATATCTTGTGTTACTTAGTGAAAGAGGAGCATCACTAATTAATGGACATTCACCATCACATTTGTCGGTTTCTGAGAATAACGTTGCTATGCATTCCAAAGGAACCAAAGAATCCAAAACTTGTGAGGATACTCATTCATCTAAAAAGGAGGCAGAAGAGGTATTATGACAAATCCACAAGAAGGCTACAACCATTACTAAAAGATGACACAGTCAGAGCGGAAGATCCTGATGGAAACGGATGGTTGATGTGTGCTGAGGTACTGCAACAGTCAGATCCTCAGTCATATATAATCATCACCGATGGCGGGACAGTCTTAAGGAGAAACTGGAGAACTTTGCTGAAGATCCAGCAACCTTTTTTTATGCAATCACAAGATGATATTGTAAGCAATCCAAGGATAGTTGAACAAGAGACACCTCAGCATACAGAGCCATATCAAAGTGAAAATGCACAAAACAAAAAAAAAACAGCATAAATCATCTTTAACAACAAATGAAAATCAAGCAAATTCACAAGTTCAACCAATGCTTAGAAGGTCGACAAGACATAGAAGAAAGACATAGAAGAAAGCCGGACAGATTGAATTTGTGATCAACTGTAAACATGTGAATGATCAAAAGTATTATGCATATCATGTGTGTTGTATAGTAAACGAAAATTCATGTATGTAAATAGTTTACATTTCCAAAGGAAAGAGGATGTGATGATATGCATAATCAATCATGTAAATAGTAATGTATGCAATCTCCAACCAGCAGGTGGCAGTGGAGAACTACTACATGACTCTGAACTTCGAGGAGTCTGGAGATAGTCGTGATAGTGGACAGTCATATTTGCAGTAGCTCTAGGATAATTTATTATAGTTCGGAGTTTTTTGATACATTTCTCATAGTTATCTGTTTAATAATAAACATTAAACTAGTCAAGAACAAGATGTTCTATTGTACATAATTCCTACCTGCCAAGCACCAGAACGTAACACTTCCCCAGTCCTCCCTCTCCAAAATCCCCCTATTTCCCTCCTTCCCCTGCATTTCCTTCCTTCCACCAATTCCCCGCCCCATGTCCCTCCACCCCACTATTCCCTCCTTCCCCCATCCTCCTCCCCATTTCCCTCCTTGCCCCCCATTTCCCTCCTTCCCCCAATTCCCCCTCCCCCATTTTCTCCCTTCCCCCAACATCCCCATTTCCTCCCTTCCCCCTCCAATGAATCACATCCCTCCCCAATCCCCCCCCCCCCGCAATCACACCACCCCTCCCCGACCACCCTGTTGTACCCTCCAAAGGTATGTGTAACATCACTTCAGGGTGATGTGTTGGCACTGTCAGTGGGTCAACATGCAAGGCAGGAGAGTGATGATAACTCACAGAGAGGAACGATCTGGTGCTCCTCTGTTTCTGCAAAAGTCTGGCTCCTGTCTTTCTGCTTACAGAGCGCTCACACCCATCCTATGAGCAGGGTCTGCATTGGGGGCATTTCAGCTTGGACCACTGTGACGAAAGGTGGGTGGGCCTGTGGGAGGGAGTGGAGGATAACACAACTGGGGGTGCAACTGGGACATGATGTTGAGGCCCTCAGGCATAGTCATCACAGACTGAGACGTGCTTTGGCACAACCACTCAAGACGTGGGCGTCACGCTTTAGGTTTTCCACTGTGGTCGCCGTGTGGCACTGTTAGTGCCACACATTGTCGGCAACATCTCCTGAGACCAAAGCCTTTGGAAATCCTCGAATAATGTACCCGACGTCCAACCACCCCCCCCCCCCCCCCCCCCGAATGTAAAGACTTTGGCCTATCATCTGCATCTGGGAGAACCTTGACCAGAGGCTTGGCATCTGACTGGGACCCAGCTGATTCCTGGGATCCAGCAGAGCTCTGACTGTTGGCTCCCATGGATGTTGCTGCCTCCACCTGATGTGCATCAGCAACTGTGTGGTGGTCATCAGAATGTGCTCCAGAAGCCTAACCACTAATATTACCCACTGAGGTATGTGTCTCTGCACCGGTGAAAGCAGGGGGTGAGAGCTGTGATGCATCAATAGTAGTCACCTCGGACCTCTCCTCAAAGGTGGTCTCTTGGGTGGCAGCGGGGGGAACAATCCCGGATGACTCAGTCTCATCAGATGGAGATCCTGGAGTGAATGGACATATGAGCCGGGATCCTCCCCTAACCGGCGGGGCGGGCCGTACCGGTGGCGAGAAGTGGCATGAACCACTCCGGCGTCGGACCGCCGGAAGGTGCGGAATCCTCCGCACCTTCAGGGGCTAGGCCGGCTCCGGCGAGGTTGGCGCTGCGCCAACCGGTGGCAAAGGGCTTGACGCCGCACCAAGCAACGCTGAAGGGCCCCGCTGACTGGCGCGAGTTGGCACACACGTGGGAGCGCCAGCGTGTGCTGGCATGATCCCAGCGCAAGCGCAGGGGAGTTCTTCTCCGCGCCGGCCATGGTTGACGTTTACAGCGACCGGCAGGCAGGTAAAGAGTGCCCCCACGGCACAGACCCGCCCGCGGATCGGTGAGCCCCGATCGCGGGCCAGACCACCGTGGGGGCACCCCTCGGGCCAGATCCCCCCACATCTCCCGCGGAGGATTCCGCAGTCCGCCTGCAGAACCAGGTCCCGCTGGTAAGGACCTTGTTTGATTTACGCCGGCGGGCCTGGCCGAAAACTGGCGGCCACTTGGCCCATCACAGAGTGGAGGATCGCCGGGGGGGGGCCACTGCCAATGGACCCTGACTGGCGCAACGCGATTCCCGCCCCCGCTGAAAAACCAGTGCCGGAGAATCCGTCAGCCAGCGTCAGGGCAGCGGGGCGGGATTCACGCCGCCCCCCGGCGATTCTCCGGCCTGGCAGGGGGTCGGAGAATCCCGCCCATGGTCAGTGAGAGGGAAGGATCATTTTGTCTGACATGAACTATTCACTTGAGACAGGTCAACTGGGCGAAGGGGAAGTGGATCCTCACCTCTGTGGCACAGGCCAACCTTGCTGTTGGCAATTTCTCTCTCCTGGGTCAACCCCGTGATCTTCAGGGCCCATTCCTCAGAGGGTTTCAGGAGTCGGATCTCTGGGACACCATCCCCTTCTTTGGCCATTTGCCGCTGAGTATGGGCTATCTTCTCCTGTGGAGACAAAGAGAGGGCATTGTGAGCCACACACTTGATGGGTCAAGGGGGTCTACAGCAGTAGGCATGTGTGGGCACCACACCTGGACATGAAGGGGTGATGCTGGTAGATGCCAGGGGATTCTGCGGAACAAGCATGAAGATCCCATGTGGCGAGTTGTCAGTCAGTGATCTGCGGAGGAGGGTGAGGGGTGACGGGGCGGGGGGGGGCTAGCGATGTAGGGGGTTGGGAGTTTGAGGTGTGGCAGGAAGAACTGATGCGAGGAGAGAGGTGATGACTTACCTTTGCAGCTCAGTGGAGGTCATTGGTCTTCTTCTGACATTACACGGCGGTCCTCCTCTCATGCTGCCCGAACTGACAGCCGCCGACGCTGCCTCCTAGACATCATTGCTGATGTTGCTGCTAGGCCTCCAACCCCCTTGGGATAACAGGATTCCCCTGCCTCTCATTCACAACACTGAGACTCCTGGCCAGGTCAGCATCCCCAAAGCAAGGAGCAGGTCTGCGTCGCCATACTTGTGTGTTGACTGGGAGTGAGTGATGAGGGAGCGTTTAAAAGCAGCTCCCTCTTGCTAGCAGCTAGAAGCTGTGGTGCAACTCCTGCGAATCATACAGCGAGGCAGCCAGTAATGACAAGAAACTCGTGGAGGTTAATTTTTGGCACTTATGTGCGGTTGAGTACGGGCCGTAATCTTGCCAACGCAGCCGTCGAGGAACACCCCGCCAAACGTGAGAAAAATGACACTTAGAAATGTTTTCATTGAATTGCACCCCCTATCTTCAGTCCAGTTGAAAAATGATACAAAACTGGAAGTTTGTGCAGTTACACTGGCAAAACTATGAGATTGCAACAGACTTAATTCAGAAGCCTGAAATGATCAGAGTAGCTACTCTTCATTCCCTCTTGGGGAGGGATCACTGCAAAGAGTATGCCACCCTACATCCGCAAATGAACAAGGAAAAGAGACATAGATTTGGAAGGCCTGGGACGAACATTTTGAATGCTAACCGACTTACGTATTCAACATTCGAATTAGGAATGAAAATGAGACTATTGAATAGGACACCGTGGCAGTAACACAGCTAGCAAAATCACACTAATTTGGACAGCGAAAGGATGATCAGATTAAAGATAGATTGGTCCGAGGCGTGAGAGACCCGCCGGTGAGCGAAAGTACACTTAAAGATGAGAAGTTCACGCGAATGAACATGAGAGACATGTGGAATTTGTGAAATGTCAGCTGAAGCATATGTATAACAGAGGAAACCAGGAGATACATTAAGCGGAGAGACAATCCAAGCTAAGAGAGCTGAGAAATCATCGACAAAGGGTAGGATGCAAATACTGTGGAGGACGACCGTGTGCAGGAAAAGGAGGACTGTCAAACATGGGGAAAGCAGTGTTTTGACCGCAAGAAGCAAGATCACACAAGTGTTTGGCCAGATCAAATCAAAACAAGCTTGTACTGGTGGCCACTGAAGAGATTTCAGCAGACGAGTGATGATGAACTGTGCATGATACAGCAGGTTTGTTCAGCCAAGTCCATGGATGACAAATTGGTTGTCACGGTTACCATGAGAAACATTGTGGGAAAGTATCAAGCAAACAAGAAATGTCAGATAGACAATGGTGCATCATACAACATAATGACGTTCACAGATGAGATAGGCGCCAAAGATGAAACCATCAAAATCAAAAGTTAGACTGAGGCTGCATGATAGCACAGCCATCATACTGAGAGGCCAAATTGGCCCGACAGCCCAAGGCAATGACATGAAGGAAGACTTCAAGTTCTAGATCATAGATGCGAGGCAATGACCACTCATCTCAGCTGGAGCAAGTCTATAGCTTGGACTGGTGACTCTGAATGTGGCTACAGAGAAAGCGCGGAAAAATATCCCAGAGAGAGGGAAACAAAAGATTTCAGCGAGAGGGTGATGGAACACCCCAGAGAGAGGGAGACAATATTCAAATAAACCACAACATGGTTATCAATCAAATCAGTGGAATAAAATGCGTAAACCAAAAGTAAATGTTCTGCAGGGAAATGGTAAGCTATGCAGGAAGGGTTTAAGGGCAAGATTCCAGCTGAGTCTATACCTTTGAAAACACAGGATGAACTGAAGCTTTCAATGAACCAAGCTCTGTGAGATCTGACCAAATAAATTTCAGGGACAACGCCAAGGTACCAGGAGGAACAAAAGACACATAATTCCACAGTTGGCAACTCAAAGCATGAGTTGAAAAAACTCAACTGCAGGCCTATGCATTCAACTTGTGAAGTTACTCCTTCACAACCATCAGCGAGAAGAGATCTAATCAGCTCTACTGAATACAAACTACCATCAATCCGAGAGATTCCCAACAATCAAAATGGAACAACAACTATCACCAAAGTAACAAGGGCCTCAGGAATGACACTCTCCAGATGAAGAACATCAGCCAAAAGAAAAGCCAATGTTAACACGCATTCCTTCCATTAAGAGACCTTCATGGTTTAAAGACTTTAATATACAATGTATGTCCATAGACTGACTAGTAGACCAAACAGCTGTCAATGCAGAGAACAGTGGGTAGATCATGGGTAACACTGGCAATTCACAGTCATACGGGATCACGCATGCAAATGTGTCTTTTGTTTGCTGTTTATCATAGAGTATTATCATAGAATTTACAGTGCAGAAGGAGGCCATTTGGCCCATCGAGTCTGCACCGGCCCTTGGAAACTGCACCCTATTTAAGCCCTATCCCCGTAACCCAGAACCCACCCTAACCTTTTGGATATTATGGGGCAATTGATCATGGCCAATCTACCTACCCAGTACATCTTTGGACTGTGGGAGGAAACCCGAGCACCCGGAGGAAACCCGCGCAGGCACAAGGAGACAGTGCAAACTCCACACAGACAATCACCCGAGCCGGAATTGAACCCGGGACCCTGGAGCTGTGAGGCAGCAGTGCTAATCACTGTGCCACCGTCCCGCCGTTTATTTAAATATGAGAAAGGGGATGTTTGGGTTTAATATCGGTTCAATAAAGCCTCTCATAGAAACACAAATAAGTACAGCAGTTCATATATTTTCAGCATTCACCAACGGCATCACTACCGGTACCTTTGTTACATTTTTAACCAGACTCTGTAACCTGAGGCTGGTAACTATGGATTAAAGATGCATCAGGAAAGATCACTGTATATGCACAATGACACACCAAGATTTTAGTATTTTGATTGCCAAATTTTCATGCCTGGAGAATGTGTCTGCTTGCCTGTAAATACACTCAAAGAAAAGTTCTTAAAATACACCTAAGTCCTTTTTATACCCAGCTTCACATTGCACTCTGGTCATATACCACCCAACACCAAGCAATAATGCACTGTGAAAGACTCTCAGAGTGCACCTCACACTGTTTGACTTTACAATGTTCCAGCAGAGAATCTGACTCCAGGGTTCTTCTGCTGTATTTGTGTTGATTCCCACAAGAGACCACATTGTGCTAAAACAGCAGTATAATCAAATCCCAGAATAGCGGGGCATAAAACAAAATGAGAACTGAACAGCCGTCTTTCCTGCCTTCATTGAGTATCAACAAATGATGGCTCGGCCTTGCTGTGAGAAGATTCAAGGACACAAATTTCCATTCCAACCTCAAAGGAAATGTTCCGAAAAAAAACTTTATACTTAACAACAAATGGAGAAATTCAGAAGGTGTTCATTAACTGACCAAATTGGACAACATCACTTAATAATATCCTCCAATTTCTGAATCACAGAACCGGGGAAGATGATGATGAGCAGTTACAATGCATATTATATTTCAGGCATCGTATGCTCCAAGTGGGGAAGAATTTATTCCAATATAAACACACCAATTCAATGAATAGGTTTTTGAAATAACTGGCAGCAGGATTTGAAATTGTTGTCCTTTTTTATTGGTAGCTATGTTTTAAAGTGCATTAATGTTTTATGCAATGCTATGCAGCATTATCTCCGAGAATGACTAGTTAAAATGGGAACATGGGCAGTCTAGTATTTTCCTGGCTATTAGTTGTGGCGAATCAACTTGAAAAGACTATTGTCTACCTGTGCCATATTACAGCTAAATGCCTACTATCAGTTCTGGAGATCAAGGAATAGATCGTTCACTTACCTTTACTTACAAGGAATGGTACATGTTGTGGAAGAATTGTAGAATAGAGAAAGCAAGCCTCAAAGAGGGGTGAATTAAATTATTAAAAAATATAGATTGATAGAGTAAATGCTACTTAATACACTGTGCTCTAGGTATTGAGTAGGATATATATGTATTTTTGATAGGCGAGGTGTAGTAGTTGAAGTCAAAAAGCTCACAGCAGTGAAACTGCCAAACTAATATAATTTACATTTATTCAATATTTAACATGTTTCTTTGGAGAAAACGGGTCCATTTGTCATTTTAGAGCTATTTGACATTTCTGCAGTCAGGTCCATTTGTCATTTTAGAGCTATTTGACTTTTCTGCAGTCAACCATGCAAGCTACATTTAGGAATTTGGAGGGTTAATTCAATTGTAATGGAGTTGGTTAGCTCAATTAGCTAGATGGCTGGCACATGGTTCATGATGGTGCCAACAGCACGGGGGTTGATTCCCGTTCTAGCTGAGGTAGGCTTGGGCCTTGCCATCTCACCATGTGTCTGGAGAGGGGAAGACAATGGCAAACCATCAATGTCGACAACTGCCAAGCAAACAGCTCAAGGTAGAAAATCTGCCTTCAGGCAGAGCACACATGGACTGAATGAACTTCAGTGGTATCCTTGCATAAAGTGGAGATAGGGTTATATCAGGACATGATAGAACCAGAAAAGATGACTCATAAAATACCAGAATCCAAATATTGATTCACTTCACAGCATAATAATCTATTAAGTAACATAACTATGGTATTGATTAACTGGCTAATAATCATTCAAGGTCACTAAATAAAAATAAATCTGTCATGGAAAATGCAATCCTATCTTTTACTTGGTAATAATTTATTACAATTTCATTTAAGAAATAAATAATGTTGTAAAAGAATCCATCATTATTAATTTTTCATGATAATATTTCTGATTGAAAGAATAGGTTACTGGTCACGATGGTGTTTTCTGAAATCTTGTTGTGGGATCTTGGGTGGAATTTCCCCCCAAAATATGGCAAAGTGTAATTTTCAGCGAGAAAATCAATACGATTCCCGTTGGCTGTGGCGCTGCGTTCCTGATCAAAATCTTCAGGCACTTCAAAATGGTTTTTTTCCCACTTGAAAAGCACGGGGCCTGTGGCGCGAAGCTGCTGATTTGCCCACCTCAGAGGTCATCTAAGCACTGGACTCAAGAGGGCACTGCATTTAAATGGCTCCACAGCACATGATCTGATTCAAGCCAGGAAGATGGTGGCAAGGAAACTAGCTTCTCGATTTACAGAGGGGGCCCTCACCCATATGGTGGCTGCCGTGGAGGAGAGGCTTGTGTAGGCGGGGGGCCCTCCAGCAAGGTAACGAATCCTGCCTGGGAGGTGGCAGCTGTAGCCTGATGAAGAGCATGGGAGTTCAGTGTCGGAAGAAGATGAATGACCTAGTAATGGCAGCTCCAAGTCTTCTCTTGTTACACCACTCTTCCATCAGCCCTGGAATGTCACGTGGAACCCACAAGCTGCCACCTCGGAGACTCTGAGTATCCAACCTCCCAGCAAAACCCTAAACCAACCCTCACCTTTCCCCTCCCCCCCTCCGGTTTTCCTCATCATTACCCCTTCCTGCTTAGCTTACATTATCCCCTTTTGTGTCCCTGCAGGAGAAGATAGCCCACAACTGGAGAGAGAGTGAAAGAGAAAAATGGTGGTGGAACACCTTAGCTGAGGATCCTGACTCCATTCAAGGAGAGAGTCATGGAGCTCACAGGAGCGGGCCTGCACTGAGCTATCACGTGCTCCATCCACCATCACAGAGACACACAACTTGATGGGTGAAATTAGCAGGCAGTTTTGTGGGTTACTTTAGGTTGAATATCACAGTGCTTCTGATGAACATCAGGTTGGGGCAGGAACGTTCCAGGGATCGGAAAGTCGGAGGTCTTCTGGATCCCAGGACACAACTGTGAACCGGCCAGATGTCGTGCCTCTGGACGCGTTCATCCCTCAGTTACTTGAGATGCAAAGGCAGAGCCGGGAATACCTGGAAGGGTTGTCAGTGACATTCCTGCGACTGCAAGGAAGACTGAATGGAGAAGTGCCAAAGACTCCAATCGCAGGAAATGTTGCTAGCGATGCATGGCATCCACGTTAACACTGAAAGGGTGGCGACCGCAGTTTAAAGCCAGGGGCAAAACGTCAGATGCATGACTGGAGAACTGCATGGCATGGTTCAGATCCTGAGGACTATGGTTGAGGGGTTCACCATAGTATAGACAAGGGCGGGCCTCCCGGACTGGCAGCACCAGATGGCATTGGGGCTTCTATAGCTGCCCCTCCATCCCATGGAGTAACCCAGGGGCCCAAGAGCACGCGGAGTGAAGAGGAACTGGAGCAACCCCAATTGGGGCATACCAGCTATGTTGCCGATTTCCGCAGCACTCGCATCCTGATGGGCCTAGTCCAGGTCGAAATTAATATCGCCAATGCCTTTGCATAGAGTCACAGATGCATTTGTGGGCGGATGACTGCGATCTGCCACGCAGGTCACCCATTGAGACCGAGAACAATCCCGTGGCATAGAGATTAAGGGCTGCCGTCACCTTCATGGCCACAAGGAGCAGGTGCCCTTCATCTCCATGTGGCACCACGTTAGTAAGAATGTCACACAGGTGCTGCCCTGTCTCCCTGTTGAGGCAGATTCTCCTGCGGCACATGTTGACTGACAGCTCCATGAGGGACAGCCAAGTCCTGTAAACCCTCGGTGTCCTTCTCCATCTTCAAGCCCTCAGGTTGACTCGTGCTGTGTCCTGCCCTGGAGCCTGCCCTGTGGCCCCCTGGGTTCTCCAAGGGTGCAGCCGTTCATTCCTGCTGGAACCTGTGCTTCTTCAGCGCTGTTATGAGCAGAATTTCTAGTTCCACTGGCTCCATCCCAAGGTCTCTCGGAATGCTGTGAGGGATAAGAGACAGACACAGAGAGGAGAGATAGTCAGGTTGGTATCCCAGCCGGTGACCTTCACACCCTCCCCTCACCCTTTGTCCTCTTGGTCCTGGAAGCAACCTTTCCTACACTGGCAGCTAGCGATCCCTTAAATGTCTGGTGTCCTTCCAACTTCATCGCTTGACCGACCCAGGTCAATGCCCTCACCCCTTCATAGTCACCTGTGGTCTCCTGTCTGGTGTCCCCCTCTCTTAATATGTCCATCACTGCGGGATTCTGACTGTTTTTATGATCACCCATCCCTCATGGGCAGGATCAACTCAACGCTTATTTATACCTTGATGGATCCTCTATACAGGCACCAGGGACCGGCAATTGTGCTCACACGTCCCCTCTTAATCTCCTGCACCCAACCTTTCATCCTTGAAACCTGGGTTTTTACCGATATCCTTGACTTGAGAGTGTTGACAGCTGTCATTGTTAAGGGTTAACTCATGATGGTCAATTAGTTTGATGAGCAAAGGTCTCAGGAATGTTAGAGGGCACAATTACTTTCTGAATCAGGGACAGGCAGGACTAAGAGACAGTGTTTTTACTCGGTCTGCATCATTCCGAGATCTCATTCCTGTCAGGCCCTGACAGTTAAGACTCCTGTGCAGCCTCTCCATCATTTTGAAATGCTTGCAGGTTTCAAGACATCTAACACTAGCTGCGACCCACATAATAAGGATGCCCCTACTCTTCAACAACCTTGAGCTAAGGTGCCATCGCAGAGCTTTCCTCACTGCGAGTCGTCATCACCCTCATGCACTGACTGATCAGCAGGCACAAGGGGCGGGATTCTCCCACAACTGGCCGGATGGCCTGACGCTGGCACCAAGAGCGGCACGAACCACTCCGGCGTCGGGCCGACCGGAAGGTGCGGAATACTCGTGTGGTTCCGCGCATGTACAGACTGGCTGGCGTGTTTCCTGTGCACGCGCAGAGTGGTTCTTCTCTGTGCCGGCCATGGCGGAGCCCTACAGAGTCCGGCATGGAAGGAAAGAGTGCCCCCACGGCACAGGCCCGCCCGCAGATCGGTGGGCCCGATCGCGGGCCAGGCCCCTGGGGCCGGATCCCCCAGCACCCCCCCCGCCCCCCCCCCCCCCCACCCCCCCCCCCCCCCCCCCCCCCCCCCCGAGGACTCACCTAACCGGCCTACAAGCCGGGCCCAGCCATGATGGACCATGTCCATTTCACGCCGGCGGGACAGGCCAGGAATCGACGGCCGCTCGGCCTATTGGGGCCCGGAGAATTGCTGGGAAGTCCTCTGGCAACGGCCCCCGACCAGCGCGGTGTAAACCCCGCCCCCTTCGAAAAACGGTGCCGGAGAATACGGCAGCCCGGTGGGGGGTCGGAGAATCCCGCCCAAGGCCTCCCCAGGACCAGCATCCATCCCAGGTTTACTGAGACCCTCTTTCCGTGGTCATGGAGAGTTTTACAAGGTCCATTTAACTATTCAGATCTGGATCTCTCCTTCACTGGGCGAGATCCAGATCGGCTGAGCGGAGCGAGTCAGGTGACTTGCGATCGCCCTGGCGCATGGCGCGGAACCCGATTTGGAGCTCGCACACAATTCACCCGTTGTGCCCAGACCTGTGCCAGATGCAATGGGTTCGTTGAATCCCGTCCTTGCTCATGTCAACAGAGAGGCCTGGGAACATTTGATGAAAAATCTCGCCGGCAGGCGCAAATCCCATTTGTGGCCTTTTGCGATATTTTGCGGCAATGACGGGATTTGCGTCCACAGCTAATGGGCCCGCTAAATTCCGTCCAATCTCTCTACCCATCCAATCTGTTAAAATGTCATAGTACCTGAAGTGTTGGGGGGCCGGGAGGAACTCGATCGTCTGGACCCGTTCGGCCTCGTGGGGCGCCTGCCTCGCCGATCCGGCCGCGTAGGACCCCTGCCGCGCCGATTTGGCCGCCTGAAATTGGCCATAGCGGCTAGTCATGTTTTCGTGCAGGACACAGGCTTCGATTGCGGAGGCTAAGGTGGGGCCTTTTATTTTTAAAAGCTGCTGGCGTAGGGTGCCCGAGGTGACCCTAAAAACGATCTGGTCCCGAATCATGGAATCTGAGGTGGTGTCGTAACCGCAGGACTGCGCGAGGATGCGGAGATGCACAAGGAATGACTGAAAGGGCTCATCCTTACCTTGCAGGCGCTGCTGGAAGAGATACCACTCAAAGCTCTCGTTGACCTCGACATTGAAGTGTTGGTCGAGCTTGCAAAGGACCGTCTTGTATTTGGTTTTGGCCTCGCCTTCTGCGAACACCAGGGAGTTGTAGACATGGATGGCGTGTTGACCTGCGGTAGTGAGGAGGATGGCGATCTTTCTGGTGTCCGAGGCGCTCTCCTTTTCGCTGTCTTCTGCAGGATGGCAGATTCCGGCGGATGTGTGGGTAGGTATCAAATCACTCCTGGTACTATGAAGTGTTGGGTACTCTGATACACAGACGAACCAACATGGTTGCGAATGGTACAACGCAGTTTTATTTCAATCATCTATTTACATGGTAAACTGTTGTACTCAGCACATGGTGGATGTCTGAGTGACTGGCAATGAGCTCTGTGCCCTGAGCCATCTCCTGCTCGAGTGCCCAGGGAGTGTCGTGTTCCCTGTTTTGTACTGTGTATGCTCTTGCCTGTGATTGGCTGTCGTGTTGTGTGTGTTGATTGTCCGTTGATCTGTCCATCAGTATGTATGTATATATGTGCTATGATGTTTACCTGAATATCATGATATCCCCCATTTTTTTACAAGATCATGTGCCTACGTGGTTATAAATAGAGATGTGTACTGAGTGTAGCTGAATGTGTGTGTGTGCAATATCTACAGCATGTCCATGGGGCGTAACTATATACAAGGGGCGATGTCGGGTGTGTGACATAACAACGGGTTGTACCATAAGCAAAGAACGGGGAAATGTTGAACGATAAAACAAATTCCTGTAACGGTAAGAACATAAACATATTAACACAGTGGTTGAATGAGTTCAATGTATAAACAGTCTCATAAGTCCAGTCTAGTAGGTGGGCGACGAATTCGGGTTGACCGCCTCAAGGGTAGGTCTGGAACCACCGGCTGAGGAACGGGCCTGGCCACGGGAGACGACGGAAGGAGCATGGTAGCAGGCAGCTCCATGAAGTCGATATCAGGAACAACAGGACTGGACGGTGTCGGTGTAAGGTCTCGTAGCAAACAATGACCATTCCTGGCTGGCGAAACAGGGCCCATTGTCCTGCATGACAGTCATCGGAATGCCGTGGCGAGCGAAGGTGTCTTTGCTGGCCCTTATGACAGCGGACGATGTCAAATCGTGCAGGCGTATGACCTCTGGATAGTTGGAGAAGTAGTCAACGACGATGACATAGTCCCTGCCAAGCGCATGAAAGAGGTCCACACCCACCTTCGGCCAGGGGGACATCACCAGCTCATGGGGCGGAGGTTGCGCCGGTTGAAACCTTTGGCAGGTGGGGCAGTTGAGCACCATATTGGCAATATTATCACTGATGCCCGGCCAGTATACCGCCTCTCGAGCCCTCCGTCTGCACTTCTCGACCCCCAGGTGGCCTTCGTGTAGTTGGTCGAGAACCAGCTCGTGCATGCTGTGCGGAATCACAATCCGGTCCATGTTCAGAAGGATACCATCAATGACGGCCAAGCCACCTCGGACATTGTAGAACTGCGGGCACTGCCCTTTTAGCCACCCTCCCGTCATGTGGCGCATCACACGTTGTAGAAGGTGGTCAGCCGCAGTCTCTCGGTGAATACGGGTTAGACTGGAGTCGTCAGCTGTCAGATTTGCCGATGTGAAGGCCACCTGTGCCTTGAACTGACATACGAACCCCTCCGAATCTGGCGGCGTGCTCATTGCTCTCGATAGGGCATCTGCAACGATAAGATCGTTCCTCGGGGTGTAGACCAGTTGGAAGTCATACCTCCTAAGTTTAAGTAGGGTGAGCTGGAGGCGAGGTGTCATCTCGTTCAGGTCCTTGTTTATGATGCTGACCAGGGGGCGGTGGTCAGTTTCAACAGAAAACCGGGGAAGATCATACACATAGTCATGGAACTTGTCTAAACCGGTTAGCTAGCCCAGACACTCCTTTTCGATCTGCGCGTAGCGCTGCTCTGTGGGGGTCATGGCCCGCGAGGCATAGGCGCAGTGTCATCCCACTGCAGGAGCACTGCTCCAATGCCGGATTGGCTGGCATCAGTCGATATTTTAGTGGCACGAGACGTGTCAAAAAACGCCAATACCGGTGCTGTGGTGAGCTTGAGTTTGAGCTCCTCCCATTCCTGCTGGTGTGTGTAGCCACTGGAACTCCATGAACTTTTTGACGAGGTGGCGCAGAGCTGTCGTGTGGGAGGCAAGGTTGGGAATGAACTTCCCCAGGAAGTTGACCATGCCTAGGAAGCGTAGCGCTGCTTTCTTGTCTGCCGGCTGCGGCATGGCTGTGATGGCGCTCACCTTGTCTGCATCCGGACAGATCCCTGACCGGGAAATGTGGTCCCCCAGGAACTTCAGTTCGGTTTGGCCGAAAGAACACATGGTTCGGTTGAGGCGCAGGCCGTTTTCATGTATGCGCGCAAAGACGCGCTGGAGACGATAGATGTGCTCCTGTGGTGTGGTGGACCAGATGATGACGTCGTCCATGTAGACGCGCACCCCTTCGATGCCTTCCATCATCTGCTCCATGATCCTATGAAAGACCTCGGATGCTGAGATGATGCCAAAAGTCATTCGGTTGTAGCAGAACCTGCCGAAAGGGGTGTTGAAGGTGCACAGCTTTGGGCTGGACGGATCTAGTTGGGATCTGCCAAAAACCCTTCGAGGCACCAGTTTCGTAAATATTTTTGCCTGGGCCATTTCGCTCGTGATCTCTTCCCGTTTGGGTATGGGGTAATGTTCCCTCATAATATTGTTGTTAGGTCTTTTGGATCAATACAGATCCGGAGCTCGCGGAGGGCTTCTTGACACACACCATGGAGCTGACCCACGGCATGGGCTCCGTGACCCAGGATAGCACCCCTTGGTCCTGGAGATCCTGCAGCTGCTGCTTGAGGCAGTCTTTGAGTGGCGCAGGGACCCTGCGAGGTGCGTGAATGACCGGGTTGGGGTCCGGTTTGAGCCGAATTCTGTCGGTGTATGGCAGTGTTCCCATGCCCTCGAATGCCTCCTGGTTGTGGGTGAGGAGCGATTGGAGCTGTGCGCTGAACTCTGCATCCGGGAAGTCAGATGTGCCGTCTGGAGAGAGAGAGTGGACTCGGTGGACGAGGTGGAGAGCCTTGCATGCCTGTGCGCCTAGCAGGGAGTCCTTCGACGAGCTGACTACCTCGAACGAGAGTGTGGCCGTGTGTGTGTTGTGTGTCACCTGGAGCTGGCAGGATCCCATAGCCGGGATAATGTTCCCGTTGTAGTCGACCATCCTGCAACGGGACGCCGAATTGGTGGTCTGACCTTCATGGCGTAGAAGACTGACCATGCTATGAGGTTGGCAGAGGCGCCAGTGTCCTGGCGGAATGTTATCGGTGATCGGTTGACCCTCAGGGTGGCACACCATTCATCACCCGGATGACATTCGGTTCCCATCAATGACCGCAACACGGAAGGTGTCTCGGTCATCTGTGTCACTGGTCTGGATGTCGTCTGGGCACGATTCGTAATAAGGAGGCTGAATGGTCCGCACGTCCCTGCGAGGTTGTCGGAGTTGGGGAAGATTGACAGGTTGAGCTGCTCGACAGTAAGCAGCGTAGTGGCCCACCTTGCCACTGGTATAGGCATTGTCGGGTTCTTGCGGGACATTGCCGCTTTAAATGTGCAGCTCCACAGTTGCCGCACGTCGTGACGTCATGGCGTTCATTGCGCCACTGCGCATGCGCAGTTCAGAATGCGTCGAGCGCGCCTGCGCATCACGTTCCTCAGTGTTGCCGTATGTTTTGGCGCGCACACGCGCGGGAGGCCTCGAAAAGCACGCGAAATGCCCACCCTCGTCCGGGCCGCGGGCCGGGAGGAACTCAATCGCCTGGACCCGTTCGGCCTCGTGGGGCGCCTGCCTCGCCGATCCGGCCGCGTAGGACCCCTGCCGCGCCGATTCGGCCGCCTGAAATTGGGCATAGCGGCTAGTCATGTTTTCGTGCAGGACACAGGCTTCGATTGCGGAGGCTAAGGTGGGGCCTTTTATTTTTAAAAGCTGCTGGCGTAGGGTACCCGAGGTGACCCTAAAAACGATCTGGTCCCGAATCATGGAATCTGAGGTGGTGTCGTAACCACAGGACTGCGCGAGGATGCGGAGATGCGCAAGGAATGACTGAAAGGGCTCATCCTTACCTTGCAGGCGTTGCTGGAAGAGATACCTCTCGAAGCTCTCGTTGACCTCGATGTTGAAGAGTTGGTCGAGCTTGCGAAGGACCGTCTTGTATTTGGTTTTGGCCTCGCCTTCCGCGAACACCAGGGAGTTGTAGACATGGATGGCGTGTTGACCTGTGGTAGTGAGGAGGATGGCGGTCTTTCTGGTGTCCGAGGCGCTCTCCTTTTCGCTGTCTTCCAGAAAGAGCTGGAAGTGATGTTTGAACAGCTTCCAATTGACGCCGAGGTTTCCAGCGACTTGCAATGGCTGCCGTGTGTTGACGGTGTCCATGGCGCAGGATGGCAGATTCTGGCGGATGTGTGGGTAGGTATCAAATCACTCCTGGTACTATGAAGTGTTGGGTACTCTGTTACACAGATGAACCAACACGGTTGAGAATGGTACAACGCAGTTTTATTTCAATCATCTATTTACATGGTAAACTGTTGTACTCAGCACATGGTGGATGTCTGAGTGACTGGCAATGAGCTCTGTGCCCTGAGCCATCTCCTGCTCGAGTGCCCAGGGAGTGTCGTGTTCCCTGTTTTGTACTGTGTATGCTCTTGCCTGTGATTGGCTGTCGTGTTGTGTGTGTTGATTGGTCCGTTGATCTGTCCATTAGTATGTATGTATATATGTGCTATGATGTTTACCTGAATATCATGACAGTACCCATGTTCTATGGGAGGTAATGTTATTAATAACAAGTGAACATTATAGTTCAAGTAGAAACAAGCTAAGACATTAATAATAGTGACGTGGTTTATCATGAGTGAAATTTCATAATTTATATTTTACACTGAAAATATTCAGCGATTTTTCAAAAAGAATTAAGAACACATTCTATTAACATACAAAGTGGATTCATTGAAAAATCACAGTAATCTGCATGAAAAGCTTTCAGCATGATAAATACCGACCTATCCCATATCGTTTACAGAGGTGGAGGTAGGTGAAATGTAAAAGTGCTCTGCTAACAAATATATCATGATCCAATTCTCCTTGTAAAATTATATTTATTTTACTTAAGATCAAAATCATGCTAATTAGTATATGTCAGTGAACCAGGTGCTAGGAACATACATCACTTTATTGAAAGACTTATAATGAATGTTCTACTGTTTTACATGCTGGAATGGGGGACCCGCAGATGATTAACTATGAGATGTAGCTTAATATTTTAACATGCACAAGGTCTCCTATTCCAATATGAAGCATGCTGGAACATTCATTATTTTTGTGACCTTCATCTTCATTTTTATTACAGTGAACTTTGTTTTGTCCCCAATCATAACTCACATATTCAGAGCCACAAGAGAGAGAGGAAAGTTTCACACATCAGCCTTTCTTGTTTTTGCTCACTGACTTTCCCCCTCTTCACCACTCCATGCACGTTTAAACTTGTGAATGCCCTCTGTCTGGCTAGTGCAACACTATGGCATTGATGTGTGGTGCCATAATAATTGCAACACCAACACACTGAGCCACACTTTACAAAAACGTGACAGCAGAGAGTGCCAAACTGTTGCTGTTGGCATTTATAGTAGATGTTCAATAGCCATTCATTGAACATCAAATTTATCCCGACACACCAAACAGCACTAATTACTAACAAACACTTTACAATTGTACATATTATTCCTTCCACAAGCATGGTGTGAAAGTAGAGTATTCAACTATTTCATGTGATAATTAGCTTTTTTTTAACTGTTAAAAATAATGTTGAGATAAGACTTTATGTGTCCTTTCTCCGTGAATGTGTTGAAAATGTTATTCCTATGGATTAAAATGAAACAAATGAAATGGACAAATCCAGATTTAATTATTTTTTTAAAAAAGTAACGTGACACTTAGATTGTTTGAATTTCTATCTGAGTGGTGTGTTTGCATGCTAAACAGTAGAAGGATATAAAGAAAGTCGAACAGTATTTTTTACAGCTTGACTGGTGAGCAGGGATCTAGCCTCAATTTTGTTCCTTCCTAATCCATTCACTTTTAAGTATTTTACATATTGGCAGATACAGATCCCCAAACAATGCAGTATTAAAGTAGTTCCCATCTCTATAATTCAATAAATTATGCTTGAAAAATAACTTTAGAATAATATAATATTCAACATTCTGCATATCCACTGAGTAAAGTCAAATTAACACATTCATTGCAGTCAATGGGTGTGTAAAACTATGAAGGTTGGTAAAACAGGTGCCCCCCTAATAAATTAGTTTCTTATCTATTCATGGTGCTTTAATGTTCTGTTTAACATATGGTACATGAGGTTTATTGCTGAGAAAGTATGCCTAGGTGGGAAGATTGCCCACAAATGATTTCACTAATTATTGCTGCAGACTTCACCCAAAATCCCTCAGAGATTTCAATTTTCTATGGCCAGGAGTCCTTCACTGTGTTGAAATGCAAACGTGTAATCTGAACACCACATCATGACATGTGATTGCTTCAAATATTACCATTTACATATAATGCAATTACAGGAGCAATGGAGCACTAAAGCTGTCAAGTTTCCGAAAGCTTTAGTAAAACAGATGACCAGCCATCGTTCGCTTAATTCTAGGCGCCATTTCTGTATGCAACTTAACATTATCAAAGTGCACTTTTTATTTTAAGATGTGTGGAGTGGATTCTTGGTCAGTTGTCATGGGAACAGCCCTGTGTTTACTTGGTGTTTGTTCCCATCTTTCTTTCTCCCTCACCCGTGGGTGGGAAGTCATGTTTGTGCGCATTCCAAGCAAACGGCAGCCTTCAAGTACCTCACCCGATGGGATCGGAAACAGTTGTACTGACAGGGTTAGTTGACCATGCAGTGTATGACAGAAAACAGATCCTCACTTCACCCGATGCCGGTCTGCACACAGCTACATTCGTTTGACATTCATCATGAACAATGGAACCCAGATTGTACCACCTCACACTGCATACGTTTTCAACCATGAATGGCACACTTTGTGGATTGACCCTGTCACCTTCCTCTGCAGTTCCATCCCAGAGTTAGCTGCGAGTGTTTTAAAAGAAGATCTTGACTTAGTTCTGTGCTTGCCACGTGAAATAGAACATCATCACGAAAATACCAATGGCACGATTTCAGGTCGTACAACAGCTGAAGAATATTGCCTTCTTAAGAATCTAAATATCTCCTTGCTTTTTACACAAATAGTTTTCAGGGTTTTTATTTCAATGCAGGTGGTCAGACTCTGTTGCACCACCAGTTGACACTCATATTAAAATCCTGTTGGAATAAAATAATTTATAATACTATTGCGTAAACTGTCAAAATGAACTTTTATACACAAGGAAGATCTTTTTCCTGACCTCTAAAGGATACATTAGTCTGCCAGCTGAGACTAAAGCTGGCAGGGGTTCACAGAGAATTGACAGCTCTAATTTCACCACCCAATTTTCTGTTTACGGAACAATAGTTCAAACTCTTTTTGGAAACTCACTTTTGAGTCTCAAAGTAGTCAGCCACTTTTATTTGGTTTGAAGTTGGCAAGTCAGTGGAAAATATAAAGTAGCGCAGTGTTTCATCGGCTGCTGATTCACTATGAACCTATTTCAATCTGTTGGCATAGACTAATAACAGCCCCCAGTTGTTAATGGTGCTCTCACTGTGGCAAAAGATTGAACATATCCATGGTTAGGATAAAATTCATAATCCAAAAGTCTGATTTACTTACAATAGTTGTACAGTGGTGAATACTTAGCTGCAGGTTTTAACTGAACCCATCAGACAAAACATACTTACAGTTGGCAGTCAAAACAGAATGATGAAACAGTATCACAATTTTGGTTGCTTGTGGGGTGATAGATGTTGTAAAATGAGGGGAATTTACTCCAGCGGAATTTCTGCTAGTTTACCTCAATAGATCCTGTCAAATAGTTGACAGCAGGGTGAATAGAGTCAGTGTTGCCTATTTGGCTACACGTACTAAGATGCTCCAACTATTTCTGCAGGCTTTGGCGAACCTGAAAAACTTCCTTAAAATCATCTCACAGAGTCCACGGAATGGTTACAGTGTAAAAGAAGGTCCTTTTTGTTAAGTAATGGGTTAAGAGACATTGCAATTAGTTGTCTCATTTATGCTAAGTATCCATTAATTGACACTGATATGTAAAGGGGCTTCAGGTGGCCTCTGTTGGGTGGTGTGTTGTTAAGAGTTTTGTGCAGAGGCTGTGGAAGTGAAATAAATGGTGTTTGGTGAAAAGGAACAAGAACTTTAGACTCTTCATATCACAGCAACTAAAACGGCTAACAATTGGTAGCAGAGGATGATTGCCGTGTAAATGTGAAGGGTTGAAAGATACAACTTCTCCAGATCAAACCAAGGAGTGAGTGAGAAAAGAAAAAGAAAAAGATGATATATGGCTGAACCGAGGATAAAGATGGCTGAATATGACTATCCTCCCTTATTTTCTGAAAGGGAATCGTACGACCAATGGAGAAGTGCAGTAGTTATGTGGACTATGGTAACTGCTTTGGGAAAGAGAAAACAAGGTATGGCATTGGCTCTTTCTCTACCATATGGCAGTAAAATCCAAAACAAAGTGCGTATGAAGCCTGGTCGGATTTTGATAAGTTCCGGAAAATGGAGGATATCTCCATGGAAGACTATATAATGGAATTTGGCAGACTAGATAAAAGGCTGCAGAAACACAATCTGGAATTTCCACAGTCTGTGTTGGCCTTTAAATTACTTGACTGTGCTAGAGTGAGCAACATGGATAGGCTCCTGGTTTTGACAGGAGTTCAGTTTACTGATAAGGATACCTTATTCGAACAGATGACAAAAGCTTTACAAAAGTTTCTGGGGAAACATTTGATTCCGATGGCTCTGATGACCTAAATAGGCCAGCCTGCAATAAGGCAGAATATAGAAGATACACTAGTAACAGGATGGCGAAATCGTATGGCTACGAACAGGGCTCAAGACTATAGACGGAGACCGAGACAAGGAAATTATGAAGACAGAAACCCAGTTAGAACCTACAATAAGAAGATGAACCCCAGAAATGCACGGGGCATGATAAATCGATGTTTTCAATATGACTCTCAATACCATTATGCTTTCAACTGTCCAACTCGTTATGATAGAGTGTTTGAAGCGACACATGATATGGAAGAGTCAGAAGAGGAAAAAGATAGTGACAAGAAAGAAGGCATTGTCCTATTGACAAACCATTTTACGCCGGTAATGAGGGTGTTTGTTCCAGAATCCTTAAACTGTGCCGTATTGGACAGTGGCTGCACATCTACTGTGTGTGGAATTGATTGGTTAAAATGTTACCTGGCTTCTTTGAATGCTGAAAATCGTAACAAGGTTAAGGAATTTGAAAGTTCCACAAGTTTCAGGTTTGGGGATGATAATACTCTGAAGAGGCTGAAAAGAGTGGTGATCCCTTGCAATATTGCCGGAGTGAATCATTTCATTAGCACGGATGTTGTATCAAGTGAGATACCTTTGCTTCTGAGCAGACCGTCGATGAAGAAAGCATACATGAAACTGGATATGGAACAGGATCAGGCAACAGTTGTTAGAAAGACGGTGGACTTACAATTTACACAGTCGGGACACTATTGTGTCGGGACATTACTGACAAATAATTTTTCAAGTAGAGTGGTTAAGGATGTGTTAATGGCAGTTGAAAATGGGACTTTAGTTGATAAAAAGCTTGTGGTATTAAAACTGCATAGGCAATTTGCACATCCGTCTCCTCGGAGGCTGAAAATGTTATTAAAGGATGCAGGGGTAAGGGATGACGACTATACTAAACTGATAGAACAGGTTAGTGACCACTGTGAAGTTTGTAGGAAGTACAGATGGACACAGCACGACCGGTAGTATCCCTTCCTTTGGCCAGGGATTTTAACGACATTGTGGCCATGGACCTTAAGATTTGGGATAAAGCAAATAATATATTTATTTTGCATTTTGTAGGTTTAGCAACCAGATTTAGTCAATCAACGATTGTACAAAGTGAAGAAAAGAGAGTAATTCTGGATCAAATTGTGGAAAAATGGATAGGGACAGGAATGGGTGCACTGGCAAAATTCCTTACAGACAATGGGAGAGAATTTTCTAATGACGAGTTTAGGGATATATGTGAAAACATGAATATCAGAGTTATGAATACGGCTGCAGAAAGCCCATTTAGTAATGGTGTCTGTGAAAGAAATCATGCTGTCATCGATGACATGCTTCGGAAAATTTTGGCAGATCAACCAAATTGCAGGCTAAATTCAGCTTTAGCATGGGCAGTACATGCAAAGAATTCATTGCAGATGGTTGGGGGCTGTAGTCCTTATCAATTAGTGTTTGGTAAAAATCCTAAAATTCCGTCCATTTTGGATGACCAGCCTCCGGCTTGGGAGGGGACTACAATTAGCTCTGGTTTTGCTGAACATTTAAATGCATTACATAGCAGTAGAAAAGCTTTTTTGGAAGCCGAAGTCTCTGAAAGGACTCGCAGAGCTTTAAGACATAACGTACGGCCATCAGATGCCGTTTTTCAGCAAGGAGGTATGGTATACTATAAGAGAGACAATTCTAATGAATGGAAAGGCCCATGGAAGATCATAGGCATAGATGGCAAAACAATTATTTTGCAACATGGTAATCAAACTGTTAGGGTACATTCATTAAGGATAATGGGTACATATTACAAATTTTCAAATTTAGACAGAGCAGACAGACATGACGAGGAACCAGAGTCATCTGGTACGCATGTGTAACAGAACTATGAGGACCAATTAAATGATATAGACAGGGTTTCTGTGGAGAAACACAACACTTCTGGTGAATTAGAACAGGCCATTTTTCCGAAAGGGCAACTGCCAAACGTTGGTACAAAAGTGACATACTTGCCTGAAGGGTCTAGTCAATGGAAGGATGCAGCTGTTATTAGTAGAGCAGGGAAGGCCACTGGAAAGTATAAACATTGGTTGAATGTACAGCATTCAGGGGAAGGAGTCAAGACAATGGATTGGGAAAACAAAGTTCAAAAATGGAGGACACAGAAACACAGTGCCAGTTCAGATAGTACATCGGATAGTGAACAGGTCCACAGGAAAAGGTTGAGAACAATTGAAAGGACATCCCACAGCAGAAGGGAAAGATCAAGCAGTAGCAGTACAGAATGAGATACCAGGCGGGAGAGGGGACGTAGTTTGTCAAGATCTCGGAACATGAGTAAGACTACGAATACTAATAGGAGTAGAAGCCCACATGCACATGAGATTTTGATGGCTTCAAATAAATTAGATGAAAAAGTTATTAAAGAAGCTAAACAGCAAGAATTGCATAGTTGGAGTGAATTTGGGGTATACACGGAAGTACCGGATAGGGGACAAAGAGCTCTATCCCACAGATGGATTTGCACGGAAAAGGTTCTTCCGGATGGAACTTATAAGGCAAAGGCCAGGCTTGTGGCAAGGGGATTTGAAGAAAACGTAGAAGATCAGGATTAAAGGGTAGATTCACCTACAGCAGGAAAGGTTATTTTACAGATCTTCTTGGCTCTCTTAGCCACAAAGGCATGGGAATGCAAATCTATAGAAATAAAAGCTGCCTTTTTGCAGGGGCATCAGCTCCAGAGAGACATTTTTCTCCGTCCTCCTAAAGAAGCAGCTAACACAGAAGGGGTACTCTGGAAGTTGAACAAATGTGTATATGGATTAAATGATGCATCTAGAGTCTGGTATTTCTCGGTAAGGTCAGTTTTGTTAAAGTTAGGCTGTTGCCAGTTGAAAGCAGATCCTGCAATGTTTTACTGGCACTATAAAGGAAATCTTTTTGGCATTTTTATGATGGATGTTGATGATTTTTTGTGGGGTGGGACTAGTGATTTTGAAGCTATTGTAATCTCTGGTTTGAGGAAAGAATTCAGGGTTGGAAGTCAGGCTTCCGGTGCATTTAAATATATTGGACTGGAAATTGGACAGACTAAGTTAGGGGCAACTTTACGTCAGCAATCTTATTTGGAAAGCATCAGCCCAATAGCAATTAGTCATGGCCGAGTTTCACAAAAAGACGCAATGGTTTCAAAGATAGAAAAAGAGCAACTGCGAAGTTTAATTGGGCAACTGAACTGGTTAGGTAGACAGACTAGACCGGACGTGAGTTTTGATGTCTTAGAGTTGAGTACAAAAATGAATGATCCCAAAGTGGAAGACATAATAAGAGCAAATAAAGCATTGGCCAAACTAAAAATGCAGGAGTGTGTTTTGAAGTTCCCGGTTTTTGGTGACCTTGAGCAATTGAAACTCATAGTTTATAGTGATGCGTCCTACGCAAATTTATGTGATGGGGTTTCAAGCGCAGGAGGTTTTATAATATTCCTTTTGGGGAACAATGGTAAATGTTGCCCGATTGTGTGGGAAACAAAGAAAATAAGGAGAGTGGTAAAAAGCACTTTGGCTGCTGAGACATTAAGCCTTGTAGAGGCGGTGGCTATGGCCTTTTATATAAGTATGATATTGACAGAAATTTTGGGATTAGGGGATTTGGGTAATATACCTATTGACTGTCACATTGACAATAATCCCTGTGGGAAAATGTGCACTCTACAAAAAGTGTCAATGAAAAGAGGTTACGGATAGACATCGCAAGTTTGAAGCAGATGTTGGACAGAGGGGAAATAAGAAAAATTAAACGGGTCGACAGGAGCTATCAACTGTCAGACTGTTTTACGAAAAGAGGGGCGAGTTCACAGAAACTTTTGGGCACTTGTTTCTGTTACTTTTTTTTTCTCGTCCAAAAAAAAGGGGGGGGGAATCATGTGTGTGTTTTTGAGTTTCTTGAAATTTTGTTTTCACCTAATTATTTTTTTTCTCCAAGGAAGGGGAGACTGTTAAGTAATGGGTGAAGAGACATTGCAATTAGTTGTCTCATTTATGTTAAGTATCCATTAATTGACACTGATATGTAAAGGGGCTTCAGGTGGCCTCTGTTGGGTGGTGTGCTGTTAAGAGTTTTGTGCAGAGGCTATGGAAGTGAAATAAATGGTGTTTGGTGAAAAAGAACAAGAACTTTAGACTCTTCATATCAGAGCAACTAAAACGGCTAACACTTTTGAGTCTCCAGCTCTCCGCAAGCACAACTTTGCTCATTTCACTCACCAGACATTTCCCCATAGCCCTGCCAGTTGTTTAAAAATCTTCAGGTGTTTAACCATTTCCTTTTTAAGAGCCACAAATGGAGCTGCCTCCATCACACTCTTGGGCAGTGTAGTCCGGATGCTAAACCACTTATTGCATAAAACAGTGTTTTCTCAAGTGGCCTTTGGCTCTGTTGCCAACCATCTTAAATCGCTGGTTCAAGGCAATGACCACCTCCAACAAGTGAGAAACTAACCATTTCCCTTTCAATAGCTTTAACATTGCTGAATCCCCCACTGCCAGCATCCTAGTGTCACCATCGACCAAAAGCTGAACTGGACCAACTATATAAATGCTGTGGCTGCAAAGACAAGTCAATAGTAATGAACTCTGAGGTGAATAATGCCTCTCCTACCTGCCCAAAACTAGCTGTCTCACTCAAAATACAGATTTATTAAAAAGTGATCCCTACCACAATGGGTGGGATTCACATTGCAATGTTTCGCTAGATCATGTTAGATCGAGCGAGGCATGGCAAGCCGGGTCGATCCTGGAGGCGGGATGCCTTTCGGGCATAATGCATCCGGTAGATCTCACTCTCTATCACCATTCCTTCACTGTCACTGGATCAAAATCCTTCCTTTCTCACTGCGGCTTCACCTGCACTTAAGAGACTGCAACGATATAAGAAGCAGCTCTTTACCAAGGGTAATTAGTGCTCGGCAACAAATGCTGGCCTCGCCGTCAACACCACATCCCATGAAAGAATAGATAAAGATGAACACCTCCAGAAGAGGAAACACTTTCACTCTATTTATACTGCTAGCTCCCTCATGATTTTAGACTAGTGGTGTACCACAAGGATCTGTTTCGGGGCCACTGCTGTTTGTAATTTTTATAAATGACCTGGAGGAGGGCGTAGAAGGATGGGTGAGTAAATTTGCAGATGACACTAAAGTCAGTGGAGTTGTGGACAGTGCGGAAGGGTGTTACAAGTTACAGAGGGACATAGATAAGCTGCAGCGCTGGGCTGAGAGGTGGCAAATGGAGTTTAATGCAGAAAAGTGTGAGGTGATTCATTTTGGAAGGAATAACAGGAAGACAGAGTACTGGGCTAATGGTAAGATTCTTAGCAGTGTGGATGAGCAGAGAGATCTCGGTGTCCATGTACATAGATCCCTGAAAGTTGCCACCCAGGTTGAGAGGGTTGTTAAGAAGGCGTAAGGTGTGTTAGCTTTTATTGGCAGAGGGATTGAGTTTCGGAGCCATGAGGTCATGTTGCAGCTGTACAAAACTCTGGTGCGGCTGCATTTGGAGTATTGCGTGCAATTCTGGTCGCCGCATTATAGGAAGGATGTGGAAGCATTGGAAAGGGTGCAGAGGAGATTTACCAGAATGTTGTCTGGTATGGCGGGAAGATCTTATGAGGAAAGGCTGAGGGACTTGAGTCTGTTTTCATTAGAGAGAAGAAGGTTAAGAGGTGACTTAATTGAGGCATACAAGATGATCAGAGGATTGGATAGGGTGGAAGGAGAGAGCCTTTTCCTCGGATGGTGATGTCTAGCACGAGGGGACATAGCTTTAAATTGAGGGGAGATAGATATAGGACAGATGTCAGAGGTAGGTTCTTTACTCAGAGAGTAATAAGTGTGTGGAATGCCCTGCCTGCAACAGTAGTGGACTCGCCAACACTAAGGGCATTCAAATGGTCATTGGATAGACATATGGACGATAAGGGAATAGTGTCGATGGGCTTTAGAGTGGTTTCACATGTCAGCGCAACATCGAGGGCCGAAGGGCCTGTACTGCGCTGTAATGTTCTATATTCTATGTTCTAATCTCCGTTAATCCTTCTATTCTCAAGAAAACAACTCACCTTCTTCAATCCACCCTCATAACTGAAGTCTCTCATCCAAGGAACGATTCTCATCGACCTTTTCTGTACCTTTCCTGAAGTGCGGTGCCCACGATTGAACATGATACACCAGTTGAGACAAACAGTTTTGTTTTAAATCAAATTTCATCGGAACTGCCTTATTTTTGTTCTCAAAATGCAAATTCATCTTGATTACAGCACCACCGTACTCCAGGACATCAAAGGCATTGTCACTTGTCTGTAAATTCGTTCTGGTCAAACAATTCTTCATTCCTGAGAGCTGATCAGCAGTGGAGTGGAAGATATTTAAACAATTTTATGTTTTGAGTTAAGCCTCCCATTGCTTGATTGAAGGCTGCGCCTTATGCCTGTAAATATTTGGAGAAAATAGTACCTACATAACCAGACATTTTTGACTCAATTCTCCTTGGAAGTTGTAATCAGATTCCTATGAAAGGCATAGGAGATTGATTTGTGTAATTAAACAGTATCTCGCCAGTTTCAGATGGAAGATCCACTAAAAGTCTTGATACTGATTCAGATAGAAATATTGTGGTTCAAGGTCCTCACCAGACTTTCAATGCTATTCACTGTTTTTTTGATTAGGCAATGGGTGACTGGCCGTTGTAAGAGTTCCCTGCCTGACATTTACAGCTGAGGTTTGGGAGTAATTCTGCAAGTAAGATTTAAAAAAAAAAAAATTTAGAGTACCCAATTAATTTTTTCCAATTAAGGGGCAATTTAGCTTGTTCAATCCACCCACCTTGCGCATCTTTGGGTTGTGCGGGCAAAACCCACGCAACCACGGGGAGAATGTGCAAACTCCACACGGACAGTGACCCAGAGCCTGGATCGAACCCGGGACCTCGGCTGCGTGAGACTGCAGTGCTAACCACTGCGCCACCGTGCTGCCCTCTGCAAATAAGATTTAACTGAAAAATAGAGTGTCAAACTTGACTTGGTGGAGCCACCTCGGAGTCAGATTTCTAGGTTTTGAGTCCCATTCCATAGTCATAATCTAGGCGGATCCTGAGTGCTGTACTATAATGGGTTACCTCTTTCAGATAGGATAGTAATCCAAGACTTTATCAGCCCTTTCAAATACATGTATGAGATGCCATGGCGGTATTTGTGAGACATTAGGGGAGTGGTGTGCGAGCCAATATTATCTCTCAGCCAACAACATAGAAAATATGGGTAGGATGTTCTGCGCCACCAACTGTGTGTTCCGCGGTGGCGATGGTGGTCCGCTATTGGCCGTCCGTGGGATCTTTTGGACCCGCCATTGTCAACAGGGTTTCCTATTGAATGCGTCCCTCTCTGCCGGGAAACGTCACTTCCCTTCACACTGGAATAGATCACAAATACCCTGCTCTGTAACCAACAGCAATGCTCATAAACATCTTGCTATGGTTGACGGCTCGTGGATCACATCAAAAGCAGTTAAGTATTTTTTGCAGAGGTAAAGAAGAAATGAGATCACTTGTCTTTGCTGTGGTCCATGAGTGGTCAATCATAGCTAGATGTTTATAAGTGAAATTAAACAATCCAGACAGCTGGCTGTGTGTAAGCTGTCAATCACAGCCTAGTAAAACCAATTCCCATAGATATGAATGGAAGGTTTGTAGATCAAAGGTCTGAGGGGATTTAAACCCAGCTGACTGTTTTTCTCTTTCTGCAATTTAGAGGTGATGCTTCCTCCGCCTGAGCCAGCAAGTGTTGCACAGGTGAGCTTTAATGCAGTGTTTTTGTACTGACTGTGTCTGGAATTCTCCCTAGCTTCCAGGCAGGGTCTCTGTAATGGGGGGGGGCGGGAGGTCCTCTGGGGGAGGTCTCTCTTATGGATGGCCCAATGGTGAGTTTGCTCTTATGGGGGTTGTCTCTGGTGGGTGGCTAGCTACTAGGGTGTTCACTGGTGAGGGTATCTCTTATGGAGATTTCTAGTGGGGTCTCTCTAATGGGGGTGGTGGGGTAATTGGGTCACCATTGTACTGTGTGTGTGTGTGTGTGTGGGGGGGGGGGGGGGGGGGTGATCCAGCAAATCTAGTGCTGGAGGTAGGGCGAGGTGGCTGGAATAGTGTTGGGGGGCAAGGGCTCGCTGCCAGACCTCACTATCAGGCCGCTTTCTCAAAATAGTGGCCTGATAGCAGGATTTGTGAGGGAATCCCTCGCAATCCCCGCCATGCATATATTTGTATGATAAGGGAAGGGATAATGAATTGCCCCTGGGCACCGCTCCCAGCTCGAGTGCATATCAGAGGCGATTCATCTCCAGCGGGAGAACATGGGCTGGATTCACCATTTTTGAGACTAAGTGCAGAGGAACTGTGGCGCTTTATGACATAAAAATCATTGCCGACCTCTCACTGATCCTGCGACTGGTGAGGGGCTAGCAGCCGCGCCGAATAAAACTCCCGGCTCCCACGAAATAAACGCCTGGAGAATGGCTGGGTCCATGGCTGCGCATGCACACGATGATGACCTGCTGTAGTTGCGCCGTACAACATGGCGCCGGACATGCGTGGACCAAAGCTACCAGTAGTGCCCCCCTGGCCACCCCCTGGCCACCCGCCACCAATTTCCCAAGACCTCGCAGAAGCTTTCCTGTCCAGCAGAATGACTCCTGCCAACTGTGGCGGCGCTGGACAGCCGTCATGTCAGGTTCCACACCGCTGAAACCACACGTCAACCGCGTGGTTGGGAACTTGGCCCATTGGAGGTGGAGCATCGGGAAAGGTCCTTCAGGTGACGCGCTAACGCCGTCCCAATGGCGTACGGCGCGCGACGTGATGTATGCTATTTCTGAGGGGGCGGAGGATACAAAACCTGTGTCAAACAGGCTGATATCAGTGCCAGAAGGGAGTCTCTGCCAAATCGCCGATTCCGAAATCAGCGTCGAGGAACGATGAATTCCACCCTCTCCCAAATGGAAAATTCAGCCCATTATATAATGCAACTCAGATCTTACTTTGTTCACACTCGAAGCAGGTCTGAAATCTGTGCCAAACAGAATGAGAACTGTTTTATACCATAAGGTAAAAATTGCCGTCCCAGGCTGCCAACCAATAATTGTGGGAAGCATAAACGCCAAATTTCAGTTTGTTATTCAAGTCAGTGACTATTCAATGCCATTGTATCTCAAATTATTTTTATGGTGGTAAGTTGCTGATTTTGAAAGCCGAAGTTTGGAGGCCAAATTATCAACAGGAATCTTTTAACAGTCCACATGGTAAAGAGCAGCTCAGAGTTGTGAAATGCAAGATTATCCATGTAATTTCTCACGCAGTGAGCTACTAAGCCCAATGGCTGACTCACTGCAGGCGGGCTGCTGTGCACTTTATGTAACCAACTCAAAAGCCACTCTGTAGACAAAATGTTTGTTCTGCCAGTTGGTGATTTTTGAAGGTTCTGAGACCTTAATTGCTATCGGAACGAACTGGCAAAATGTTCAGTCATGAGATTACTTTAATAAGATAAAGTCAGAACAAGTTTATTAAATTTTCAGGCAAATTACAGCAATAAAGTCAGACAGTGACGTACAGTTGAAAGTGGGCGACATGCTTTGCATGTTACGACTGGACGGGGAGTGCACAATGACTTCTCTTCTTGTCGCTTTTAGTCTACTGGCTCTCCTCTGTTTTTTTTCTCACTCTCTCCCTGTCTCATCTGCTCTGCTTTTGTCTTGCTTTCTAAATTTCTTCACAATGCAAATCATATTGGGAGACCCACTTTTATTAGAACTCTTCTCCAATTAATGCCTCCCTTTTCCCAATCATCTTCAACCCCATAGTGCCCATGCTTTTCATGACCAACCAGGAAATTTTTGTGCGGCTGTTGCAAACCTTACATATTTACATAATGTCCTTTGTACTTACAACTGTACCTCAAGGCTTTTATATCCCATGTTTTCTCATCTTGTGGAGAGAGACATCTACATTCCATTCATGCACTACGCAGTTTCTCAGACTGCTTTCAACGTCTCAGCTTTTTGTTACAAAAGGAGCAAAACCTGACATTAAATCCCAGAATCCCTCTGTATCCCTGGCATATTTTCTGTGTGGCACACTACTTCTAAGATTTCCCAACTTACGATGTTACCAAGGTAAGTCCCTAATGAAGTTAGGTTTTGATAATTAATACTCTGCTTCACAACCAAATAATTTCTAAATGGTGAAAGATTGATGCGGTCTATTAACAACTGAAATGCACATAAATGCACATAAATTCAAATACAAAAACAGGTAAACAGGGAAAAAGTTCTTATGTAAATTAACTGAGGGTCAATCATAAAACTTGGGAGAGGTTTTCAGGCACCCAGCATCCATAAGGAGCCTACTGCTGAGATACGAGATCATCCACCTGTTTCAGGCAATGGTATTGCATGTTACACCTCAGGGTTGAATAAACTTGGTTTGTTCCCACTGGAACGAAAGAGGTTAAGGGGCAAGCTGATAGAGGTCCACAAAATTATGAGGGGCATTATCAGAGTGGATAGTCAGAGACTTTTTCCCAGGGTAGAGGAGTCAATTACTAGGGGGCATAGGTTTAAGGTGCGAGGGGCAAGGTTTAGAGATGTACGAGGCAAGTTTTTTACACAGAGGGTAGTGGGTGCCTGGAACTGGCTGCCGGAGGAGGTGGTGGAAGCAGGGACGATAGTGACTTTTAAGGGGAACCTTGACAAATACATGAATAGGATGGGAATAGAGGGATACAGACCCCGGAAGTGTAGAAGATTTTAGTTTAGATGAGCAGCATGGTCGGCGCAGGCTTGGAGGGCCAAAGGGCCTGATCCTGTGCTGTACTTTTCTTTGTTCTTTGGATATGCAGAGATGACAGACCATGGGCAGGTTTCTCCGTCCCGTCGAGCCAGATTTCTGGTTCAGCACACCGTCGGGATTTTCTTTTTCGCCGACTTATCAATGGGGTTTCCCATTGTGGGGAAGCCCCACGCCGTCAGGAAGCCCCCAGGCTTGGGCAAAACGGAGCATCTCGACGGCAGAGAATTCAGCTCCATATTCTAAATGTGCGGTGGTTTCATTGAACACTTTAAAGTCTTTGAGCACAAGCTTCCCGGTTACTTTTCAGTTTTGTAGCCATCTGGGATGGCCACTCACAAAGGGAAATATGGCCACTTGCAAAGAATCAAGGGAAATATGGCCAATGCAGGATCCAGACGAACTCAGAGCTTAAGTATATATTTGCCACTAGAGAACCAGACACTATCAAAACCCCCAGCCGATTTACATTCTAATGGCCCATTTCCCCAGGACTTGTATTCAGGTATCAGGAGATCCAGACACATCGGCGCCACTCCCTTCACCCAGGAAGCCCAAACAGCCAAGGTCAATGACTGCTCAGGCCATGCCCAGCTATCAAGGCACCCGCCGTTTTATTGCCTCAAATCAAAGGCAGTAATCGAAGCCTGCCGAATTATTGGGTCCAAAGCTAAGGACCGCCCAAAAGAGCCCAAAACCCACAAAGGATAAAGAGAGACACTGCCATGTGTTTGATCTCTTTTGGCCCTGGCAGACCGGCACTCTTCGGCCCGGCCTATACCTGATGCCAACTGCAGCACCACGACCAGAAGCAAGTTCAAGATCAATGACCGCTACCAAACGAATGAGCCCAGGAGAACCGAAGTGACTTCTCCAGACCCAGCCACTCCAGATCCGAACAAAGGCCTCGTTCCTCTGCCAAAGCCGGTGCCTGAAGTTAAGTACAGGTTGTTGTAGTGTTAGGTGTAATTTAGCTCGTAGTGTTTGGATGTTGCATGTGTGAGTTAACCCTGTGTGTAAATAAACTATTATTGAACTTGAACTAACTGACTGGTTGTTGGGTCTTTGATCGATATCCAGTTGAACCTTGTGGAGGTATCATTTGATACCTGGCGACTCTGAAAGCAATATCCTCATTAATAACGGTCAGATTAATATCTGACTAAAGTAGATACCCCAGACATTGGCAACATTATTGGTGACGCTGGTGGGATAATATTCCACCCATTAAAAGAGCAACATTATTGGCGTCTCCAGTGCGAATTGGCAACAGTTTGCTTTCTCAGTAATCACACCCAGGGTTAACAACAGAACCGAGAACAGTTAACAGATACTCAAATCAAACACGATCAACTGCAAAATTAAATATGATGGGGGAGGAAGCGGCATTTGAGCACACGCTATCGGTTCCCAGCATCATCGACATGGGCCATCGGCAAGGTTTACAACAGGTTTTGAAAAGCTAAATTCAGTCGAGAGGACCCCCCCCATACATGGCTGTGCGCCCCCAGGCATAGTGCCAACCTGGCAGTGCCAATCTGTGCCAAGGGGAAATGACAGGGGGCAGTGCAGGGGAGAGTCCTCTGGGGAGCCAGATGTGGGAAGCGGGGGTTGGCAGGGTGGGTATTCCTCTTATGTGTGGTGAATGGGAGAATGCTGAGTTCATTGAGGGGGGAATTTGCAGGCACAGAGGGAGGGGGCAGTGAGGGGGAAACTTGGAGGCATGGGAGGAATTGGGCACGGGGTAGGGGAATGTTGGTGATACGTCCATGGTGGTGGTGCAGGGGGAGAGACCCCTGGTGATTGTATGGGGCGGAATGCTGATGATGCCTCCATGGTGGGGGTTGGGGGGGGTTCGGTTGGGGGTGGGTGGAGTTGATCTTCATTTCTGATCAGTGTGCCCTTTAAAGATGGCGCCCCAGCTCTATCAGGCCCTACCCCTCCAGAGTGGTGCTACAAATCACGCCCACTCATTTCTATTACTCAGAGATGTTCAAGATCTGGAGTGAAAACTGGTCTGTGCAACTGGAGAGCGACACAGGCGTTTTCAGTCTGAGACTGACATCACGAAAAGTGTGGTAAGATGCCACCCTACATCTTTTCCCCAGTTAAACCAAATCTAAATCTTGGTTTGAATGAAACCATCATCAACAGCAAACATATGTACATTGAGTCATTTTGGAGAGTTCAGCGTGTCCAATTTCTCCAAGGACAAGAAATCTTTGACATATGAAGGTTGTTGATGATGGCGCTGAGATGCACAAGATACCTCTTCATTAACCTGAGGAAGGAGCAGCGCTCTGAAAGCTAGTGACATCGAGACAAACCTGTTGGACTTTAACCTGGTGTTGTAAAACTTCTTACTGTTTTAAATGGGACAGTTTAAGCAAGGTGGCAGTGGAGCAGAAAAACAGAGAAACCACAGGATGCCTTAATTAGAATCATAGAGTGGTAAAGCACAGACAGATGCTATTCAGTCCACTGAATCTATGCTAGCCCTCTGCAAGATTCACTCCCTAACCCTTTCCACAAAGCCGTGCAATATTTTAATTCCTTTCTGGAGCTTATACCCAATTTCCCTTTTTAAAGTCAGAATTGAATCTGCCGTCACCATACTTTTAGTACAAAGTCTTACAACACCAGGTTAAAGTCTAACAGGTTTGTTTCGATGTCACTAGCTTTCAGAGCGCTGCTCCTTCCTCAGGTGAAGCGCTCCGAAAGCTAGTGACATCGAAACAAACCTGTTGGACTTCAACCTGGTGTTGTAAGACTTTGTACTGTGCTCACCCCAGTCCAACGCCGGCATCTCCACATTACCATACTTTTAGGAAGTGTATTCCAGACCCTGACCACTCGCTGCATACAAAAGGTTTTTCCTCAAGACACTTCTGTTTCATTTGGTAATCACTTTAACTGTGTATGTTTTGGTTCTTGACCATCCTTCCAATGGAAGCAGTTCCTCTCTGTTTCCTCTCTCCAGAACCCTCATGACTTTGAGCATCTCTGTCAAATCTCCTTTAAACCTTCTCTTTCAGGAAACAATCCTGGTTTTCCAATTTTTCGACATGACTGAAATCCTTCATCACTGGAACCCTGCTTCTCAACCTTTTCTTGAATTATTATCCGAAAAGAACTTTGGGGAGAAGGCACTGGAATGACACTGAATAAATGACTCCTAACGAGCACTGGCAGAGACACAACAGGCCAGGTGGTCTGGTGCTGTGCAATACCAATTCTGTGATTTTACTATTTATACTCCAAGGATTATAAACCGTGGGTTAATTATTTAGGAATGAGATGAAGAGAAGATGATTCACTCAAGAGGATTGCGAATCTTTGGAATTCTCTACCCAAGAGGATTGCGGATGCTCCATCATTAAAGTATATTCAAGACTTCCGGGTGCGGCGATGACCAGCTAGGTCGCACGTTTTGGCAGCTCCCGGTGGAACGGACTTTTGGGCTCTTAATAAGAGCCCCAACGGCAATTTTAACGGCTAAAAGCACTGTGCGGTATACCAGAAGGGAATCCCCCCTGGATACGGATGGAAAAAGGAGAGGAAAGTGGCCGGATTGCGGTGGATCCTTTAGAGCAGCGGCAAGGAAGGCAAGCAAAAACCAAGATGGCGTCGGAAGGTGGCAGTTTAATATGGGGCCCTGAACAACACGAGTTTTTGAAACGCTGCGTGGAAGAGCTTAAAAAGGAGATGAAAAAGGAGCTGTTGGCCCCGATATTACACGCGATTGAAGGGCTAAAAGATGAGCAAAAGACCCAGGAGCAGGAGCTTCGGGTCGTGGAGGCAAAGGCTGCCGAGAACGAGGACGATATACAGGGCCTGGTGGTGAAGACGGAGATCCACGAGGCACACCATAAACGATGTGTGGAAAGGCTGGAGGTGCTGGAGAATAATGCGAGGAGGAAGAATTTAAGGATTCTTGGTCTTCCTGAAGGTGCAGAAGGGACGGACGTCGGGGCATATGTGAGCACGATGCTGCACCCATTAATGGGAGCGGAGGCCCCGACGGGTCCGTTGGAGGTGGAGGGAGCATACCGAGTGATGGCGCGAGGACCGAGAGCAGGAGAAATTCCCAGAGCCATAGTGGTGAGATTCCTCCGTTTTAAGGACAGAGAGATGGTCCTCAGATGGGCAAAGAAAACTCGGAGCAGTAGGTGGGAGAACGCAGTGATCCGCGTATATCAAGACTGGAGTGCGGAGGTGGCGAGAAGGAGGGCGAGCTTTAATCGGGCCAAGGCGGTGCTTCATAAAAAGAAGATTAAATTTGGAATGCTGCAGCCGGCAAGACAGTGGGTCACATATCAAGGGAAGCACCACTACTTTGAAACGGCGGATGAGGCATGGACATTTATTGTTGAAGAGAAATTGGAATAAGCGGGTTATTAAAAAAGAACGTTTGAGACAAAGTGGTGGGGCGAATATGGGGGGCGAAGAGGGGGGGGAAAAAGGGGGGAGAGATGATTTTTATGTTGTTAATTCTGCGACCCGGTAACTTTTCTCTCTTCCACAGGTTGTGGGGGAGGGAGGAAGGGAGGTGGAGGAGCTGGGGGCGTTGGCCATTGGGGCGGGGCCAAAAGGGAAGCGCGGGCTTTGTTCCCGCGCTATGATAATTATGGCGGGAATAGGGAAGCAGGAAGGAGGGGGCGTCGCACGGTGCGAGCCGAGGTCACGGGGGGAAGCCGAGGTCGACCAGAGTTTGCTGACTTCTGGGAGCAACATGGGGGGTGTAACTACGCTAGTGGGGGATCTAGCGGGGGGGGGTGAGAGGGGGGATTTACTGGGTTGCTGCTGCTGGGGAGAAGGGGGAGCTGGTATGGGGTGGGGTGGGCGGGGCGGGAGGGCACCGCCTGGGGGGGGGACACAGCTGCGTGGGAACCGGGTGAGGAGCTGGATAAAAGGGGATGGCTAATCGACAAGGGGGGGGGGTAAAGAGCCCCCCAACCCGGCTGATCACGTGGAATGTGAGAGGGCTGAACGGGCCGATAAAGAGGGCACGGGTACTCGCACACCTTAAGAAACTTAAGGCAGATGTGGTTATGTTACAGGAGACGCATTTGAAACTGATAGACCAGGTTAGACTACGCAAAGGATGGGTGGGGCACGTGTTTCATTCGGGGCTAGATGCAAAAAACAGGGGGGTGGCTATACTAGTGGGGAAGCGGGTAATGTTTGAGGCAAAGACCATAGTGGCGGATAGTGGGGGCAGATACGTGATGGTGAGTGGCAAATTACAGGGGGAGGCGGTGGTCTTAGTGAATGTATATGCCCCGAACTGGGATGATACCAACTTTATGAGGCGCATGTTAGAACGTATCCCGGACCTAGAGGTGGGTAAGTTGGTAATGGGTGGAGATTTTAACACGGTGCTAGAACCAGGGCTGGACCGATCGAGGTCCAGGACTGGAAGGAGGCCGGCAGCAGCCAAGATGCTTAAAGACTTTATGGAGCAGATGGGAGGAGGAGACCCATGGAGATTTAGCAGACCTAGGAGTAATGAGTTTTCGTTTTTCTCCTATGTCCACAAAGTTTATTCGCGAATAGACTTTTTTGTTTTGGGAAGGGCGTTGATCCCGAAGGTGAGGGGGACGGAGTATACGGCTATAGCTATTTCGGATCACGCTCCACACTGGGTGGACTTGGAGATAGGGGAGGAAAAAGAACGGCGTCCACCCTGGAGAATGGACATGGGACTAATGGCGGATGAGGGGGTGTGTCTAAGGGTGAGGGGGTGTATTGGAAAGTACTTGGAACTCAATGATAATGGGGAGGTCCAGGTGGGAGTGGTCTGGGAGGCGCTGAAGGCAGTGGTTAGAGGGGACCTGATATCAATCAGGGCACATAAAGGAAAGCAGGAGAGTAGGGTACGGGAGCGGTTGCTGCAAGAACTTCTGAGGGTGGACAGGCAATATGCGGAGGCACCGGAGGAGGGACTGTACAGGGAAAGGCAAAGGCTACACGTAGAATTTGATTTGCTGATAACGGGTACTGCAGAGGCACAGTGGAGGAAGGCACAGGGTGTACAGTACGAATATGGGGAGAAGGCGAGCAGGTTGCTGGCCCACCAATTGAGGAAAAGGGGAGCAGCGAGGGAAATAGGGGGAGTGAGGGATGAGGAGGGAGAGTTGGAGCGGGGAGCGGAGAGAGTGAATGGAGTGTTCAAGGCATTCTATGAAAGATTATATGAAGCTCAGCCCCCGGATGGGAAGGAGCGAATGAGGTGTTTTCTGGACCAGCTGGAATTTCCTAAGGTGGAGGAGCAGGAGATGGTGGGACTGGGAGCACAGATCGAAATGGAGGAAGTAGTGAAAGGAATTAGGAGCATGCAGGCGGGGAAAGCCCCGGGACCGGATGGATTCCCAGTTGAATTTTACAGGAAATATGTGGACTTGCTCGCCCCGCTACTGATGAGAACCTTTAACGAGGCGAGGGAAAGGGGACAGCTGCCCCCGACTATGTCAGAGGCAACGATATAGCTTCTCCTAAAGAAGGAAAAAGACCCGCTGCAATGCGGGTCCTATAGGCCTATTTCCCTCCTGAACGTAGACGCTAAGATTCTGGCCAAGGTAATGGCAATGAGGATAGAGGATTGTGTCACGGGGGTGGTCCATGAGGACCAAACTGGGTTTGTGAAGGGGAGACAGCTGAATACGAATATACGGAGGCTGCTAGGGGTAATGATGATGCCCCCACCAGAGGGGGAAGCGGAGATAGTGGTGGCGATGGATGCCGAGAAAGCATTTGATAGAGTGGAGTGGGATTATTTGTGGGAGGTGTTGAGGAGATTTGGCTTTGGAGACGAGTATATTAGATGGGTACAGCTGCTGTCTCGGGCCCCGATGGCGAGCGTGGTCATGAATGGACGGGGGTCTGCGTATTTTCGGCTCCATAGAGGGACGAGGCAGAGATGTCCTCTGTCCCCATTATTGTTTGCACTGGCGATTGAGCCCCTGGCAATAGCATTGAGGGGTTCCAGGAAGTGGAGGGGAGTACTCAGGGGAGGAGAAGAACACCGGGTATCTCTGTATGCGGACGATTTGTTGTTGTATGTGGCGGACCCGGCGGAGGGGATGCCAGAGATAATGCGGATACTTGGGGAGTTTGGAGAATTTTCAGGATACAAATTGAACATGGGGAAAAGTGAGTTGTTTGTGGCGCATCCAGGGGAGCAGAGCAGAGAAATAGAGGACTTACCGCTGAGGAAGGTAACAAGGGACTTTCGCTACTTGGGGATCCAGATAGCCAAGAATTGGTTAAATAGGTTAAATTTAACGCGGTTGGTGGAACAGATGGAGGAGGACTTCAAGAAATGGGACATGGTATCCCTGTCACTGGCAGGGAGGGTGCAGGCGGTTAAAATGGTGGTCCTCCCGAGATTCCTCTTTGTGTTTCAGTGCCTCCCGGTGGTGATCACGAAGGCTTTTTTCAAAAGGATTGAGAAGAGTCTCATGAGTTTTGTGTGGGCCGGGAAGACCCCGAGAGTGAGGAAGGGATTTTTGCAGCGTAGTAGGGATAGGGGGGGGGCTGGCACTACCGAGCCTAAGTGAGTACTACTGGGCCGCCAATATCTCAATGGTATGTAAGTGGATGGGAGAAGAGGAGGGAGCGGCGTGGAAGAGATTGGAGAGGGCGTCCTGTAAAGGAACCAGCCTACAAGCTATGGCGACGGCGCCGTTGCCGTTCTCACCGAAGAAATACACCACAAGCCCGGTGGTGGTGGCTACTCTGAAAATTTGGGGGCAGTGGAGACGGCATAGGGGAATGACGGGAGCCTCGGTGTGGTCCCCGATAAGAAATAACCATAGGCTTGCTCCGGGGAGAATGGATGGGGGATTTGGAACATGGCAAAGAGCAGGAGTAACACAATTGAGAGATCTGTTTGTAGATGGGACGTTTGCAAGTCTGGGAGCGCTGACCGAAAAATATGGGTTGCCCCAAGGGAATGCATTCCGGTATATGCAACTGAGGGCTTTTGCGAGGCAACAAGTGAGGGAATTCCCGCAGCTCCCGACGCAGGAGGTACAGGACAGAGTGATCTCAAAGACATGGGTGGGGGACGGTAAGGTATCAGACATATATAGGGAAATGAGGGACGAGGGGGAGATTATGGTAGATGAGCTGAAAGGGAAATGGGAAGAAGAGCTGGGGGAGGAGATTGAGGAGGGGCTGTGGGCTGATGCCCTAAGTAGGGTAAACTTATCGTCCTCGTGTGCCAGGCTAAGCCTGATACAATTTAAGGTGTTACACAGGGCGCATATGACTGGAGCATGGCTCAGTAAATTTTTTGGAGTAGAGGATAGGTGTGCGAGATGCTCGAGAAGCCCAGCGAATCACACCCACATGTTCTGGTCATGTCCGGCACTACAGGGGTTTTGGGTGGGGGTGACAAAGGTGCTTTCGAAGGTGGTGGGGGTCCGGGTCGAACCAAGCTGGGGGTTGGCTATATTCGGGGTTGCAGAAGAGCCGGGAGTGCAGGAGGCGAAAGAGGCTGATGTTTTGGCTTTTGCATCCCTAGTAGCCCGGCGCAGGATACTGTTGATGTGGAAGGAAGCCAAGCCCCCGGGTGTGGAGACCTGGATAAATGACATGGCAGGGTTTATAAAGCTGGAACGGATTAAGTTCATCCTAAGGGGATCGGCTCAAGGGTTCACCAGGCGGTGGCAACCGTTCGTCGAATACCTCACAGAATTACCTGGGATTCATGTCACATTACATTCATCCCCCACCATCTGGCCTGCGAAATCCTACCAACTGTCCTGGCTTGAGACAATTCACACCTCTTTAACCTGGGGTTACCCCATCTCTGGATCTGTAAAGATTTAATCACCTGCTAATGCTCGCATTCCTAGCATTGTTTGGCATCTTTGAATTTGTCTATATATGTGTTTCTGGAACAGACCTCTTCATTCACCTGAGGAAGGAGCTGCGCTCCGAAAGCTAGTGACATCGAAACAAACCTGTTGGATTTTAGCCTGGTGTTGTAAGACTTCGTACTGACCTCACAGAAAGATAGAGGGAATGGAAAAGAAGAAGACAGCAGCAGCAACCCGGGGGGCGGGGGGGGGGGGGGGGGGGGGGGGGGGAGGAGGAACCAGAAGGACTCTCAGGGATGTTAGTGTATAAGTATAATATGTATAGGTTGTTGTTATAGGTAATTGTATACTGGACTGCTGAATTGTATTTTTGGAGAGTATTTATTTGGGACAAGGCAGTTGCCATTTAGTTTTGTTTTTTAATTTTGATGTTGTTTATATATTATTTATTTCTTGTTTAAAAAACTGGCCATTGTTATTTATATTGTTATATTACTGTGTAAAAGATACACAATGTACTGTTATGGTTGGCCAAAAATTTTAAATAAAATATATTTATTAAAAAAAAGTATATTCAAGGTTGTGAGAAATTTTGATCTATCAGGGAATGAAAATGTAAGGATAAGCAGACAGAAACATGTAACTGAGGCAGAAGATTAACCATGATCATGTTAAATGGCGAAATAGGCTTGACCGGCCAAATGCTCTACTCCAACTCCTTCTTTATGTTCTGTTCCTGAAACCCTTTAAGATCTGCATCCTTCAGTCCATTTTACCTCTCCTCATTCTTACTGCAAAATGCATCACTTCCCACTTATCTGCATTAAATTGCATCTGGTATGTGTCCGCAGATTTCAACTGTTTGCCTTTAATCTTTTAAGTATGTCACTATCCATCATAAATTTCCAGATATGATCAAACGCTAGCAAAAATCTCAAAATTGTGCCCTCTCCAATCAAGACACAGTCATTAAAATATATATACCAAGAAAATCTAAGCTGCTTTCAAACCCTGGGGACTCCAATGTACCTTCCTCTAATCCCCCCAAAAAAGCATTTTCAGGTATTTCTATCTAGCTCTGTCGCTAAAGCTGGAGTCACAATAGCAGGTGCTACTGCTATTACTGTCACTCTGTTTCCCGTCAATCTGTTTCCTGTCACTCAGTCATCTTGTCATTTCATATTCATGCTGCTAATAACCCATTTATTCCAAAGGCTTTAATTGTGTTGACAAGCCTGGTATTGGAGCATTATCAGTTGGAAGCCCACATACACCATATCAATTGCATTACCTTCAAAAACCCTGGGAGGGATTCTCCAATTGGGAGACTATTTTGAGGCTATGTCCAGAGGAAGTGCCTAGTTCTATGACAAAAAAATCGTCGAGGTCGCAGCACCGGCCCTGCGGCCGGTGAGGAGCTAGCAGCCGTGTCATGTAAAACACACGCAGCGAGATTCTCCGACTCCCCCGCCGGGTCCGAGAATCCCCGGGGGGCAGTGCGAATCCCGCTCAGCCATCCCAACGCTGGCTGCCGTATTCTCCGGTGCCGGTTTTCGGGCAGCAGCCCCCCGCGGCAATTCTCTGGGTCCTGATGGGCCGAATGGCTGTCCGTTTTTGGCCAGTCCTGCCGGTGTGGGTTAGGCGTGGTCCCACACGGCGGGACCTGGCAGGTAAGTTGGCGGGGGCGGTCCTCGGGGGGGAGGGGGGCGCAGGGGGATCCGACCACAGGAGGGGGCCCCACGGTGGCCTGGCCCGTGATCGGGGCCTACCGATCTGCGGGCGGGCCTGTGCCGTGAGGGCACTCCTTCCTTCCGCGCCAGGCCCTGTACGGCTCCGCCATGGCCGGCGCATAGAAAACGACCCCCTGCTCATGTGGCAGAATACGCCGGCCGGTCTACGCATGCGCGGAACCACGCCGGCGGTTCCGCGCATGCGCGAGATCACGCCGGCCCTTTGGCGCATGCGTGAACTCGCGCAGTCCCTTCGGCGGCAGTTGGAGCGGCGCCAACCCCTCTGCCGTCCACCTAGCCCCCGGAAGTGCGGAGAATTTTCGGGGGCTGTTGACGCTGGAGAGGTTGCCGCCGGTTCTACCGCCGGCGTGGGGATTCAGTCCCCGGAAAGGAGAATCCCGCCCGTGGTCTTCACAAAATAAACAGCCGGAGAATCTCCGGGTCCGTGGCCGTGCATGCACACGGAGACGACCTGCAGCGATTGCGCTGTATAGCATGACGTTGGCCGCGCATGGAACCGACCTGCCAGATATTGCTCCCCTGGTTACTCCTTGGACACCCGTAGACCGCCCCCCACCAGTCCCCCCTAGCCCTCGTTGAAGCCCCCCCTCCTCCCCCACACCGGCTAGCAGCACGGCTCCATCCCCGACTGTGGCGACGCTGGACACTATCCGTAGCCGCCATGCCGCGTTCATGAAAACTGAGAGCACAAGTGAACCGCGCCGTCATCATAGAATCATAGAATTTTCATAGAATTTACAGTGCAGAAGGAGGCCATTGGGCCCGTCGAGTCTGCACCGGCTCTTGGAAAGAGCATTCTACCCAAGGTCAACAGCTCCACCCTATCCTCATAACCCAGTAACCCCACCCAACACTAAGGGCAATTTTGGACACTAAGGGCAATTTATCATGGCCAATCCACCTAATCTGCACATCTTTAGACTGTGGGAGGAAACCGGAGCACCCGGAGGAAACCCACGCACACACGGGGAGGATGTGCAGACTCCGCACAGACAGTGACCCAAGCTTGAATCGAACCTGGGACCTTGGAGCTGTGAAGCAAGTGTGCTATCCACAATGCTACCGTGCTGCCCCTGTCGTGAACTCAGCCCATCGGGGGCAGAGCATCGGGGAGGGCCTTCACGTAACGTCCTGAGGCCTTCCCAGCCCAAAGGCGTGCAGCGTACTCCTCATTGACTCCATTTTGGAGCATCTAAAAACAGGCGCCGCCCCTGATTCAGTTGTAAACAGAGATTCTCCGCCTGATCGCTGATTACGATATCAGCATCGGGCAATGGAGAATCCCGCCCTATGTTCTCCCCGCCGGAGCTGAATTGCAGTAAGTTTTATCCCCATCTTGGGGTCGTTAAAAGGAATGCAATTCAGTGTTCCACGTCATGCATATTTATGCATGGTGTGTAATAGGAGGGATTGCTAGTGAATCCACTATTGGGCCACCATCTTGAACGGTCTGCATGATAGCGAGGTCCTGCAACCATCTACCACCCCCTCGTACCGCAAATCAGCCCCTATGCCCCACTGTAAACCAGCCCCGCCCCTCTACCCCACACACAGTGGCCCCCCACCCCTGGAATTCCTGGGTGCCACCCCGTACCTCCAAGTACAGGGGTGACCCAACCCAACCCACATTGACCACATTAAACAGAGGTAAGTGTAGTGTAATTGCATGCTTGAGAGATTGGAATGCATTTAGTGCTTGGAATGCACTGTGGGGCTCCCCTATATAGGCATCCCTGTGGGGAGTTCTCTTATTGTAGGGGTTCCTGTGAGGGGGTCCTTCTAATTTAGGGATCCCTGGGGGGGAATTCCTCCTATGAAATGAAAATCGCTTATTGTCACGAGTAGGCTGCAATGAAGTTACTGTGAAAAGCCCCTAGTCGCCTGTTCGGGGAGGCTGGTACGGGAATTATTACAGCCTATTACAGGGTTCCTGGGGGGGTGGGAGGTCCCTCTGTTACTGGGATCCCTGGGGGTGGTCCCATTATTACAGAGGTCCCTGTGAGGGTGTGTGTGTGGGGGAAGCTCTGGTAGTGAAGGTGTGGGCAGTTAGTGCATTGTTTCATGGGTGTGGGGGGGGAGGGGAGTTGGGTGACCCTCAGATGGTCTCTACCAGTGTGTCCCTGCTGTGGTGGACCTCACAGTGGGCCAAGGGGGCAATTAAACCCAAAGTGATCCGTGCCACGTGAATCTGGCCATGGGTACTGATGAATCACGGAAGGCTGGATCATAGGGTACCAGGCCCGCTAAATAGATGCAAATGTGTCATTAAGACCAATTTTAATTTATTTATATCCACCCACTGATGCACATCGTGGATCTCGATCACGCCGCCAATGGGAGTTGGAGCATTGCATTAGGGTCGGTTCCCACCGCCGATCCCAATTTTCCTCTGATGCCTGATTCTCCGTCCCATCGGGAATGAATTCCGGGCATCCCAGAACAGACAATCCCGTCTACTCTTATCTCATCAAAATACTTAATCAAGTAAGATAAATGATTTGCTTTTAACAAATCAGTGATGGCTTTGTTAATTAATCCACACTTTTAGAATTTTGAACCATATTATAATTTCTGAACCAATTAGAGTCAGAGAGGTCTACAGCAAAAAAATGGCCCTGTTACATTTTGGTGCTTGGCCGGTAGGAATGACGCACAGCAGAACATTTAGTTCTTGATGAGTTAAAGTAGTTTATTATAATATAAATGCGGGGTAAAGATAATTATAAGAAATATATTACAAACTACTAATACTGATAAATTATACTAGAGTTACTGCAAGCATGACTATCCACTAACACGACTATCCCCCAACTCCTCGAGGTACAGAGTTACATGGTAGATTTACACAGCCACCTGCTGGTTGGAGGTCCTTCACAACATTATATACATGATTCCTTGTGCATATTATTACAGGCCCTTCAGCCCATTGCATCTGTGCCAGTCAAAAACAACCACCTAACCATTCTAATCCCATTTTCCAGCACTTAGCCCATAGCCATGTATGCATTGGCATCGCAAGTGCACATCTAAATACTTCTTAAATGTGATAAGAGTTTCTGCATCCACCACCCTTTCAGGAAGCGAGTTCCAAAATCCCACCACCCTCTGAGTTTAGAAGGTTTTTCTCACATCCCGCTAAACCTCCTGCTCTTTACCTTAAATCTATGCCCCCTGGTTATTGATCCCTCCACCAAGGGAAAATGTTTCTTCCTGTCTACTCTATCTATGCCCCTCATAGTTTTATACATGTCAATCATGACCCCCCATCAGTCTCCTCTGCTCCAAGAAAAACAATCCCAGTCTTTCCAAACTCTCTTCATAGCTAAAACTCTGCAGCCAAGACAACATTCTGGTAAATCTCCTCTGTACCCTTTCCACTGCTATCACTTCCCTCCTACGGTGTGGATTCTAGAACTGCACACAATACTCTGTCTGTGGCCTAACCAACATTTTATACTGTTCCAGAATAACCTCCCTGCTCTTAAACTCTATGCCTCGGCTAATAAAATCAAGTATACTATATGTCTTCTTATCCACCTGCCTTGCAACCTCAAGGGACCGGTGTACATGAACAGCAAGGTCCCTTTCATCCTCAGTACCTCCCATGTCCTGCTGTTCATCATGTATTCCCTTGCTTGTTTGTCCTGTCCAATTGTAAAAATTCTTACCACAGAGCAAAACTGAGTGACCTCTAATTGCCAAACTTATTATTGCACTTCGTTTTTGAACTAAGGTGCAGCATCTGCAATTCTCCTGTCCTCTAACACCACCCATGTGTCTGAGGAGTGTTATATTCTAGAAAGTCAGTTATTGAAGGATATAACTGGAGCCTGCCATTATACACTGCCAAACGAGTTTAATTACAGAATTACACATTGCACATTTCCTCCGGTTCCTAACCCAACAACCAAAGTTTTTGGCTGTCTCAATTTATGGGGCACAAGTAAATCCCCAATTAAGGCCCAACAACCATATACAATCCCACCCAATTAAGAAGGAAAATTGGAAGATTATGGCCAGTAACGATTTTCAACCTCATCCTCAGATGCATCCCATCCAATCTCAGTGACTTATCAAACCTAATCACAAACCACCTGTCCAGTACCTCCACTTCATAATTTTTTATGATCTCATCTAGTATCGCAACAACTTCGGGCGCGATCTGGTAGCCGCGCTGCACCGGATGCGAATCCGAGCGAGCCAGTTAGTTCGTGGGAGAGTCCAAAAGCTGGAGGTGCGCTAGGCGCAGATTGGTTTCTGATCTAACGGGCCCGCTTCCATTTACGAGATCAGGAACCTGCCGCAGTGTGGCGAGAAAATAGCAATTACCATTAGGTCGAACTCCATCCCATTATTAATAATAATAATAATTTTTATAATTGTGACAAGTAGGCTTACACCAACACTGAAATGAAGTTACTGTGAAAGGCCCCTAGTCGTCACACTCTGGTGCCTGTTCGGGTACACTGAGGAGAATTCAGAACGTCCAATTCACCGAACAGTTCCCGTACCAGCCTCCCCGAACAGGCGCCGGAATGTGGCGACTAGGGGCTTTTCACAGTAACTTCATTTGAAGCCTACTTGTGACAATAAGCGATTTTCATTTTCATTTCATTCTTTCAGGGCTTGGGGGAGGAAACTGGAACCACCAGAGGAAACCCACGCAGATAAGGGGAGGACGTGCAGCCGCACAGAGAGTGACGCAAGCAGGAATCGAACTCATGTCCCTGGCACTGTGAAGCAACAGTGCTAACCACTGTGTTACCATGCTGCCCGGGAAACGGCTCTATCTAATGGCCTCCCGTGATGTAACCGGCTCCCCAGCGAGCAGAGACGCCAATGCTATTTAGCACCCCATTTAAAAACTTGAAGCTGGAGAAATGGCTGGTGTGGAGAATGGAGGAGGTGAGTAGCATCTTCATAAACGAGTCAGCCTGATGTCACTGGAGCCTCCATCCGACTTCTCGTGGGGGGGTTCGAGCCCGGCCGGAGGTGTCGGCCACCACGGGTGGGGAGTCGCCCCTGGGCTGGGGGTGGGGGTGCAGGGGGGTTCAGAGCCCGCGGGTCCGACATACCAACTCCCGGATCATGTACATCCCAACTGGACGGTGGCCTCAGCTTCTGCCTGTCTGTCCCATCGAACACCCCCAGGACAGAGCCCCGTCCGTGGTAATATGGTGAAGGTCACTTTAACCCCCACTGACCTTGGCGGCCTGTGGTTGAAGGCTATTGCTGATAGGGAATTGGCAATGTTAGTAATGTGAGCACAACATAGCTGCCAAGTGGATACGTATGGGTAGACATGCCGTGTCGCAGGCAAGTGTTACTGCCTAGTATCTCAACCAGACTGTGAGGCCTGGACACTTTGCCTGAAGACTGGAGGCTGCACAATCACAGGGGTAGCACCCAACATACATACACCCGAGAGCTGGGCTGCAGCACTGGGGACACACTGTAGCCATCTGGGATGGCCACGTTCCGATTACAAAATGGACACTTGCAAAGAATGCAGGGAAAATTGGACAATGCTAAGAAACAAGCAGGTGTTAAACGCTCAGACAGGACAGAAGCTACCAAACGATTTACATACTAATGAGCCATCTCCGGGGACAAAAGGGAAACATTTAGATACACAATGTTCAGACAGACTCCCCGGTACCGGCCAGAAGAAGCTAAGACAAAGCAGACTGACAGTCACCAGGACACACCCAGCGATCAGGGAACCATCCCTCTATTGGAGGAAAATCGATACCGATGATTGGGAAAGACCCAATTAGTGGAGACCAAGTTCAAGGCCCGCCCAAAAGAGCGTGAAGCCCTTTTGAGTATAAAAGGTATCCCCCAAGGGAGAACGTTCTCCTTTGGCTTTGGCTCTCACCGAAGAGAGAGACCTGCCTAGCAGCTGCATCAGACCAAGTAAGTCCCAAGTCAACGCACGCTACGAGATAGACACTCCTAGTTGCTACCCTGTAAACAACTCAACCCAGCAGCCTCAGAACCGAGCAACGGCCAATGTTCCTCTGTCTGAGTGGGCGCCCAAAGTTAAGTATAGGCTTTGGTAATAGTGGTAGTTTAGTTTGTAGAGTTTATGCATGAGTAGATTTGACAATGTGTAAATAAATGAGCATTGCTTTTGAACTTACTAACTGGTGTATCGATCCATTGATCAGTATTCGGTTCTGAACCTTGTGGCGGTGTCGAAAGATACCTGGCGACTCTTGAGCAAACGTGATTAAATAGAGCCAAATTAAGAACCAACTAAAAGTTAGCAACAACACCCGCTCCTAGAGGCTGGATGTGTGTATCGGGGAGAGTGGGGTACCTGGGCCCGGTCCCAGTTCCGTTCCCGGTGGGACTTTGGGGTCCAAGGCACGGTGCCGAGGGCCCGTGCTGTGGCCAGCAGTCCAGCTGCAGGACAGGGTCTCACTGTATAATAGGTCAATGGATGGCACCCTGCGAGATGGCAGGGAATGTAATGGTGGAGGACACTTAGTGGGATAGAGAGTAATGTGGTGGAGGCCATAACTGATTGTCAGTCTCACACCATCTCCAATTCCTTACAGCTGTCATAGTAAGATGATATTGTGGACCCCGCAGCACCTGCAGTCACGTTGGAGGTCCAGGCAGCCAGACGCCAGAAAAGGTGTTGGCAGCAGTGTTAGCAGAGGTTCGAGTTGGCGGGGGCCCGCCATAAACCCGGAGGACCGGCCACCCATCAGGCCAGGGAGGGATCCAGAGGAGCAGGCCAGCGATGGCCCAAAATGTACAGGCGTCACTGGTCGTTTGAAGAGATGTTGGACAGCATGTGCCACAGAAGGCTCCGTCTCAAGAAGGGGATGGTGCGGCATCTGTGCCATGTCTTTGTGGACTTGGCACCACGTGGAGAAGGAGGACACCCTTTCCTGATGTCCATCAAGGTCACCACAGCACTGAATTTTTATGCCACGGGTTCATACCTGAGCTCAAGCGGGGACTTTTGTGCCATTTTCCAACCAACAACCCACAAGTGCATCCGTGAAGTTAGGGATGCCCTGCTTGCCTTTGCAGCTGACTATATAAACTTCGACCAGGACCATGCCCACCAAGATGCTGGCCAGCAGGACTTTCTGACATCGCCAGGATGCCAGGGGGGTAATAGATGGTGTGCATGTCACTTGGCGCACACCAGGCAGTCCGGGAGTACTCTACGGCAACAGGAAAGGGTTCTACTCCCTGAACGTCCAACTGGCCTCACATGTCTCAGGTGTAAAGTGTTTTAATGGTGTAAAATCATACCCTAACTGTCCCTGGTTGGTGATGGTGCGGCCCTTCATTCCCCCTCAATCTTCTTAACCTTTGGTGCTCTGCCACTATATATTGGTGTACCAATGATGGGTGTGTCCAGAACCAGGGGTCACAGTCTGAGGATTCAGGGTAAACCATTTCAGGCAGAGATAAGGAGACATTTTTTCACCCAAAGAGTGGTGAGCCTGTGGAATTCATTACCACAGGAAGGTGGCAGAGATAAGTGGTTCCAAGCTTTTGAAATTCAGACAAGCATTCAGATAGGCTCAGCTGTAATGAGTCAGTAAATCTAAAAATGCAGTCTATTGAAACTGCAAAAAAAGATAACTTTTTTAAAGCTGTGGATATTGTTTAATTTCTATTTCAAAGCAGATTGCCTGCAATTCAATGGAGTGGACCAGTATGCACAAACAAACATGGACACATCCTTCCTGGACATCTTTCCTGGTGCATATTGAAGGGCGCCCCCAGATCAAGGGGCAGCACGGTAGCATTGTGGATAGCACAATTGCTTCACAGCTCCAGGGTCCCAGGTTCGATTCCGGCTTGGGTCACTGTCTGTGCGGAGTCTGCACATCCTCCCGTGTGTGCGTGGGTTTCCTCCCACAGTCCAAAGATGTGCAGGTTAGGTGGATTGGCCATGATAAATTGCCCCTAGTGTCCAAAGTTGCCCTTAGTGTTGGGTGGGGTTACTGTGTTATGGGGATAGGGTGGAGGTGTTGACCTTGGGTAGGGTGCTCTTTCCAAGAGCCGGTGCAGACTTGATGGACCGAATGGCCTCCTTCTGCACTGTAAATTCTATGATAATCTATCGATGATAATCTGTCCATGGTGGCCTGAGGCCTGACGCAAATTTGCCTTTGGCCTCATTTTAAAGATCCTGAGAAGTCGTGGATGTCAAATGGGCCACAACTTCCCAGGATCTTTTAAATGAGGCCAAAGGCAAATCTGATTCAGGCTTCAGGCCACCATGGTGAATGGATGTGTTGCTCTGCCAACTTTTGTCCGTTTTCAGTGAGGACGGGCTTTTAAATCCATTCTCCTGTAAACTTAGAATTGATATTACATTAAAACTTCTCCATCAGCATTGCAATGAATTATTTATTTGACATTATCTTGCTGAGCAGCCATACAGGCCATAGTAGGATTCGCATTCACCCATTCAAATTGAATGTTCCACATTTTCTGCGATTGAAACTCTGCCAGTTATGTGTAGTCTTTGATAGAACATTGCAAGGCTAGGGTTTAGCCTGGTAATACCCTGCTGTTTCTGTTGATAATCTGCTAAATGACATACATTTTTAGTGTTCCCCGCTGCTTTGAGCAATTTAGACAAGTACCTATACAAAAAGTGATCATTACTTTCGCTATTTACAGATTTTTAGCTATGCTGTACACATAAGATCACAGCAAAGGAACACTATTGCTTTGTTGGCTGGAATCTCATTGTAGCATCAAGTGTGTCAACGGGGGACCAAAAGTCTGCGGGATTCTGTGCGCAGGCAGGATGCAAGCGCAGGGTACTCATAGATGAGGTTCACAGCCAATCATGCGGTCAGGACATCTACAATCCCGCCAACAACTTATGGGTTCTCAGATTTGGGCTCCAGGTTTAAAGGGCACTTGGAGGCATTTATTCCCTGTACTCCAGCAGCATCAGTAAGGCTGTGTGAGAACCTTCTGATCTTTCTCTGCAACCTGCCCCAGTCTTGGGTCATCTCAACTGCAACCAACATCGTTTTATCCCCTGCACCCTACCTCCCACCCCCACCCCACTGACCCCAAGATAACCTCAACTGCTGCTAGTATCTGTTCATCTTCCCTTCCCCCAGATAACCTAATTGCTACTACTATCTGTTCAGCTTCACTGCCCTCCTACTCCCCTTCTACTCCCCCTTCCCAATTAACTACAACTATTGCTACTGAGTGCAATTCTGGAATGATATCCCAGGGCAGACAAGTGTCCCATGATTTAGCGATGCCTCCCTGCAGGTTCTTCTCCAGTCTATCCGGGAATGATAGGAGGTCCTGTTTCCCAGTGAAGGCAGCTGAACGGTTGCCTGCTGACTTGGGAACTTTTGACCAATGGTGAGCTCTATACCTTGCATCGGCCACCCCCCTGGTCTCTACCCAGTCCACCGTGGACAGCTCTGTTTTCGACTTATGCTCCATAAACCACTTTGTGTTGTCACAGCTATATCCCTGGATACTCCCACACTGACCTGGAGCTTAAATCCATCACCCTGCCACCTCCTGAAGTCACCTTTTGCCTACCCTCTATCAGTCCTGACCATCAATCCATCAACTTTGACCTGCCCTCTTTCACCCTTGGCTCTCAGGACCTCACCATTGACCTTTCCACTATAACTCTGGATTTCTCCACAATCAAGCTGCCCCCACTGTCTGTACATATTAAGCTTCCCTGTCTTAGTCTACCTTCCTCCTTCTGTCTCAGATGTTGTCTCAGAGATCCCCCATGCTCCATCTTCTCCCCCTCGAGCACCCCTGCATCAATCCCCCTTGCACAGCCAGCAATCTAGCTCCCTCCCTCCTTGATCCCCTTGCACAACAATGTATCCTTTCCTGTGGTCCAACAAAGATCTCATATGAGCTCCTGTCAAATCCAAACTCATAAGAAAATTATCTCGCCTGCTACACAACCACTTAACCAGTCACGAATTTGAAGGCACACGTTTCTCATTCACTGCAGAGTTAATTGCAAAGGCACCATGCGGGATTCTCTGATCCTGAGGCTGTGTTGACGCCGTCATAAATGCCGTCGCGTTTTACGACGGCATCAACAGGCCCCCAGGAGCAACGATCCTGTGCCTCACAGGTGGCCAGCACGGCACTGGAGCGACACACGCAGCTCCAGCTGTCGATACCGGCATCAGAACCACGCCGCGGGTCTGCGCATGCGCGCTACGGCTGGCACGAATTCACGCATGCGGGCTAGTTGCCTTCCACGCGCTGGCCCTGACGCAACATGGCGAAGAGCTACAGTGGCCCGGCGCGGAGAAACATAGGACCCCAGGAGAAGCTGGCCCGCCGATCGGTAGGCCCCAGTAACAATACTCCCTTAATGGAAATACAACTCAAATACCCCCCCCCCCCCACCCCCACTAACAGCCAACAATGACCAATTCCTTAAAGTACACTACGAACGGGCGCCATCTACGGTAATCCCCTCACAGTGAACTTGACCTTCCCAAGGCACAAAAACTCCATCAAGTCACCTAGCCACGTTGAGGCACCAGGTATAGTCCCATGCCTCTAACTCAGCAGAATCCACCGACAAGCAATCAATGAGGCGAATACCAGGGCAGCCATCCCCGCACCTGTCCATACCTCCGGCTGGTCCGGCACCCCGAATATAGCTACTAATGGACAGGGCTCGAAATCAACTTTATGATTGCCGATATGGTGCTGAAGAAAGACCCTCAAAAATCCACCAGTTTGAGACAGGACCAGAGCATGTGCAAGTGGTTCCCAGGCCCTATCAACATAGAACATAGAACATACAGTGCAGAAGGAGGCCATTCAGCCCATTGAGTCTGCACAGACCCACTTAAGCCCTCACTTTCATCCTATCCCTGTAACCCAATAACCGCCCCTCCTAACCTTTTTGGATACTAAGGGCAATTTATCATGGCCAATTCACCTAACCTGTACGTCTTTGGATTGTGAGAGGAAACCAGAGCACCTGGAGGAAACCCACGCAGACACGGGGAGAACGTGCAGACTCCGCACAGACAGTGACCCAGCGGGGAATCGAACCTGGGACCCTGGCGCTGTGAAGCCACAGTACTATCCACTTGTGCTACCGTGCTGCCCACCGCTCACTATCAAACACGCTCACACCTATCTTCAACCCCTGCAAAAAATTGACTTATCCTGGCCTTGGTGAGGTGTGGCCTAAACACTATCTTGAGCTGGATCAATCTCAAACGCACACAGGATGTCGTAGCGTTCACCCTGCAGAGGGACTCAATCCACATTCCTCCTCCAAAATAGGCCGCAGCTCCTCCTCCCACCTGTTTCTTCACCTCTTCCACCGAAACCTGCTTTTATCGCAAGATCCATCCATATATTCCAGACGCGTTGCCCTTTTCCAATCCCGGTCAGGGGAGTATCCACTTCAATAAAGTAGACTGTGGTGTTATCGGGAATGATGGAAATGTCCGCCAGTCAAAGTCTCGTACCTGAATGTAGCTGAACGTAACCCTTTGCGCAGTCCAAAGATGTGCAGGTTAGGTGGATTGGCCATGCTAAATTACCCTGTGATTTCCAAAAGGTTAGGTGGGGTTACTGGGCTAAGGGCATAGGATGGAGGTGTGGGCTTAAGTAGGGTGCTCTGAGGGCAGCACGGTGACACAGTGGATACCACTGCTGCCTCACGGCGCTGAAATGCCAGGTTCGATCCTGGCTCTGGGTCACTGTCCGTGTGGAGTTTGCACATTCTCCCTGTGTTTGCATGGGTTTCGCCCCCACAACCCAAAGATGTGCAGGGTAGGCAGATTGGCCATGCTAAATTGCCTCTTAATTGGAAAAAAATGAATTGGGTACACCAAATTTATAAAACAAAAAGTAGGGTGCTCTTTCCGAGGGCCTGTGTAGACCCGATAGGCCGAATGGCCTCCTTCTGCACTGTAAATTCTATGATACTATGATTCTATGATTCTATGACCTCGACCATCCACACCCAAGTAACTTCCTGGTTCCCACATCAGCCCAACACCTTCTCTGCATTGTTCTATCATTGTTGCCCAATGATAGAACATCAAATTCAGCAGCACCAGACCCCCCGCCTGCCTATCCCTCTGTAGGACCGCCCTCCGAATCCGAGGAGTTCTCCCCGCCCATGTGAAACCCGTTATGAACTGTTCCATCCTCCCAAAAAAGGCTTAGGTAGAAAAACTGTGAAATATAAACAAGAATCGTGGCAAGATATTAATCTTAATGGATTGAACCTGGTCCGCCGGGACAACAGAAGGCTGTCCCACCTCTGTAGATCTGTTCTGGCCCTGCTCGCCAGGCTAGTGTAATTCAATTTGCGAAGGCACGCCCAATCCTCAGCCACTTGAACCCCCAGGTACCAGAAACTAGTTTCAGCCAACCCTCCTCCCAAAATACTAACCACAAAGTACTCGCTCTTCCCAAATTTTAATTTGTACCCCGAGAAGGAGCCAATCCTCTTCAATATACCTAGAATATCTCCATAACTGGCCCTGGATCCCTTACACACAGCAAGGGGTTATCCGCATAGAGGGACAGCCTATGTTCTACCTCGCCCCTCACAACTCCTCTCCACTTGTCCGAGGCCCTCAAAACAATAGCCAGTGTCTCAATCACCAACGCAAACAAATGAGGAGACATAGGACACTAGATCCAGCCAACCCAGTCCCCCATGCAGCCTAAATGATCCCGAACTCATGGTGTTGGAGCTTCGTATAACAGCCACACCCACGACACAAACCCAGGACATAGTCCAAACCCCTCCAGAACTGTGAAAAGATAGTTCCACTCAACCCCATCAAACACTTTTTCTACATCCAGAGATACAGTCCCAGGGCCAGTGTAACAGTTACGTTGAGTAACTGCCTCACATTGGACGACAGTTTCCTGCACTTCACAAAGCCAGTCTGACCTTCTCCCCACTACCTCCGGGGGACAGGGCTCTAACCTCTAGCTTCCACATTGAGCAGCGAAATTGGGCCTTCTATGGGCCTTCTGTGGGGTTCTTATCCTTCTTCACTACGAGGGAGATGGTGCCTGCCCCAATGACTCCAGGAAGGAAGCCCACGGCAGTGAATTGTTAAACATTCCCAACACCAATGGGGTTAACTGATCTACTTATAAGCTTCTTATAAAATTCTACCATGAACCCATCTGGCCTCGGCGCCTTTCCTGTCTGCATCTTTCTGAAAGCCATGTGAACCTCCTCCAACCCCAGCGGCACCTCCAACTCCTCCTGCAAATCCTCCCACACCTGGGGGAACTACAAACCCTCCAAGAACTGTGCCATCCTCTGCTCGCCTGCTGGCGTCTCGAACGTATAAAGCCCCTCATAGAAGGTCCAAATCGTCCCGTTCACCAGTTCTGCCCAGCGAACAACCTTTCCCATTCCCCCAACTTACAAACAAATAAGCACACCCATTGCACCCCACTCAACCGGGCCCAACGAGTCACAACCTTTCCCCCCACTCCACTTCACTAGCCACCCCCTCTAGTACCCCCCAAAAACAACAACCACCCAATCCCTCCTGACCCACTCCCCCCACCAACCTGTTCGAGCACCAACAACATTAACAAGCTTCTCTCCCCTCAAGAAAAACACCAATCCATCCTTTTTACAGCCCCACCCTCCAAAAAAACAAAAAGAGGCATAAGTACACTGCACAAACACCCCGCTTCATGCACAGAGTTTTAAACAGTCCTCCTCGGACCAGTCCCAGCTTCTTTTCTTTGATGAAGGCCTCCGCCAGCTTTGACGCATCGAAGAATTAATCCTTCGAGTCCATGGTAACCCAAAGTCGCAATCGGTACACCATCCCAAATTGCACCCCCTTGCTGTAATTCACCGCCTTTGCCTTGTTGTAGGCCGCACTCCTCTTCGCCAGCTCAGTTCCAATGTTCCGATATATCTGCACCGTGTGCTCATCCAGGTCAATATTCCAACTCTTTTACGCCACCTCCAAGACCCTCTTCTTCCTTTGGTAGCTGTAAAGCGGATAATCACCGCCCTCGGTGGCTCTGTTGGCCTTGGCTTTTGCCGAAGCCCCCGATGAGCTCCATTCAACACCGGAGGAGAGAGCACTCCATCCCCTCCCACCAGCCGAGAGAGCATCCCTAAAAAATACTTGGTCGGCTTCGAGCCCTCCACTCCCTCCAGCAGCCCCACCAACCGTCTCGACATGTTCTCAAGATCATCCACTTTTAACCTCAGCCCTTTGTTTTCCGCCACGAGCAGCATGTCCGCTTCCAACGAGGTGAACTGCCCCATATGCTGTGACAAGGCCTCCTCCAAACCCTTCAACATCTCACCTTGCGCTTTCACCACATTCGAGGTCTTTTACAAGTTGTTCGTGAATCATGCCTAGAGCCTCCTCAACAGTGGGTTTAAATGATTTCTTTATCTCCTTGCTCGAACTGCTTATCCATCTGTTGCCAAATTTTTCCTGCTCCTGCGCCATCATCACAGCTAATGTGTCTAATGTAAGGGGTGCAGCGGCCATTTTCCCATCTTCCCTCTTCTTTTGATAGACTACCCTCCTGAGCTTTCTTCGCATTGGGCTTCTTCGCCGACGTTTTTGACATGTCTCCTCTGGGCATGTTTAGAAAGTCCACCGGACCAACTTAACTGGGTTTGGATGCCAAAGGGCGGCATGGTAGCACAGTGGTTAGCACTGTTGCTTCACAGTGCCAGGGTCCCAGGTTGTGACAATACAGATTATTTTTTGAACGTCCTCTGAAAAAAACAGGTAAAAGAGATCAAAAACAAAGACTTTGCGGGGAGCCACATTTTGTGCATCTTGCTCTTACAGGACGTCACCAGAGGTCCTGAGATATCATACCTACACTCTAACTTTTTACTTACCAGAAAGATTTACTTCTTATTGCACCATAGAGGTGTGCCACAGAGGAAAATTAGGCAGGGATAAATATTTTCAAATATAAAAACAATAAATGGTGAAAATATTCAGCAGGTCAGGCAATATCCATGGTGAGAAACAGAGGCTGGGATTTTCTGATCGTGCTCGTAGTGGAAAACATCGCCGGCGGAACGGAAAATTTGGAGAGGCGGCCATTGGCCTTCGTGGCGTGACCGGAAAGTCCCAGCCAGAGTTAATGTGGTGAATTCTCCACCGGCGGTATTCTCCGTTCTGCTGGTAGTGCCCCCGTGCCCATGGGTTTCCCGACAGTGCGGGGTGGCCACAATGGGAAATCCCATTGGCCGCTGGTGGAGGGACGGGGAACGGAGAATCCCGCTGCCGGTGAGGGCATGCCGCTGAGGAATACACAGCTGATGGATCAAGCCCAATGTCTCAGGTTGAGATAACTAATGGTTTTGATGAAACATCATCTCGCCAACTCTGTTTTCTATCTCCACAGATGCTTTCTGACCTGTTGAGTATTTCCAGCATTTTTTTGTTCTTATTTCAGACTTCCAGCATCTGTAGCATTTTGCATTTGATGATCGATTTCAGGACTGCATAAGAAATGACAATTTCCCTCCACAATAATTAAGTGGACTGGAAACTGGCACATGATCATCCTGACTTGATTTTCCTCAACAAGCTGTACTTACGCACGGAAATGGAAAAACCTGTGCCATTGTATGTAAAGTTAGTAAAACAAGCAAAGAGAAAAATCAGCAAGGGAGCCACTCAATCAGTTCCCTGCCAATCGTCATCACTTCAGCACAGGTACTTGTCTAAATTGCTCAAAGCAGCAGGGAACACTAAGATATAAGTAATTGAACAGACTATCGAGAAAAACAGCAGGATAGCACAGTGCTAAATACCAGCCTTGCAATGTTCTATCAAAGACATGTTTTCAATCACTTCAAAGATTTAATGGCAGACTTTGAATGCAGCCATCACAATATGAATGGGTATCAGAGGGTAACAGTGACGGACTAATTTTACATGACATATTCTGTGTCATTATTGCCATAGCAATGCCGAGGAATAGGAACACCAGCACAGTATAGGGAGTAAGCATCGCTATGGCATGCCGAAAATAATGAAAAATTTTAAAGGGCCTCCTGTAATAATGTACAAGTTAGCCTTGTCTCCAGGAATGGGCGCCACTCTGTAAAAAAAATACCCGAGGCCTGCAGCTCTTGTCTTTCTTCCTCCTGCAGATGGGCTCCTGGCACAGGTGAGAATTCCATTTGAATACTGCTCAGAAAATTCAAACGAGGCAAACCTTAGGAAATACCCAGGGGTCGGTGTTAGGGAAGCTGGGCATCTCTAAAGACAGAATGGGCCATGTCATCTTTATTTATGAAAAGGTAAGGTTGATATTTTGCAAAGGATTTCTATTGATTATTGCACACATTGTCATTTTCTTTAAGCATATTGGTGGGGCAGCATGGTGGCGCAGTGGTTAGCATTGCTGCTTCACGGCGCCGAGGTCCCAGGTTTATTCTGGCTCTGGGTCAATGTCCGTGTGGAGTTTGCACATTCTCCCTGTGTTTGCTTGGGTTTTGCCCCCGCAACCCAAAGATATGCAGGGTAGGTAGATTGGCCACGCTAAATTGCCCCTTATTTAGAAAAAATGAATTGGGTACTCTAAATTTTTAAAAAAGCATATTGGCTCCTTTGCTTCATCTTTGGGGTATTTATTTGCAGCATCCAAATAATAGGCAATGGATCTCTGTCCTTCACTAATAAACAGGGAGATTCAATTGTCTTATTGTTTTGTGCAGGAATGAAATACTACTGTAAGTATTCATAACCGGCAAACATGCAGGATAAAACTTATACATCAATACGAATAAATAATTGTAAGCTATCTCCGAAGGAATAAAGCAAATTGATGTAGCTTTAACGTTGTTTTAAGCAATACACTAAATAACGCATAAAGAAAAGACATGCATTTATCACATTTCTCAGAGATGCCCTAAAGAGCTTCACATCCTGTGATCTACTTTCAACTTGGGGTCACTGTTATTGTGCAGCCAATATTTTTTTTTCATTTAAAAAAATAAATTTAGAGTATCCAATTATTTTTCTTTCCCAATTAAAGGGCAATTTAGCATGGCCAATCCACCTAATCTGTACATTTTTGGGTTGTGGGGGCGAAACCCACGCAAACACGGGGAGAATGTGCAAACTACACACGGACAGTGACCCAGAGCCGGGATCGAACCTGGGACCTCAGCGCTGTGAGGCACCCTTTGTGCAGCCAATATAACAGGCACATTTTCACAAAACATATTTTTATTAATTATGTTTTAAAAGAATTGTATCGCAACGGAATCTAGAAATGCTAGAAATCAACATTCATCTTGAAATTAAATCTCATTTTGAAAACCTTAATTAAACAGCCTGGAAAACCAATCAACTGCCCTGGAAATATGCCAAGTAATTTTGTGTGGCAGGGCAAAGGTGAAAACTGATGATCATTTCCTTGAATCTATTCATGCTGCATGTTGAAACAAGCCCAGACAATTCCATAGTTGGTTCGATGATAATCATCATCCTAATTTGGTCATTGTAACATCCAAAAAAAGAGTAGGGTTTGGGTGGGAAGTAAAAATATTAAAAATTTCAAACATGACCCCAACACACCTTCAACAGAGGCAGGATGAGGTTCCCAGATATCAAGGCGGCCGTTGAACACTTGAAGGGACTATGCATGCCTCCAATTTCAAAACGTTTCTATTTTTAATTATTATTTTTCCTGAGCTTTGCAAAGCGCCACAGCTTAAGGGAGGCGATTATGCTGAATCCATAAGATAAATGCCTTTAAAGCATCATTTAAGCGCGAGGAGGACCATTGGTGTTTCCTCGAGGGCTAAGCTAATCTTGGAACTATCCACCCCAATTTACTTCCATTACCTTCGTTCATCAACACCCGCCCCGGCCCTGCATGATCTATCCCTTGTGAAATGTCAGCCTATCCCCTGTTTCTGTTTTTTAAATAAATTTAGTGTACCCAATTCAATTTTTCTAATTAAGGGGCAATTTAGCGTGGCCAATCGCCCCTCCCTGCGTATCTTTGGGTGTGGGGGCAAAAGCAAACGAACACGGAAAGAATGTGCAAACTCCACCCGGCAGTGACCAAGAGCAGGATTGAACCTGGGACCTCGGCGCCGTAAGGCAGCAGTGCTAACCACTGCACCACCGTGTTGCCCACCTATCCCCGTTTCACCAACACCCACCAAATATGTTCCATCTGTCATGAAATTCATATAAACATATCATGGTGCAAACGCACACACACACTGATGGACAGATCAACGGACCAATCAACACACACGCAACATCACAGCCAATCACCAGTGAGAGCACACGCACTATAAAACAGGGAACACCACAGTTCCCGCTCATTCCAGCAGGAGATAGCTCAGAGCACAGAGCTCACAGCGTGCCACTCAGACATACACCATGTGCTGACTGCCTCTCTAAGATAGTGCAAGGGCTGGGTCCACAGGTTAATTGGTAAAGTACAAACCACAGCCAGAAGTATACAGTAGATGTTATCAAGAATAATAAAACAGAGTTGTACCATCTACAACCGTGTTCGTTTGTTTGTATAGCGGAACACCCAACACGACATAGTACCAGGATTGGAAACCAGCAACTATGAGACCTACCTGCACATCTTCAGCGATCCGCCATCCTGCGCCATGGACACCATCAGTCCGCCGCAGCCGTTCCAAGTCGCTGGAAACCTCAGCGTCAACTGGAAGCTGTTTAAACAGCTCTTCCAGCTCTTCCTAGAAGCCACAGACAGGGAGAATGCATCGGACACCAGGAAGATCACCCTCCTCCTCTCCACGGCAGGGCAACACGCCATCCACATCGACAACTCCCTGGCATTCGCGGAAGCCGAGGACAAGACGAAGTACAAGACGGTCCTTCTAAAACTTGAGCAAAACTTCAGCGTCGAAGTGAATGAGAGCTTCGAGAGGTACCTCTTCCAGCAGCGCCTGCAGGGTAAGGATGAGCCTTTTCAATCTTTTTTGACACACCTCCGTATCCTCACGCAGTCCTGCGGTTATGAGGCCACCTCCGATTCCATGATTCGGGACCAGATAGTTTTTTGGGTCACCTCGGGCACCCTACGCCAGCAGCTCCTCAAAATAAAGAGCCTCACCATAGCCACCGCCATCGAACCCTGCGACCTCCACGAAAACGCGTCCTGCCGGTACTCCCAATTCCAGGCGGCCGAATTGGTACGGCAGGGATCCCACGAGGCCGAGCGGGTCCACTCCATCGAGTTCCTCCCGGCCCGCGACCCGGATGAGGGCGGCCATTTTGTGCGCTCTCCGTGGCCTCACGCGCTTGTACGCGTCAAAAGAGACGTTGCCGCAGAGGGACGTGACGCGCAGGCGTGCTCTACGCAGGACCGAACTGCGCATGCGCGGTGGCGCAACGAACGACATGACGTCACGACGTGCGGCAACTGTGGATCCGCACATTTAAAGCGGCAATGTCCAGCAAAAAATCGACAATGCCTCCGCTGTGGCAAGATGGGCCACTACGCTGCCTGCTGTCGAGCAGCTCAACCTGCCAACTCTCCCCAATTCCGCCAGCTTCGCAGGGACGTGCGGGCCATTCAGCCTCCATACACCGAGTCATACCCTGACGACATACAGACCAGTGATTCCGACGACCGGGAAGCCTTCCGCGTTGCGGTAATTGACAGAAATCGGATGTCCCCAGTGGGACCCACCAGCCGATGCCAGTGCACAGCGTCAATCTGGGTGATGAATGGTGTGCCACCCTAACGGTCAATCGATCACCAATCACATTCCATTTAGACACTGGTGCCTCCGCCAATCTCATTGCATGGTCAGCCTTCTCGCCTTGTAGGTCAAACCACCGATTCGGCCATTCCGCTGTCAGTTGGTTGATTACAACGGTAATGTTATCCCGGCCATGGGATCCTGCCAGCTCGAGGTTACACACAATTCATACACAACCACACTGTCCTTTGAGATAGTTGGATCCTCGAAGAACTCCCTGCTAGGCGCACGGGTGTGCAAGGTTCTCCACCTCGTTCAGCGGGTACACACTCTATCTCCAGAAGGCACGTCCGATTTCCCAAATGCAGACTTTAGGGCACAGCTCCACTCGCTCCTCGCCCACAACCAGGAGGTTTTCGAGGGCATGGGCACACTGCCCTACACTTACAGAATACGGCTCAAACCGGACACCACCCCGGTCATTCACGCACCTCGTAGAGTCCCAGCACCACTCAAGGACCGCCTCAAGCAGCAGCTGCAGGATCTCCAGGACCAAGGAGTGCTTTCCCGGGTCACGGAGCCCACGCCATGGGTCAGCTCCATGGTGTGCGTAAAAAAGCCCTCAGGCGAACTCCGGATCTGCATCGACCCGAAAGACCTGAACAATAACATCATGAGGGAACACTACCCATACCCAAACGGGAAGAGATCACGAGCGAAATGGCTCGGGCTAACATTTTTACAAAGCTTGATGCCTTAAAGGGTTTTTGGCAGATTCAACTGTATCAGTCCAGCAGGAAGCTGTGCACCTGCAACACTCCCTTTGGCAGGTTCTGCTACAATAGGATGCCGTTTGGCGTCATCTCGGCATCCGAGGTGTTTCATCGAATCATGGAACAGATGATGGAGGGCATCGAAGGGGTGCGCGTCTATGTTGACAACGTCATCATCTGGTCCACCACACCACAGGAGCACATCAGTCGTCTCCAGCGCGTCTTTGCTCGGATACAAGAACACGGCCTGCGCCTCAACCGAGCCAAGTGTTCTTTTGGCCAAACTGAGCTAAAGTTTCTGGGGGACCACATATCCCGGCCAGGGGTGCTTCCGGATGCAGACAAAGTGACAGCCATTACAGCCATGCCGCAGCCGGCAGACAATAAGGCAGTGCTATGCTTTCTCGGGATGGTCAACTTCCTGGGGAAGTTAATTCCCAACCTTGCCTCCCACACAACGGCTCTTCGCCACCTGGTGAAGAAGACTACGGAGTTCCAGTGGCTGCCCGCACACCAGAAGGAATGGGAGGAGCTCAAGATCAAGCTCACCACAGCCCCGGTATTGGCGTTCTTCGACATTACTCGAGATACAAAGATCTCGACTGATGCCAGCCAGTCCGGCATTGGGGCGGTACTCCTGCAACGGGACGACACTGCATTATGGGCCCCGGTCACCTATGCCTCGCGGGCCATGACCCCCACAGAACAGCGCCATGCGCAGATTGAGAAGGAGTGCCTGGGTTTGTTAACCGGCATAGATAAATTCCACGACTATGTGTATGGTCTCCCTCAGTTCACCGTGGAAACCCACCATCGCCCCCTGGTCGGCATCATACAAAAGGACCTTAATGAGAAGACCCCTCGCCTCCAGCGCATTCTGATCAAGCTCCGGAGGTACGAATTCCAACTGGTCTACACCCCGGGAAAGGACCTCATCATTGCGGATGCCCTGTCCAGAGCAGTGAGCACACCGCCCGAATGGGGGGGGGTTTCGTCTGTCAGGTCGAAGCGCATGTGGCCTTCACATCAGCCAATCTGCCAGCTAATGGTGCAAGTTTGGCCCGTATTCACCGGAAGACTGCGGCTGACCCCCTTCTACAACGTGTGATGCGCCACATGATGGAAGGGTGGCTGAAAGCATAGTGCCCACAATTCTACAATGTCCGGGACGACTTGGCCGTCATTGACGGTGTCCTCCTAAAGTTGGACCGGATTGTGATTCCACACAGCATGCACAGGCTGGTACTCGAACAATTACACGAAGGCCATCTCGGGGTCGAGAAGTGCAGGCGGAGGGCCCGAGAAGCTGTGTACTGGCCGGGCATCAGCGACGACATCGCCAACATGGTGCTCAACTGCCCCACCTGCCAAAGGTTTCAGCCGGCGCAACCCCCTGAGACGCTTCAGCCCGTGAGTTGGTAACGTCCCCCTGGGCGAAGGTGGATGTGGACCTTTTTCATGCGCTCGGCAGGGACTAGGTCATCATAATTGACTATTTTTCAAATTATCCGGAGGTCATACGCCTGCACGATTTGACATCATCAGCTGTCATCAGGGCATGCAAGGAAACCTTTGCTCGCCATGGCATTCCGCTTACCGTCATGTTGGACAATGGGCCCTGTTTTGCGAGCCAGAATGGTCTTCTTTTGCCGCTTCGTATGGCTTCACACACGTGACGTCCAGCCCTCTGCATCCCCAGTCAAATGGCAAGGCGGAAAAGGGCGTCCATATCGTGAAGCGGCTCCTCTGCAAGCCTGCTGATGCCGGATCTGACTCCTGTTTAGCCCTGCTGGCCTATCGCTCGGCCCCACTGTCCACAGGCCTCTCGCCAGCCCAGCTTTTGATGGGTCGCGCCCTCAGGACCACTGTACCGTCCATTCATGTTCCTAAACCCGACCATGCTCCAGTACTGCAAAGGATGCGACAGCAGTGTGCTCAGCAGAAGGTGGCACATGACACTCGGGCAACTGATCTTCCTGCCATGGCGCCTGGGGACAACGTCCGCATACACGTACCAGAGGGTGGCTGGTCGGCAACTGCCGTAGTTCTCCGCCGCGTGGCTCCCCGCTCGTTCCTGGTTCGCATGCCTGATGGCTCCAATCGCCGGTGTAATCGGCGGGCCCTTCGGCTGCTTCCATGCTCGCTACGTGATCATGCACCGGTGCCACGCCCTCCTGTTGTCCCTGATGTCGACTTCGTGGAGCTTCCTGCCACTATGCCTATTCGTCTATCACCCGTGGCCAGGCCCATTCCTCAGCCGGTGGATCCTGACCCACCCTTGAGGCGGTCAACCCAAATTCGTCACCCACCTACTAGGCTGGACTTATGAGCCTGTTTGAACATTGGACTCACTAAAGTGTCATGCCACAATGTTAATGTGTTTCTCTTTTTGTCGTTCCAGGAGTTCTCTTTCGATATTTGATGATTGCACTTGTTTTGTTTATGGTACAACCTCATTGCTATGTTGCACCTGACACCTTCCTATGTATATAGTTTAGCCTCATGTACATGTTGTAGATATTGCACACACATATTCGGCTGCACTCAGTACACACCAATATTTATTACCATATAGGCACATATTCTTGTGAAAAGGAGGGATGTCATGATATTCATATAAACATATCATGTTGCAAACACACACACACTGATGGACAGATCAACGGACCAATCATCACACACGCAACATCACAGCCAATCACCAGTGAGAGCACACACACTATAAAACGGGGAACACCACAGTTCCCGCTGATTCCACCAGGAGACAGCACAGGGCACAGAGCTCACAGCGTGCCACTCAGACCTACACCATGTGCTGGGTGCCTCTCTAAGATAGTGCAAGGGCTGGGTCCACAGGTTAACTGGTAAAGTACGAACCACAGCCAGAAGTATACAATAGATGTTATCAAGAATAATAAAACAGAGTTGTACCATCTACAACCGTGTTGGTTCATTTGTATAGCGGAACACCCAAAACGACACCATCCAGCACAGCCTCCGCTGTGATCTCACCCACCGCCGACCTCAACCTCGCCACTGCATGCACCTGTGCTGCAGTTTTACATGTCTGACAGGCACAGCTGAGCAGGAAAGCAGGGGAAAAAAACCTATTCACACATGCCCTGGGGTTAAAACTCATGGGTTGGGATTCTACGGTCTGCCAGCCGTGTTTTCCTGGGTGACGCGCACTCTCCAGCAGCTGGATTCTCCATTCCCGCTATTTGCCAATGGGATTTCCCATTGTGGTCACCCCACGCTGCCGGGAAATCCGTGGGTATTGGTGCTCTGCCGGTGCAACGGAGAATCCCGTTGGCGGAGAATCCAGCCCGTGGTGTTCTGTGGGTTTCCTGACTGTACCTCCAAGCCTCAAAGCCAGGGAATATGAGGGCGTCGGGCTGGGGAGGTGGAGTAAAAGGCCTTGCTTCTTGTGTCTGGGTCCTGCAGTTGTTGGGGAAGGGGGTTTCTGCACAGCGATAATGGAAGCGAGATTGTTCTAGAGGGGTGGGGTTGGTACTGTCCATGGCAGAGCCCTGGCACTTGAACTAAGGGTACTGGGCATCAGAGTGAACAGTCACAGAGAGAGGCAAGAGTGGGATGTGGTACGGTGGCAGCTCTTGGGTAACAATTGGGTCGCTGAAAGTTTCATCAGGCTGGGGGGGATGCAGGAACCAGATGAAGCAGGCGGCTCGGATAACGGGAGGGGTTGGGCAAAGGGACAGTATTGGGTGTAGGCTCAGAAGGGGGAGAAGGCATGTGGAGGGTGATGGCTATAGGTGCCAGGCTAACAGGGCGAGGTTCAAAGGTCAGAACAGGAAGAGTAATATTGGGTTATACTGGGTTGATCAAAACTGATGGGGAAGTTGTCCCATCTTCTTTTGCTTAGACACTGTTGCACTGCACCCATGGCTAGAGCACTGGAGGAAAGGTCTGAGCACATATCTGGCAGCCACGGTGTGTTCTTCAGGACCTGGGTCTCCAAGATGGCCACCACCCTTTCGGTGGAGGAGGCCAAGTGCTTCCTTGTTCGATCTGTGGCACGTGACAGAAAGTGACGTGACTCCAGTCTGCTGCATGGCCTCTGGCAGCTCTGTCTGATGTTCCCTTGTCTGTCTCTGCATTGCCATGATGTCTCTTATAGCTAATCCAGAGGCTAGTCATTTGCATGGGGCTCAGCATGGGCCTGGTCTCCAGCAGTCCTCTCAGTGTCAGAGACCTGTCACTGCCTTCGCCACCTGTGGACCCTGTGTCAGTGATGTGCTTACCAGATTGTGACCACAGGCCTATCCTAGAATGTGCACCCACTGAGGTGAATGTATTTTCACTGGCGGAAGATGCAGGGAAAGCCCGTGACGATGCAGCCTCTTTGGCTTCATTCTCAGGGGTGGGTTGGGCTGGTTTGTGATTGGTCACCCATTTTTCTTGCTGGTCCCTGGGATGATTTAGTGAATGCCTAAGCAGCTTGGTGACTTCCTGTGCAAAAGGGGTGAGGGCTCAAATGTCTGAAATGCCTCCTCTAGTTTTGGCCCAGTTACTCCTGTTGTGAGTGTTCTTGTCCTTCTTGTCTTGAAGGACAGAAGAAGTAATTGTCATCCCAATGACTGCCTTCGTAGTTTAAGAGCATGTATGCTGTGCCCTCCCCAGTAAGTGATTAACAAGCAGGATATCCAGATAAAATGTTGAGAGTATGAAGGGGCTGCCACCCACTCAATGCACATGTCCCATCAGCTGCTGAGTCCTGCAACCCCAAACTCCCGACTGACATCCCTGGGCGCTCTCACATTTAGACTGCCTGATGCCCTTTTCAGTGAGTAGACTATTCCACTTATCCTGCCAGAGCAATTGTACACCCTTTTCTTTGACTGCTGGCCATTTCCTTTGTGGGCTCCAGAGGCACTAACCTTGCTGTCACCTCCTCCCAGGCTCTTGTGATCAGATAGGAGGGCCTCCTGCTGCCTTTGCTGGGAAACAGCACCTCCAGCCTTTCCTGGATGGCCTGGCAGGGAACCTGCAGTGAAACTTTGCTGCGCTACGAGGCCACGCGTTGTCTGCTCTGTGACATTCTGGTTGACGCGGAATCCAGAGCTTTTGGCTTGCAGTGAGCGAAAGGCTGTCCAGGTGCCATTTAAATAAGGTGCCCAGACCTTCGGCCCTATGAGGAAACAATGGGGACACTGACTTCCTGCCTTCTCACACCACAAGAATCACTAAACCCCTCACCGATATGTGTGTCATGAGCTGAATAAATATATTTATCTATTGCATTATTTCCAATTAAAAGGCGTATTTGATGCTGAATCATCCTCCTTGTATAGAGGTACATAAGTAATGCCAAAATGACAAGACAGTGACAATGCCAGTACTCAGAAACGGAAGCATACATCTATCTCCCTGATATACCTCAGCACTTTTTGCATTATGAGATTCACACAGCTAACAGCAATGTCACTGCACTCCTCCAATTACATTGACAGAGTAACCACTGGTATCCAGATTATAGTGAGATTCCTGAACTTTTCCCTTGACAGCTTAACTGAACAAATTTGAATGAATGCATGGCTAGGGGAAGATGGGAAGGAAATGGAGGGATATTGCTAACACAATTATGAAGTAAAAATAGAGAACCAAACACGGAATTCGAGCACAAAACTAAATATTATTTCCTGTCCTCTCAAAATGATTGGCTCATTATGGTGACAATATGGATTGCAGCAGATTTGTGCCAATGGTGGCGAAGTTAGTCTTGGACACCAGTGCAAAATGATACGACATCGAAAAAGCAGCTTGTTTCGCGCCCAAAATTCCATTAACTTTACAATTAAACAAAACATGGCTGAAGATAGACAAAGAGCAAATTTTTTTAATTGGTGAAAGAGTCAATTTACTAAGCTGACAAATGGATTTGGCAGAACTGGGCTGGAAACAGCGATTTGAAGGTAAATCAGTATTGGAGCAGCGAGAGGCATGGAAAGAGGGAGTACAAGACGATTTTAGCAAATGTGCTTAAATAAAGAAAATGAATGTGATTCACAAACCTAGGCCCTGTGAATATAAAACAAGGTACATAGGTGTTATAACTCGACTCCGGAGGCCATGGGGTCTGCAACCTCAGACCCTGTGGAGTCACCTGATTACGATCCCCCTCGATGAGGAGACAGTGTCACCCCCTTAAGCCAGGGGCCTCTGGGACATTAATACCCCAACCCAAGTGCAAGCCGAGTGTGAGAGACCCTTTGGAGAGTAGGTAGTGTAATATAGTAGGTGAAATAAATCTGAGTTTTTCTTACAGTCATCGCGTCTGTGTGGTTGCTGGCCTGGATCTTTACACTGGCAACGAGGGTAAAGTGGAGATGCAGGAGACCCCACTTCCTCCGGACTGGGCCCATCTCAACTGGGCCTCAGGAGGTATCCATCCAGGCTGTGGGTATGCCACTAATCAGAACGTTAGAAGCGTTTGACGCCATTACAAGTGACTGGACCCAATATATCAAACAAATGCGCTACTTCTTTTCGCTCAACAACATTGACGGCAAAGAAAGACAAATGGTGGCCCTGTATATGATGCTCAGAGACCGGTTGGTCTGTGGCATCCGCGCTGCGGTGACCCAAGAACGCTTGCTGGGGGAAACGCATCTCAAATTTGAAGAAGTCAACTGAGATGGCCTTGTCCTGGGAGGGTGCAGAGTGCGGTGTCCAGGGGCTTCATGGAGTGTCTGTCCTCAGCCTAGGGTGCCAAGCTGGACGTGGAGCGCCCACTCTCCTTGCTGTAGTTCAGGACTCCCACCATTGGGAACACACTCCTCAAGGCAAGACCAGCATCAGCATTTTCCCGGCGAGAAACGCTGGCACTCCCCCACCTGGGAAACTCCTGGCCTGTGATATGGATGCACCCGGAGAAACCATTGAAATGGATGTCAGTGGGGAAGCCAGCCCATCGCAATACCCCCGATGGCTGTCCCAGGGAATGAGCCCATTTCATGGAAGACCAGACGGAGGGTGCCCACCACCTCTATTGTTTTTTTGTTTATAAATTTAGAGTACCCAATTTTTTTTCCAATTAAGAGGCAATTTAGCGTGGCCAATCCACCTACCCTGCACATCTTTGGGTCGTGAGGGTGAAACCCACGCAGACACGGGGAGAACGCTGAAACTCCAAATGGACAGTGACCCAGAGCCGGGATTCGAACCCGGGCCCTCAGCGCCGTAGGCAGCAGTGCTACCCACTGCGCCACTGTGCTGCCCCACCACCCACCTCTATTGTATCTTGACATCACGGGTGGCGGCCATCCAGGTGGGCATCCAGATCAATGGGTTCCCTATCCAGATGGAGCTCAATACCAGTGCCATGCAGGCAGCAAGGTGGCACAGAGGTTAGCATTGCAGCCTCACGGCGCCGATGTCCCATGTTCGATCCCGGCTCTGGGTCACTGTCCGTGTGGAGTTTGCAAATTCTCCCCTTGTATGCTTGGCTTTCACCCCCACCACCCAAAGATGTGGAGGGTAGGTCAATTGGCCACACAAAATTGCCCCTTAATTGGAAAAAATGAATTGGGTACTCCAAATTTTTTTAAAAAGAGAATACCAGTGCCATGGTCTCAGTAATTGGCTGCACTTCCAACCGAGTCCGCTGGGGCATCCGCAGCTTGGTCTTGCAGGATACCAACATACAGCTGACAACATACACCGGGTAGCCCATGAAGATTGTGGGCACCTCAGAAGTCCCCGTGGCATTCGGGGCACAGTCAGCAAACCTACTACTAGTGGTAGTAAAATGTTCAGGTCCCAGCTTGTTAGGGTGGGATTGGCTGAAGCGCCTCCGGCTGGATTGACAACAGGTCTGCCGCATATACTCCGATGGGTCGGACACAGTGTTGGCTTGCTTTCCAGGCATCTTTCAAGATGGACCAGGTACCATCCGAGGGGCCTCCAACAGGAATTTGGTGGACCCCAAGGTCCAGCCACGGTATTTTCGTACCCGTCCCATCCCTTATGCATTGAAGTCTAAGATGGATGCAGAATTGGACAACCGACAGCAATTAGGAATCATCCACCCAGTAACGTTTGTGGATTGGGCTGTGCCGGTTGTGCCAGTCATGAAGCCTGACAGATCCATCCGTCTCTGTGGGGATTATAAATTGACGATAAATCAGGTGTCCCGTTTGGGCTGTTATCCGGTGCCCAGGATTAAGGACCTACATTCACGGCTCAGTGTAGGGTGTACCTTCACCAAGCTTGGCAAGAGTCATTCTTACCTACAATTATTTTGGACCCAGCCTCATGGAAGTAGATGACCATCAATACACACAGGGGTCTGTACGAGTACACCAGGTTGCCTTTTGGAGTCTCCTCTGCATGTGCCATTTTGCAGCTAGTAATGGAGAATATTCTTCCAGGATTGCCGCGAGTAATGATTTACCTGCACAATGTCTTTGTCACCGGTTCATACGACCGGAAACATTTGAAGAACCTAGAGGACATACTATGTCGTTTTGTGCCAGTCGGGTCCACCTATGGTGTAAAAAGTGTGCATTTCACACAAAACAAAGTGGTCTACTTAGGTTACAGGGTGGACCGGAATGGCTTGGACCCAGTGGGCAACAAGGTATAAGCTTTCTGGAAAGTCCCCGTGCCAAAAGATCCTACGGAATTTCTTGGGCCTAATCAACTATTATGGCAAATTCATTCCAAATTTGGCGTCAGGGTTGGCCCCACTGTATCTGTTACTGAAGAAGGGCCAACAATGGTTTGGGAACACGCCGCTACATATGGTTTTCAACGAGGTGAGGTCGTGGCTCTCATCTTCACATCTGCTGACTCATTTTGACCTGGCCAAGCCGTTATTGTTAACCTGCGATGCCTTGCCTTAGGTCATCAGGGCCGTTTTGGTGCACCAAATGGATGAAGGAACGGAACCGGCCATTGCATTTTCCTCACACACCCTGGCAGTGGCAGAGCAGAAACACGCAAAATCGAAAATGAAGGTTTGGAGTTGGTCTTCGGGGTGAAACGATTCAACCAGTGCGTCTATGGGCAAAGGTTTACAGCTTATAAAGACAGCACTCTCCTATTGGGGTTGTTTAAGGTGGATAAGGCAATCCCCCACTGTGGCGTCCACCCGGATTCAACACAGGGCGCTGTTCCTGGTGGCGTATGAATACGGTGTGGAACACTGTCCAGGAACAAAGATTCCCCACGTAGACACCTTCAGCCGACTCCCGTTGCCCACCAATGTGCCAATACCTGTTACGTCAGATGAGGTAATTGCAGCCTTGCATTTTATGGACTCCTTGCCAGATACGGAGGCCCAGGTAAAGGCATGGACACAGATGCATCCATTGACGGCCAGGGCCCACCACATAGTGCTGTACAGGGCCCAGCATCGTGCTCTCCCAGAGGCTCTGTACGCATTCACCATGAAGGTGACCAAACTCAGCATGGTAGATGCCATCTTGCTGTGGGGATCCTGAGTGGTCGTGCCCGAGTGGGGCCATGGGGCAATCCTACAAGACCATCGCAGAGGACACGCGGGTGTCTCCAAAATGAAGATGTCGGTCCGGAGTTATGTATCGTGGCTTGGAATAGACACAGATATCAAGACTTTACTAAAACAACTACCCCTGCAGCTCCACTCCACCCTCGGGTGTGGCCAGTCCGACCATGGTCCTGCCCCCACGTGGATTTCACAGGATCCTTTCAAGGAGCCATGCATCTAATAATTGTAGATACCCACTTGAAATGACTGGATGTCCACCGAATGACCACAATGACATCACGGGTCACTACTGAGCAGCTCAGACAAACTTTTATTGTTCGCGAGCTTCCCGAAGTGTCGTAACGGACAATGGTACAATTTTTAGGAGTGCGGAATTCGCTGACTTTCTGAAACAAAACAGGATCCACCATGTATGGACGGCACCTTACCATCCATCATCCAACAGATTGACCAAGCGGGCAGTGCAGACATTTAAGCTTAGCATGCAAAAACAGACCTTCGGTTCCCCGGAGACCCATCTGGCTTGTTTCCATTTTATTACCGGACCACACCACTGGAATGGCGCCCTCAGTGTTGTTAATTTCATCGGCTGCGCATGTGATTGAGCCTCGTCCTGCCAGACATCGGGGAAAAGGTCTGCCACCGGCAGGAACACACTGAAACACGACGATCCAGACCCATCAGGAAATTAGTGGCGGGCGACGTGGTCTACGTCTGAAATGTCACCGACAGGGTGCTGTGAATCCCAGGGAAAGTGGTGAAGCGATCAGGTCTGGTCTCGTACTCCGTATCAATACAAGGTGAAGAATCGAACAGGCACGTGGACCACCTCTGCAGCTGAGCCTTACAGGTTCTCGAGGACAGATCAAAGACTCCACTGCTTCCTCCGGAGCAGCCACCTGTAATACCCAGTGAGGCGGATAAGCCGATCAGTTTGGAGATGCGGGTGGTTGACTCATCCGACCCATAATCAGACATGGAGTCTTTGCCAATAGCAGTCAAAACGGGTCCGGTAGCCACCGCTGAGCCCAGCACAGGCATTCGGCCCGCAAACATCGTTCCCCAGTTCGTTATATCCCTCCGGACCCAGAGCAGTGGGCGTTAGAGAGACACCCCCGAGCAAATCCGGTGAAGGATTTCCCCCCTCCATCTGTTGAGATGGAAGACATATCGGACTTAGGGGGAAAGCATGTTATAACCTCAGAGTCCCTGTGGCCTCACCTGAGTATGATCTCCCTAGATTAGGGGCGGAGCCACCACTTTAAGCCAGGGGCCTCTGGGACATATTAATACCCCGGCCCAAGTGTGGGCTGGGTGGGGGAGACCCTTTGGGGAGCAGGAGGTGTAATATAATCGGTGAAATTAATTTGGGGATTTCTTACAGTCATCACTGCCGTGTAGCCCCTAGTTTGGAACTTTACAAAAGGCCCCACAAAGAAAGCTTCTGTCAAGAAAGGAGGCCAGGCAGAGAGGAACAGAAAGCCTGATGATAGAAAGTGCAGAAATGAAATTAAAAAGGAAAGTAGCAAACCAAAGAGTGGTCGTAAAAATATTGACAAGAAAAGTGAGGAAATATCATTGTTTTATACATAAATAAAGAGTAAGCGGATAACTAAGGAAAGAGTAAAAACAATGAGATCAAAAAGTAACTTGTGTGCCGAGGTGAATGATGTGCGCATAACTCTTAACATTTGTTTTCACAAAAGAGACAGACAAAGCAGGCATCATAATTAAGGAGGAGTGTGAAATAACGTATCCCAGGCTTGTAAAGGAAAGAAGGGAAGAAATTATTAAATAAGTTTGGACGAAAGTTCATCTCAACCTGAAAAGTTTAGCTGGTTTTTTCAAACTCCTCCCTCCTCACAGGGTATGTTGGAAGAGGGGCAAATAAAATATGAGGGGTAACAAATCCCCCACCTTGCTACCCATAGCTGAGATGTCCCCCATTGTACAAAATCGGCAGCCCACCCTACATTTTAAGATAAATAATTAATGGTCAATTGAGCTTCTTACCAAGTCAATTGATCCAAATTAGTTGCTGCCCACGTTATAATGTGTCGTGTGCAGGCACACAAGGTTGGGCAAGTAATTTCTTTTAGGTAAACTGCTAAAAAAGCAGGGAGGAAGCATGTCCTTTGGTTGGTACTTATGCATATCGGGAGGAGGCTCCGCCCCCCCCCCCCCCCCCAAAGTGATACCCCTCTTAGTTCTTCCCTGCCACACCTCCAGAAGTCCCCTCTCCACACTCTGTCATCCCTCTCCCACACTTCCTTTCCTATCCAAAACCTCAGACCTACTTCTCTTTGGTGGCCATGTCCTCCTCATCCATGGGCCTGTTTGCTCTAATGAGTTCTGGAGCTGCTGGAGCGGCTGGCAAAGCTGATTGACCAACAGCTCTCTAGCTGTGACTTCATCCCATTGGTGACCTCATGCATCAGTTGCTGAAGGTAAGTGCACAGGTACAGCAGGCAGTAAAGAAGGAAAATTAGATGTTGGCATTCAGAGTGAGAGAATTTGAGGATAGAAATAGAGATGTTTTACTGTAAATGTATAGGGCATTGGTGAGGCCACACCTGGAGTATTATGTGCAGTTTTGGTGTCCTTACCTGAGGAAGGATGTTCCTGCTCTGGAGGGAGTGCAGTAAAGGTTTACCCGGCTGATTCCTGGGATGGCGGGATTGTCATATATTGTCGGATTGTAGTCACTGGGATTTAGAAGAGTAAGAGGGGACCTCATAGAAAATTATAAAATTCTAACAGTATTAGACTGGGTAGATTCAGACAGAACGTTCCCAATGGTGGGGGAGTCCAGAACTACGGGTTGTAATTTGTGGATAAGGGGTAAACCATTCAGGGCTGATGTGATGAGAAGTTTCATCACGCAGAGAGTGGTGAATCTGTGCAATTCACGACCACAAAAAGTAGCTGAGTAGCTTTGTGTGGTTTCAAGGAGGAAGTAGATATAGATCTTGGGGCTAAAGGCATCAAGGGATATGACGGGAAGGCGGGATTCAGGGTATTGAATTTGATGATCAGCAATGGTCATAATAAATGAGCAGGCTCGAAAGGCAGAATGGCCGACTCCTGTTTCTATTTTCTATACATGCTTCTATGTATGTCATTTGCTGTTCATAATATAGACCAATGATTAAGACTTACATGTCGGGCGAATAATTAAGAAGTTTAGACAGGATCAAAAATCGTCCGTGTCGATGATAGTGAGGTGGAAAGCTGTAGATTGGAGTTAAGATTTGAATGGAATCATCAGATGGATCAAAACGTGGCAAATTTAATCTGAAAAAGTGTGAGTTTTTGGAAGAACAAATAAGGCATGAGAACAAACAATAAATGGCAGGATTGTGTGTGTGTCTGCAAATCTCTGAACATAACAGGGCAGGTAGATAACATGGATGAGAAGGCATTCGAGACACTTTCCTTTATTAGGTGAGGTCTGGAGTATAAAAGAAGGGAAATTACCCTGTAACCATATGAAACACTAGTTAGGTCACAGCTAGAGTCTTGCATACAATTCTGGTCACTGCATTACAGGAAGTGATCACATGAGAGAAGGTGCAGAAAGGATTGACAAGGATTTGGATTGGTTTATTATCACGTGTACCGAGGTACAGTGGAAAGCTCAACAGATCATTATGTACGTGAAAATAAAATAAAATAAAAAGACAATACATAATAGGGCAACACAAGGTACACAATGTCAATACATAAACACCAGCATCGGGATTGCTAGGAATGGAGAATTTTAGCTTTGTGAAATGATTGGAAGAGACTGAGGGGAGATTTAATTGAAGTTTATGAAATTCTGAGTGATCTACAAGGAGTGGCTTGGGAAGACCTATTTCATTTAGCAAGGCTAATAACCGGAATGCATAGATTTAAAATAATTGCTGGAAGGATTATTTGGAAGTTTGAGCAATTCTTTCACCCAGAGGATGGTGGGGATCTAGAATTCAGCCCCTTGAATAGGTGATAGAGGCAGAAGCCCTCATTGGGTTTAAAACCCCAATATATCTGAGGTGCTGTAAAACTACAGTTCTACAAACCAAGAGCTAGAAGGTGGGATTAGACCGGATAACGTTATCGGCTGGGCAACAGTAGAGGCGACCCTCCATTGGCCAGCGGCAGGATTTTCTGGTCCCGCCGTCGTCAACGAGGTTTCCCGTTGAATTCACCAGAAGATCCTGCCAACGGGAATGGCCAGAAATTTCCGACCTATGTTTCTATTTAATGTAAGCATTGCGAGCTTATGGAAATTATGAAGTGCGCTGTAAATGTGAAGGACAGCTTACAGGAAATGAAGCTTCCAATGGAAAAGAAGATGAAGGAACAAAAGAGATTTCTTATCTTTTCATCTTTTCAAAATTAACAACATTAATAAATAAACCACTGTGGAAACTAACGTCTTTTGATCTACAAGTTTATCAGTGGATTGTTATTTCAAGGGAAGCTAATTATAATGCATTTATACAGCATATCTATCAGTCAGCAGAAAAGTGATTAGAGCCTTATTAATATGATTGCTATTAAACTGACTGGATCATATGGCACTAGCATCTAAAGAGCTTGTTTTTGTTCATTTTATGTTCTATGTGGGACTGAAAGAAAGCACTTTACAGTAATAAATTGATTATAAAAACCCAGAAGACTTACTAGAACTGATAAAATGCTTTAAGTTCTGGGAATTTCATTTTCTTCTTATTTTTACTATGACACTCTCCTGAGAGACTTTGTTGTTATATATTATATGTTGTCAAGAAAACACAACAAAATATTACTGCTAACGTAATAAAACATTAATAAAACTTAAGCACCATAACATAGTAAACACAAAATGTACTGCAGAATTTAACTGATCAGATATACTGTGATGAAAGTAAGAAATTGGTGCATATAATTCTATTATAGGTATCTGGTCAAGTAATGGTTTTAAAAGCCTAGGTAATGCTTTGTATGCATCTACTGCAGTGATATATTTGTTTAAATCCTGGTTTCAAAGACAGCCAGACTTTGTGACTGCAAAATGTGCAATTAAGATATAAAGGTGAGATCATCATTCTTTCAACCCATGCTTATGTTTACAAGGAGAGGCTTAATGGGATCTTGTTATGGTTTTTGGGGCTTAGATAATTTAAGACATATTTGAACTTCAGTAATTATGTCATGGGATTTGAGTGGGATAAAGATGATGAAATAATAGGAGCCAGGTCTGTGGCAGTCAGCTTTTGAGTTAGTTCCTGGAAGCTGTGAGCTGAAAAACAGCTTCCGCAGAAGGATGTCATAGATTCATAGAATCCCTACAATGCAGAAGGACGCCAGTCGGCCCATCGAGTCTGCACTGACCTTCTGAAAGAGCACCCTACCTAGGCCACTCTCCCCGCCCTATCCCCGTAACCCCACCCAACCTGCACATCTTGGATACTATGGGGCAATTTAACATGACCAATCCACCAAACCTGCACATCTTTGGACTGTGGGAGGGAATAGGAGCACCAGGAGGAGACCCACATAGACACTGGGAAAATGTAGAAACTCGACTCCATCCAGAATTAATCTGACAGACAAGGTTCTGTAGGTTATTTACTGAAAGTATCTTTCTCTCTTCAAGCATCTTTCATAAGAACTCTTTACACAAAATGGCCAAATATTGGGGTTCCTGTCTGGTATCCTAGAAAATGTTGTTTTCCAGTCCAGGATCATAGTAATACTCTCACAAGCTGTTAGTCCTGACTAAATGGTCAGTCTTTGAGCTTGAAGCCCAGTTCCAGAGATGCGAGCAGATAATCTGGATTGACACTCCAGTACGCTGGGAGTGCTGCACTCTGCACTGTTGGCTCTGCTCCCTTTTGGATGAGTCAAACCAAGGCCATGACTGCTCTGTTAAATATAAAGGACCCTACAACAGGAGATTCTTCTGGTGTACTGGCCAATGTTTATCCCTCCAAACAGTAATAAAATGGATCATCTAGTCACTTCCTTCATTGCTATTTTGAGTGGGACCTTTCCTGCACAACATGGTTGGTTTATGGTTGGAGGTCAATTTATGAGACAAATTGGCTCAACATTAATTAATTAGCTGTGAAGCATTCGGAGGAGTCTGGAGCTTGTGAAAGTTGCGATATAAATGCAAGTTCTTTTTTACTTCTGACTTTTAAAGAATAATATTAATTAACCTTTTTAATCCTAATTTAATGCGACCCAAATAGGAAGTATGGATAATGTTGCTTTAAGTAGCATTTCTTAATACCATAAGTGGAATATATTTTGAACTTTGAGTGCATTTGTATTCTTCTGCAATATTGTATACCCTGACTCCAGATTTCGCACAGATAATCAGAGAAAATTAAGACACGTGAAGCTTCACTAAACAAACTTTTGGGGCTGAATAGAAACCATTCCCATAAGTTCCTGAAGTTTGAACAACAGCAGAATTTCCTGAGCTTCTGCCTTTCCATCTGAACTAATAACGGGTGGTAGCTAATCGGACCTGTTGATTCACCTCACTGGCTTGATACGGCAGCAATACGAGGCAATCAATGGAAAGTGATTATTGCATCTCTGCACATTTGCTTTTTTATGTAGAAAGATAATATAGGTAGCAATAACTACAAGGGGAAGTCATCACACTATCCATTCTAGAGAAAGGGTTTGCTTCAGTCTTGTTCAACCATTCACAGATGCCATTATGAGTATAGTTTCTCAAAGCATAGAGCAGCTTCAGGGAAGGTTGATCAATCATTGATCTAATCACAATCCTTTGAATATAATTTTTTAAAGGTGCTTTATAATATTCTGTATCATGTATATTAACTTGAAGCAGAAATTCTGTTCATTGTTGGCTCTGTAGAATCTCCTGTGCTGATCTAATTAAATCAACAGACTAATTTTATACCTAACACTAAGTCAGCAGTTCTGTACATCTATATTGGAAACCAAATAGCTGACATGGGGTTCATTGCTCTGTCATGCATATTCATATTTTCCGACGATATAGCTAGAATTTAAAGTAAGTTTAAATTGTTTTGTGCACTGTACAGAGAGCGAGAATGGAATTGCATGGTGTGCTCCCAAATATATATGCAACAAAGTGCTAACTGGATCTCCCTGAGTGATCTACATCACCTTAGCAAAATGGTAAAGTTGGTTGAGTTAAAAGTTTTAAATTTGGCAAAAGCAAGCTGATCAGAAAATGATGGGGACAAAGTTCATCCTCACTGGGATTCAAATCATCCATCCAGTGATGACGGATATTTCATGCTGACCATTTTGTGCATTGCCAATGTTGAATGTGATGATTCTGTGCTTTTGCAGGAGCAAAGGTACGGCAGTCATGCTCCTAGAATGGTGGGGTGTAACTTACTCCCCATTCCCAATAATGAAGCTATCTTCTCAAGTGCCTATTGCTTGGTGGCCCAAATGTCCACTTGAGGCAGATAGAATTCTGTTTGGAGATGTAATATCGTCAGTGTTTTCCGACTCAAGCTGGCAAAGTGTGCACTCAGCACGCCCCACGTGATTTCAGCTGGCAGTGCAGCTGCAGAGGACTCAAGAAGATTGCATTGTTTATATTTTAACCAGAAGCAACTTTTCAACTTTAAAATTTCAAAAGGCCTGCCCCCTTGGTCTTTCAGTCCTCATCCCTTGCTGGAAAATCTCCCGAGGCTTTACACTCAGGTCACCAATATACAATTGCATGGGATATGGGTTGAAATAATGATACAGGTTGGCAGTAGAGCCTCACATGGTGACAGATATGCAAACTACATTCTTGCAGTTGGCATGCAGCCACTGACTTGTGAGATAAATGAGCTTGTCATGTAACCAAAACTGCATCTGTGTCACAGGAAAAGAGGCAAAGAAAAAAAAAAGTTCACAAGAGACGGCACGGTGGCACAATGATTAGCACTGCTGCCTCACAGTGGCAGGGGCCCAAGTTCAATTCTGGCCTGTCTGTGTGGAGTTTGCATGTTCTCCCCGTGTCTGCGTGGGTTTCCTCTGGTGCTCCAGTTTCTTCCTGCAGTCCAAAGATGTGCAGGTAAGGTGGATTGACCATGCTAAATTATCCCTTAGTGTCCAAAAGGTAAAGTGAGGATACAGAGATGGTGGGAGGCATGGGCCCTCGGTGGGGGCTGCGGGAGGGGGGGGGGGTGCTCTGTTAGAGGGTTGGTTGATGCAGCCTCAAGGGGCCGAATGGCCTCCTTCTGAAATTCTCCACTGTAGGAATTCTATTTGATTCTGAGATGAGGGGCGTCATTCTCCGACCCCCCGCCGGGTCGGAGAATGGCCGTTGGCCGCCGTGAATCCCGCCCCCGCCCCCGCCGAAGTCTCCGCTCCCGGAGATTGGGCGGGGGCGGGAATCCAGCCGCGCCGGTTGGCGGGACCCCCCGCTGGATTCTCCGGCCCGTATGGGCCGAAGTCCCGCCCAGGAATTGCCTGTCCCGCCGACGTAAATCAAACCTGGTATTTACCGGCGGGACCAGGCAGCGTGGGCGGGCTCCGGGGTCCTGGGGGGGGGCGCGGGGCGATCTGACCCCGGGGGGTGCCCCCACGGTGGCCTGGCCCGCGATCGGGGCCCACCGATCCGCGGGCGGGCCTGTGCCGTGGGGGCACTCTTTCCCTTCCGCCTCCGCTACGGCCTCCACCATGGCGGAGGCGGAAGAGACTCTCCCCACTGCGCATGCGCGGGAAACTTTCAGCGGCCGCTGACGCTCCCGCGCATGCGCGGGGAAACTGACAGCGGCCGCTGACGCTCCCGCGCATGCGCCGCATTTCCGCGCTAGCTGGCGGGGCAACAAACGCCATTTCCGCCAGCTGGCGGGGCGGAAATCCCTCCGGCGTCGGCCTAGCCCCTCAATGTTGGGGCTAGGCCGCCAAAGATGCGGAGACTTCCGCACCTTTTTGCCGGCGCGATGCCCGTCTGATTTGCGCCGGCTTTGGCGCCAGTCGGCGGGCATCCCGCCGTTGGGGGAGAATTTCGCCCGAGATGTGGCAAATACATGTGGTTGTTTTTTAAATTTATCCTTTGGATGTAGCCATTGCTGACAAGTCTGGCCTTTAGTGTCCATCACTAGTTGGCCTTGAAAAGGAGGTGAACCCTTTTCTTGAATCACCGCCTGGTACATGTAGTGAAGCTCCTTCCACAATGCGATTAAATCAGAAATTTCCAGGGTTTCTCAAAGGGAAGAGGCAAACAATATCATAGAGTGTCCAGCTGTTGAAGGGTTTATCAATAGAGAGCTTGGTCAGAAGATGATACAAACAGGTTCGTACGCAGATGGAACTTTTCTGAATTTAATACTTCAAGCAGAGAACATGTGCTGTCAGCTAACCAATGTCGACTGCACTCTGGAAACTTCACTGTAGCTGACTGTCAGTGATTATATATAAATTTCTGTCAATCTGTACTCCATCCAGAAGAAATTACTGAGCAGGTAGACATGGAGGAGGAGGTAATCTCGCTTTCTGACTTTTGTCCTTACTCGAGTCTATCATTCAAAATGTCATTCACCCCATCAGTTCCAAATGTCACTTCAGACTTGCGACAGGGACTGCGAACTACACAATGAATTGTTAGCGAGGAGAAAAGTGAGATGAGGAAAGAGGAAAATAAAATCCCTGATCAAAGAGTCCAGAGGTGCAAACTTGGCTGAGGGATTTCAGGCCCTAAACAACTTGGGCGCGATTCTCTGAAATGGAGACAGAGTGTTCGCGCCGTCGTGAACGCCATCGAGGTTCACGACGGCGCGAAACAGCCCCTATCCCGACCGATTCAGGGCCCGAAAATGGGCTAGGAGCGGCGCCGCGTCATTTACGCGCGCCAGGCCTTGGCGCCGTGTAAAGGCGGCGCCGCATACATGACGCGGCCGGTGCCGCAAAACTGGCGTCACCCGCGCATGCGTGGTTGCCGTCCGCCCCGCAAGAAGATGTCAGACAGATCTTGCGGGGCTGCGGAAGAAAGGAGGTCTGCCTTCAGAGAGGCCAGCCCGACGATCGGTGGGCACCGATCGTGGGCCAGACCCCATTTGAGGCCTCCCCCGGTGCAGGATCCCCCCCCCCCGCAGGCCGCCCCCCCCCCCAGTGTTCCCGCGCTGTTCCCGCCGGCAGCGACCAGGTGTGGAGGGCACCGGAGGGGGAAGCATTCCGCACCTTTGGGGCGGCGCGATGCCCGTCTGATTGGCGCCGTTTTGGGCGCCAGCCGGTGGACATCGCGCCGTTTCGGGAGAATTTCGCCCCTGTTTTCTTAAACATTACTCTATAGTATGGCTTTTCTTCGAGCAAGGCTGAGAAATTTCCCCCCCATATTCTTACAAAACCACCTATTTCAAGCAGAGCTGTGAGAACTGTCTTCACTCTCACTACCTATCGCCAACTGCAATCAAATTCAGCTAAACAAAACTTACAAGCTTCTCTACCTTACAATGCCCTGGTTGCTAAGCAACCACTGCTGGTTAATTTATTCTTCACCCCATAGCCCTCTCTAAGCACAATGAAATCACAGTTGGAATTGAAACCAATCCCCCACATATAAACACATTTGCCACCATGAATCTAACTTTGGTTTCAACCTTCCAGGCACAGAAGCATTAACTGAAACCCACTTAAAACAATACCATGGGTGGGATTGTCCAATAATGGGGCTATGTCCCCACACCCGCGAAAGAGCGATTTACTTACCTGGAGGGAACTAGCAGAGCCCCAGAGTCCTTCTGCCACCTCCGACTGCTGATACAGAGCCATGCAGTTCTGGTTGGGGGTCCGCACATCCACACAGCGGCGGCTTGCGGCGGCCGCCCCGTGCAACATGGCGAACCCACACCACGGACCAGCACCAAGAAGGTAGGCCCTCCCGAGATCGTGTGTGCTTGCAGATGGCCCCCGATCGGTAGCCTGACCATCCTGGATGCCCCCACCAGTGAAGGATCTCCCCCCGCCCCCCACGCTGAGTTGCCAATGGGTGGAACCATGAGAGAACCACGCAGGGACCGGAGAATCGCGGGAACGGCGTTGTGCCGGTTTTCGGCGACAATGCCCATTCTCCACCCCCACGCCGATCGCAATTTTGGCGCGGAGGCTCGGACAATCCCGCCCCTTATTTCAATGCTTACCAATACAAATATCAATCCCTGAAAAATACCGTTGTTTTCCTAACAGAAAACATTAGGAATGCTCGTTGGGGGATTGATGTGTGTTTGTTTGTTACCATAGAGGCAACGCTACATAAACAATTTTCTGCCTATTAAATCAGTGCCTTCTGGCTATTGATCTTTCAGCCATTTGAAAGACTGGGTGTGAATTTCAGCTGCGCTGTGGTGACTTTGCCCAGTCCTGGAGATGCCGACTGTGCCAATAGTTGCTTCCACCACAGCATTGAGAAGGGAGCTCTTTGGTGCCTCCAATGTATCTGGGAAGCCTGCGAAGGAGCACTATCTTGAAAACACATTGCCTTACTTACCGATTGATGCCAAATTGCCTAATCTTGATCATGTAGGTCGAGGCAACAGATTTCTGCATAACTCTACAAAACATGCGTGCTGGGCTGCAAAATGGACCCTGCATTATTAAAGGGCTCGGCACCCAATTTGAAAGTAAGGTAATATTTAAGAACTTCTACTATTGCAAAGCACCTGGACACAGTCTGGAAAGGTTTTAGAGATGTTCTGATGAGTCCCCAGTCCCATCGAGAGTTGTTACATCCATACAATTAGCCTATTCACACAAAGAACATAATACCAATGGGGGCACGCAGCAAAACAGGGAGATGAGATTGGGCAATGATGAAAAGTCATAGACCTGAAACATTAATTCTGCTTCTCTCTCCATTTATGCTGGCTGACCTGCTGAGGACATTTTATTTCATATCAGGGAGTTGGAGATCCCTTCAGAGAGGGTAAGGTCCATGATACCCTTAGACAACTTGAGTTGGACTCCCCCATGCTCCTTGACACTGTCAGAGGTTGTCTAGCAGGCCAGTCAATGCACCAGCATTTCAATGTGTCTGCCCCATCGGGTTCCTCATCTGTGTCCGTCAAAGAAATCATCTGTGACCTCTCACTGCAGTGAGTGGGTAAACCATCTTTTATCCCTGGCCAGCCCACAACCCACTCATGTTCATTGACTCACCACATACTGATCCCAACTCTATTCTTGTCTCCAAGTTAACCGCAGTGCCAGTGTCTGGGCTGGCGACCATAAAAGTCTGATAATATGATGGGGCCTCTTCATCAATGCTGTGCTTTTGTGCTTTCGCTCTCTTCTTCCGATGGCTGAATGGGTGGCACTTCCTGGGTGTCTGAAAGCAGAAATTTCAGATGGGGAAGGTCAATGGGTGGGAAGCAATCAGCAATTTGATCATCATGTCAGATAGAAGGATGATGGTGAGCTGGGAGTTCAGAAAGGGCATAAGGCAGGAACACAGTCCCGTCCTTCATGTTCTCAGCAATGCCAAACATCATGGGCTTGTCCCATCCAGCCCCATCATGCTGAGAGCCATCTTCTCAGTCGTTGCAGATATCTTTGTCTCTGTTGATTCTGCCTGTCCATGGTCACCCACCTGAGGTCATGAGACTTCTTTTGGCAGTGCTGATCACTAGATACTAATAGGAGGAATTAACCTCCTTGACATCCTGCTCCCACCACCTTGAACACAAACACTCCTAAGTATTTTTCTTAAGGTCCTCCCTGAAGGACATCTGGATCTCTTATGGAACCGTGGCATCTCTCCTCCTATCCACTTCACACCACAAATGCTTCCAACACTGCACCCATCAGGAATAAACTCTCTCTCTCTACCATAGTGTTCAATGTTTTTTCAAAATTGCAGTAATGTTATTCAGTACAATTTCCATTTAAGTGGGACAGAATTATTTTAAGAAGAATTGGCTGATAAGCAACATGTTATGAGCATAACACTGATTGTCCCTGCTGAGTCCAGAAGCAGTGAGCAATGTAGACAGACAGTCAGGGAGACAATTTGATGGTAATGAAGTTGGAGAATCAAATTGCCGTGCTGTCCACCTCTAACAGAACCACTAGCCAATATGCAAAAGCCAGGGTAAGCTAATTTGTATTTGTTTTTCATGATTTACTTTCTCATAACCCTTTGTGATGTTAAACACCTCTATCAACCTTTTCCTATCTTACTCTGCTTAAAGTAGAAAACCTCTCAGCTTCTCCAACAAATCCACATAACTGTAATTTCTTATCCCGAGAATTATTCTCGTAAATCTTTTCTGAAAACCTTCCATACCTTTTATATCCTTCCTAAAATGTGACACATAATTGGACATAATACTGCAGCTGTAAATCCCGTAAATAAAAGGTAAATTTCACTTTAAGTAGTCGATACAACAAAAGTATGCCTTACATAACCACAAGTATTTCACTTCAGCATGTATGGCATTATGTAACTGCGCAGTTCCAGAATAGGTTGTTCTTATGTTATGACCCCAGTTGATGTAAATATTGGATGGGAAGATCCCAGAATATGACTCTGGCTCAAAAGTCTGTAACTTTTAATTTCTTGTGTGTAAAATGTGGAGGGACAGAGTCACAGGGCCTCCAAGTTATTTCAACACCAAGAAAAAGGTTTACTAAACATAAAATGTTGAATTATTATACAATTCTCCTTTACTCCTCCCTTAGCTTAACAATTACACACAGAATTTAAAATTAATACAGATTACAAGGTACATCTTTAGCTACAATGGCCTCATTAACACACAAAGTCCCTTTTAAGCACACAAGATGACTGTGGTAAGACACACTTCTCTCTGAATACAAGTGAATGTCTGTAGATTTCTCCTCAAAATCCCTCCATTTGATTTTTATTCCATGTGCCACCTTGTCTCACTGAACTCCAGCTTCCACATGACTTCCTTCAAATTCTGCTTTCAAAAGTCACACTTTCAGATACTTTTTTGAATTATGTTTTAGCTCGCTGCCACCATCGAAGTTTTGCTTTCAGGGTTTATACATTTCCCTTCAGGTTTCCTTTGTCTTAAAGGCTTTCACACAAACTCTGAGGTCCAGCCACCAATTTCCACAATCATTTCAAATAATGGGCGAAATTCTCCATTATCGGCGGAAAGTCCGCCGATCGGCGCAAAAAACGGCGCAAATCCCACTTGCGTCACGTTGGAAAAATGGGTCGATAGTCTCTGGCCCGAAATGGGCTAGCAGCGACGTAACGGGATTTGCGCTTGCGCAGTGGTTCACGCTGTGCAGCGTCATACGCGCTGCACGGCGTGACGGCTCATAAGGCCGCGCTGCTCCCCCCACCCGACAGGAACACCCGACCGCAACACCCGACCGGATGGCATGCCGTCGCTCAGCCCCGAGGTTCGAGTCACGCGATGTGGAGGCGCTCCTGGACGCGGTGGAGCAGAGGAGGGACGCCCTGTATCCCGGGCACGGCCGCAGAGTTGCCCCACGCCACTGCCGGCGTCTGTGGAGGGAAGTGGCAGAGGCCGTCACCGCTGTGGCCCTGACACCACGGACAGGCACCCAGTGCCACAAGAAGGTGAACGACCTCGTCAGAGCAGGCAGGGTGAGCCTCCCATATCCCCCCTCCCCCATATCCCCCATATCCCACCTCCCCCATATCCCCCATATCCCCCCTCCCCATATCCCCCTCCCCATATCCCCCATATCCCCCCTCCCCCATATCCCCCCTCCCCATATCCCCTCTCCCCCGTATCCCCCTCCCCCATATCCCCCATATTCCCCCCCCATATCCCCCCTCCCCCATATCCCCCCTCCCCCATATCCCCCATATCCCCCCTCCCCCATATCCCCCCTCCCCCATATCCCCCCTCCCCCATATCCCCCATATCCCCCCTCCCCCATATCCCCCCTCCCCCATATCCCCCTCCCCCATATCCTCCATATCCCCCCTCACCATATCCCCCCTCCCCATATCCCCCCTCCCCCATATCCCCCCTCCCCCATATCCCCCATATCCCCCCTCCCCATATCCCCCATATCCCCCCTCCCCCTTATCCCCCATACCCCCAAGTGAATCCAGCACTAACCTTAACCTCTGCAATGCACGCGCAACCGATGGCGTGCATTCATATACCTGCCTAACACTGTTGCCTTTTACCCCTGCCCCCCCAACCACAGGAGAAGCGCTCACACAACAATAGGGAGCATGTGAGGACTGGAGGAGGGCCCGCTGATGAGAGGCCACTGACCGTACACGAGGAAAGGGCCCTGGAACTGGCTGGTGGACCTGAGGACCGGGAGGTTGCTGATGCAGAGGTCAGGGGCGTACTAGCGAGTGAGCCACCGACAGCCCGTCCCCATATCCCCCCTCCCCTATATCCCCCTCCCCCGTATCACCTGATCACTGCCTGATGTCTAACCATGCATGCTTCATTGTGTATCGCAGGACCAAACGTTCAGGCACCCATCCCCGCAGATACAGACCGCCCGCAGGATGCCCCTCGGAGACCACGGGAGACGGAGAGACCCGCACCCTCCAGTATGCGACGCCCGCAGGATGCCCCTCGGAGACCACGGGAGACGGAGAGACCCGGACCTTCCAGCATGCGACGCCCGCAGGATGCCCCTCGCACACCACGGGAGACGGAGAGACCCGGACCCTCCAGCATGCGACGCCCGCTGGATGCCCCTCGGAGACCACGGGAGACGGAGAGACCCGGACCCTCCAGCATGCGACGCCCGCAGGATGCCCCTCGGAGCCCACAGGAGACGGAGAGACCCGGACCCTCCAGCATGCGACGCCCGCAGGATGCCCCTCACACACCACGGGAGACGGAGAGACCTGGAGCAACAGGGAGACGACACCCCCGTCACGTGCGGGAGCGACCACCCAGCGACGAGGGGGGCAGCCACAGGCCCCCGTCACATCCGAGCCAGGACACCACTACCCAGGACACCACTACCCAGGACACCACTACCCAGGACACCCCTACCCAGGACACCCCTACCCGGGACACCCCTACCCGGGACAGCACTACCCAGGACACCCCTACCCGGGACAGCACTACCCAGGAAGACGAAATACCGGACAGTGACTCAGAGTGGATGGGTGGAAACGAACCCCCACCCCAAAGTGCCATGGACTCAGAGTGGGACGAAGAGCACGACACAACGCCACTGCTGTCACCAACACCCTCCACCATCGCAGAAACACTCACCACGGTTGGGCACTTTAGTGATGAGGCGTCTGGTACACTCACTGGTGCGCACAACACAGCCGTCCCGGTACAGCAGGTGGAGGTAGGAGCAGCAGAGGGACCGGGCGGTCGGAGGGCAGCCCAGCCCAAGCGAACATCTGCCGCTCAGATGGATCCAGGGTTCCTGCAGTTACCACACCCACACATAGATCCGATGCAACCACCGACCCGGAGACGAGCGAAGAGAGTGACGGGCGGCTTGCAGCGGCTGCGGTCGCAGGTGGAGGAGTCCACCCGCATCCAGGAGCTGGGAGTGGTGCCGGTCATGCGTGCCACCCAGGCTGACACCGCACGGGTGGCGTCCGCGGTGGAGGCAATGGGTGCGACGGTGTCAGACATGGGGAACGGTTTGCGAGGCCTGGGGCCTTCCATGCAGGCGGCGTCTGTGGCCCAGGAAATGGCTGCCCTCTCACAGGAGGCCATGAGCCAGTGCCATCGCCAGATGGCAGAGGCGCTCAACGCCATAGCCCAGTCTCAGCAGGCCATGGCCCAGTCTCTGCAGGCCATGGCCCAGTCTCAGCAGGCCATGGCCCAGTCTCAGCAGGCCGTGGCCCAGTCTCTGCAGGCCATCGCTGAGGGCATCAGCGCCAGTGGCCATGTGCGAGCCGGCATCGCACTGTCACAGACAGGGTTTGCCAACCCCCTGGGCTCCATGGCTGCAAACCTGCAGACCCCTGTCGATACCAGCACGGGCCTCCAGGACTGGCAGCGCCAGATGTCGGGGGGGCGTCGGATGGCCAGTCCGTTCGCATCCCCCACCCATGTAGAGGCCTGGGGGCCATCGGGCACCCCGAGGGAGGAGGAGGTGGTGTGGTCCGTCCCGGCTCCCTCTGTAAGGGAGGTCCCGGTACACCGCGACACATCGGAATCCCCCCCTTCCGTCCCAGGTGCATCGGGTGGGCAACGGGCAGGACAGGCTGGCAGCTCACCATCCCAGTCGCCCGGGCCGCAGCCTGGCCCATCTAGGCCAGGACGCCCCAGGAAACGGCGGCCAAAGGGATCCAGTGTCAGAGGGCAGGAATCACAGGAGTCCACCTCCAGTTCTGCTGTACCGTCTGGGGAACCACGTAGACGTAGTCAAAGGGCCCGTAAGGCCAAACAATTAGACACTGAGTAAGTTGGCACGGGTGCAGGGCACAGATGAGTTTTAGGTGCTAGGGCACGTGCATGAACTCCTTTGGTTATTAAAGTCAATGTTACACCTACCGAAGCTGCCTTTTGTGCTCTGTCCAAAGTGTGCGGGGGTGCCATGTACGTTGAGCGCAAGTGTGTGTGTGAGGGGTGGTCTTACCTCAGCCCCAGGTGAGTCTGCCCCCTTCCCCCTGGGCCGCAATCAACATCCCCCGGGCAGAGGACGGGTCCGTGCGCTGCAGTGTCACAGCCGCATGCAGGGGTGGTCCGGGTGGATGGTGGTACTGTGGCCATGGGTCAGACATAGTCCAACGATGTAGAGCCAGGAGCTCATCGCAGGGCGGGTTGTCATCATCCTCCATGGCCTGCGATAGACATGCGTCCACCCGCAACTGTGTGAGCCCGGCCCATTGTGCCGCAGGTGGATCGGCAATGGGGGGGGGTGTTGTGCATGCGGGTGGGGTGGGTGGGGTTGGGGAGGGGGGGTGAGGGTGCTGGGTGGGTGGATGGGTGGGGGGTGTGGGTGGTCGGCTATTGCCATGGTGTGCGGTCTGTGGCCATACTACCCGATTCCCATGCCCATCTAGTCAGTGAAGCGGGCGTCTATCAGTCTGTCCCGTGCCCGCTGGGCCAGCCGGTAACGGTGGACAGCCACCCGCCTGTGTCTACCCCGTCTGCCCTGACCATTGCCCCCATCCCCCTCATCTGGGGAGGACTGGGCCTCTTCCTGCTGCTCCTCCACTCCGCCCTCCTCTGCCTGCGGCACATCGCCCCTCTGCTGGGCTATGTTGTGCAGGACGCAGCACACCACTATGATGCGGCCGACCCTATCTGACCGATACTGGAGGGCGCCCCCAGAGAGGTCCAGGCACCTGAAACGCATCTTCAGCACACCAAAGCACCTCTCGATCACTCCCCTTGTCACTACATGGGTATCATTGTAGCGGTTCTCCGCGTCATTGCGTGGCCTCCGTATAGGCGTCATCAGCCACGATCGCAATGGGTAGCCCCTGTCGCCCAGCAACCAGCCCCTCAGCCGGGGATGGCATCCCTCGTACATGCCGGGGATGGATGACCGCGACAACACGAATGAGTCGTGTACACTGCCTGGGTGACGGGCGCAGACGTGCAGGATCATCATGCGGTGGTCGCAGACCACCTGTACGTTCATCGAATAGGTCCCCTTCCTATTAGTGAACACGGCCCTGTTATCTGCAGGTGGCCGCACGGCGACGTGCACCCCATCGATCGCGCCCTGGACCATGGGGAATCCGGCCACGGCAGAGAAGCCCACGGCCCGGGCATCTTGGCTGGCCCGGTCCACGGGGAAGCGGATGTAGCGGTGCGCCATGGCATATAGGGCATCTGTCACTGCCCGGATGCACCGGTGCACCGATGTCTGCGATATGCCGGACAGGTCCCCACTCGGTGCCTGGAATGACCCCGTTGCATAAAAGTTCAGGGCCACCGTAACCTTGATGGACACGGGGAGAGGGTGTCCCCCGTCAGTGCCACGCGGTGACAGGTGTGCCAACAGGTGGCAGATGTGTGCCGCGGTGTCCCGGCTCATCCGGAGTCTCCTCCTGCATTCCCGGTCCGTGAGGTCCTGGTATGACTGCCGGGGCCGGTACACACGGGGCGCCCTCGGGTGCCTCCGTTGCCGTGGGGCCGCGACGTCCTCCTCCCCCTCCTCGTCCTGTCGGTCAGGTGTCCCTCCAGCCTGGGCGGCTGCCGCCTGCCCCTCTGCGGCAGCCTGCGCCGCCTCTCTGGCACGCTCCTCCTCCTCATCCAGAGCAACATAGACATGAGCGGCTGCCACCACGGCGGCCAACATCGCTGGATGATCTGAAAACATGACGGCCTGGTGGGGGGGAGGGGAACGACGACATGTCACCATTGCCCATATCCCCTCCTCCCCCCAGCCAGGTGGCATGGACCGCATGGGTCCAACTGTTGGACGCTGGCACCTGGCCAGGTGGACCAACTCACTTGCCCTCCCATCCCCCTCCTCAGCACAGACCCCCCCCAACCCACAACACACATGTTGTGTTCCGTGATCTTGTCTTGCAATGAATCTACAGAACTGCTGGTGACTTAGCCAGAACTAGGATTTATTAAAATACACGTGGGAAGGTAATAATCAGACACAGACCAAGTTATCATGGAGCTACATTAGACTCTCCTGGAACTAGCCTTATGCACAACTGTCCTCTTGTACGCCTTACAACCTCCTGCTCATAGTCGGATGTCACCTGACTTATATCTGACTCCACCTGCTGGTAGGAGGCCACACTGCTGAGTACATGGCCACCTGCTGGTGGGAGGCCACACTGCTGAGTACATGGCCACCTGCTGGTGGGAGGCCACACTGCTGAGTACATGGCCACCTGCTGGTGGGAGGTCACACTGCTGAGTTCATGTAATATCATCTACAGGCATATCACCAAAATCCATTGATAACGCTGCTGCACTGCCCCAACGTTGAAGTCGCAGTTGTAGCTGCAAGACTTCACTCACAAATTATTTTGTGAAGTGAAGACATCTTAAGCATTGGTTGACACTGAAGTTATGGTGGGATAATTGCTCCCTGAAATTAGTTTACGTAGTGCTGGTGGGGGTCCTTCATTCTGTTTAACGTTGTGTTCAGTTGTGCAAATTAAGCAGGAGTGGGTGTTCACCTCTTGACAGCCAGCTGGTGAAAGATTGTACTGGGACCAATCTTTACTCAGCCTTATACCTTGTTACAGAGTGCAAGCTTAATGTCATATCCCGCACGGGACTTACAAGGTGGGAATGCTTGTCTTTTCCATGCTCCTTGCGGAGTATGAGCTCCCCTGCTAGGAGTGGGGTACCTCAATTACCGCAGTGTATATAAGATCAGCCAGTAAGATACCAACCAAGCAGGAACCCGGTAGTGGTCTACCGGGTAGTGTATATATATCATTTGTGTAAATAAAATTTTGTTCTTATTTTACTCGGTGTGGATTCCCCGTGTCCTTATTAAACTTAAACCATTGAACTCAACCACAGCATAGTTTCAATAAACATCTTTTCACATGTGCTCACATGAAACTGCAGCCAATGCCTGCAATTAAACACAGTTAATCTACAATTAAAAGCTTTCTCTTCAAAGAAATAGGCACAACCAAATTTCAAAGCAGATCAAAATCAAAACTCTCCATTTTCTTTACAAAATATTACATTGCGAGTAATCCCTCCTTGAGGACGCCCAAATATTTCTTCATAGAAGCAATTTTTTTGTTAAACAATCAGAGGATTGATACCTTGCATTCACCCGTTTAATCTTACAGATTTCCTTTCTCTGCTGCATGTGTTCAAGCAAGCAAGGTCAATCCGTAATCTTTTTTCACCCTCACTTTTCATAGAATGTCCATGATCCCACAATGAACAATTATTGACATAACGTTCAATTTTACACTATCTTCAGGATGCCCCTTATAACTCAATTAAAATATTTGACAAATAAAATCACATATCCACAGCCTCCACATGCATTAGTGTTTCAACAGTGAACATACTTTTAGCAACCCTTATTATTTTCTTCACCTCCCAAGTTAAAGCAGACTGGGCAGGATTCTCTGATCGCTGACGCCGAAATCACGTTCGCTGATCGGCCGGAGAATCCCCGTTTCTGCCGAAATCGGGTGCGGCACCGCTTTTGCGATGCTCTGCCCCCTCAAAAACAGCGTACTCGAATGCCGCACGCCATTGGGACGGCCTCAGGTGACGCCACCTGAGGCCCTCCCCCGATGCTCCGCCTTCGGTGAGGGCTGGGGAACTGGGGGGGGCAGTGGTCCGGGGGTGGCGAGGGGGGTTACTGGGGGTCATTATTTGGCAGGCCGAGTCCCAGCGCGGCCGGCGCCATGTTGCACAGTGTGGCCGCCGCTGTGTGCATGCGTGACTACGGACGTGGCCATTCTCCAGCCGTTTTTGCCATGGGAGCCGGGCGCTTTACCCGACACGGCTGCAAGCCCCCAAATGGTCCCAGAATCGGAGCAGCTGTTGCACCATTTTTTATGACGTAAAACACCACTGTTCCCACGCCGGCATCGCCCCTTAGTCTGGAAATCGGAGAATCCAGCCACTATTTTCCATTCTCGCCCAAAACAAATATTGTGAAACTAACTGCCGACTGATGCCCATCGGGGATATTAGCATGTGAAGCATCACTAAAAATGACTAGTTTAACAATCTTTGAGTCACCTAAAGATGGGAACTTAAATATGTATTACCCAGATTTTTTCAATGTTTTAGTTACCATTAAAACATTCTTGAATTCAGGATATTGCATCATGGTACTTAACTCCTACACATCAAACTTACATTCCCAACCAGTTCAAATGGCCATTCAAATGTTGCAATTGCTCTGCCACTTCTTTAGATATAGAACCAGGGTCAGAAATTCCCGGTCCCAGCTTCATTAATCTGCAGTTCAATCAAAAGAGCTAAAAAGATTTTCAAGAATGCTTTTCCAGCAATGCAAGTTGTTGTGTTATGTACTCTGGGATAACAGAGGCTGCAACTCGATGCAGCTTTGACCAAAAGATACTCCAGACGTTGCAGTAAGTTGAATGTGATTTATTGAACCATTAGCACAGTTCTCTATGAGTTCGACTCTCCTGCTAAACTTGCTATAGTAACTCAGTCCAACTAACCACTCTGCTCTAAGCCACGTGGTGGGTGTGATGCTTCTGATCTGCCCCTGTCCTACTCTCGAAGTGTCGCCTGTGGAAAGAGACAGAGCATGTGTGCCCTGTCCTTATATATGGGTTGTGTAATGCCCCCTTGTGGTGGTGTCACCTTTGGGTATCTTGACTGCCCATTGGTCGTGTCCTATTCTCTGCGTTCATTAGCTGGATGTCTGCATGTCATAATGTCTCTGGTGCTCCCTCTAGCATTTATTTAGTCGTAGTGTATTTACATTAACCCCTCGTGTATTTACAGTGATACATATCACCACATCCCCCCTTTTTTGTGTTAAATATTTTCTGTACAATATGAAAGAAAATTGAACAAAACAGGTAGATAAGTGATGACATGTACAAGTCATGATGACAGTGATGATTATAGAATACCAAATAATAGTTATGAGTCCAAAGTTCATGAATTTATACGGTTGTGTGGCTTTCTTGTGCTGTTTTGGAAGTGTCGATGTTGATGTTGTCATTCCCTTGTGAACGCCGTCAGTATTCTGGTGTTTACGTAACCAAGAAGTCATCAGGAGGTGTTCAAATGGTCAAATCACTTCATTGTCTGAGGTGGACTCTTTTTTTTATGCTTGTGGTAGCAATTCTTGATTACATCTTTCCCGAAAGCTAGTTTGCTTGTCCGTAGTGTAGCTAACGTGAATTGGTAAGATGCGTTGACATGCCATGGTATGTTTGCACTCTCGCCATTGTTCTGAGCTGAGCAGTAACATTGTCCTTCGTGGGCAGAGTTGTACCATGTCGTACCAGTTGTTGTTCTATTGTTGTTGTCATTGTTATTGACATGCTTGTTGTTGTGTTTGTTGCGCTCAATGACCACACCGAGTGGAGAATTCGGGTCCTTCATAAAGTTACTTGTGTCAGTGTCCTTTGTGGCATCTGCTGTTTCATTGAGCGTGCCGTCTCTGATTCCTCGGTGCTTCCCGTCTGGAGTCATGTCCAGTTCACTTGAATCATCTTTGGCTTGTTGATAATCCCCATCTGGAGCCCTTTCTGGTTCACCTGAATCACCTTTGGTGTCTTGATGCTCCCTGTCTGGAGTCATTTCAGGTTCTTGTGGAGAGGCTCGAGCAGATGAGGTTGGAATTAACGTGGTGTCACTGGAGTAACTAGTAGCCTCACTTTGATTGTCGAGTGCCTCTGTACATACTAGCTGAGATCTGTCAGTCTCGCTGAGATGTCGCACATCTTGGGCGAGATTCTCCGACCCCCCGCCGGGTCGGAGAACCGCCGGGGGCTGGCGTGAATCCCCCCCCCCCCCCCGCCGGTTGCCAAATTCTCCGGCACCGGAGATTCGGCGGGGGCGGGAATCGCACCGCGCCGGTTGGCGGGCCCCCTCCCCGGTGATTCTCTGGCCCGGATGGGCCGAAGTCCCGCTGCTAGAATGCCTGTCCCGCCGGCGTGGATTAAACCACCTCTCTTGCCGGCGGGACAAGGCGGGGCGGGCGGGCTCCGGGGTCCTGGGGGGGGTGCGGGGTGATCTGAGGTTAGATGAGCTGGGTAGACTGTCAGAGTCTTCTTCTGGTGGCTCAAATAATCTGGGTAGACTGTAATAGTCTTTTTGTTGTTCACGTGAGCATGGTAGACTGTCATAGTCAGCTTGCTGTGCACTTGAGCGTGGCAGACTTGCATCGTCTGCTGCTGGTTGCTCAGATAAGGTTGCTAGAACTTTATGGTCTTGTTCATGCAAGGACTGCGCTCTGGAGTCTTGTGTTGCTTCCATCGTGGAGTCTGTCAACTAGCTCGCTGTGGAGGCTTGTATCGCTCTCTCTGTGGAGTCTGGCATCGTTCCCTGCGTGGAGTCGTGCAGTGGGCTCGCTGTGGAGTCTTTTTGTGTTCTCTGTGTGGAGACGTGCAGTGGTCTCGCTGTGTAGCCTGTCATCACTTTCTGTGCGGAGTCAGGGACTCTTCGTGGTGTGTGGACCACTCTCTGTCTCTTGGCAGCAGGCCGCAGCAGAATCCTGTACTCATGGGTCAGGATGTCGTCTATGCTGGGCTGAGGATCCTCAAATCCGAAGAACTCGCCCATGACTGTGTCGGATGCTTCAATGTACAACACATCTCGGTGTGGTTCGGATTTGGTACTGAAGTCGCCACGTCAAATGATGAAATCATTGTCTGAGTCATAGTCTTCAAGGACTAAATCATCTCTTAGGGCGGTGTTAACTGCTTGTTGCAGGGTTCTGCGGAGGTTACTTTCAGCTACTGGTCGAAGTTCAGGCATTGTGCTGTCGTTCCAGGCGAACGAATTGTGTTTTCTGGCTTTAAATTTTTTTTTCACTATTTTTGGACATTTCCCCTTTCAGTGGCCGTGGTCCGGGGCCTCTGACGCATGACGCTTGTGACGTAGAGTGTAGGAATCGATTGCGCATGCGCAAATCACTTTTCCTTTACTGTGCACTCTTTGCGAAACTGCGCATGCGTGGCTTCTCGCGCATGCGCAAAACACTGTTTCGCCGGTTCGTGACTTCCCGGGAATTGCGCATGTGCGGCTCCTTGCGCAATATGGCTGCCAATCAAAATTGCCATTTGCTTCTGTTGCAAGCCTACCTTTGCCTTGTGGTGAGTATAGCATGTGTGCCCTGTCCTTATATATGGGTTGTGTAATGCCCTCTTGTGGTAGTGTCACCTCTGGGTGTCTTGACTGCCCATTGGCCGTGTCCTACTCTATGTGTTCATTAGCTGTATGTCTGCATATCATGACGTCTCTGGTGCTCCCTCTGCTGCTTACTTAGTCGTAGTGTATTTACATTAACCCCTTGTGTATTTACAGTGATGCATATCACCACACAAGTATCTACTCTAACATCTGTATCAACTATTGCTCTTCAAAATCTCTTGTAACGAGTCCCATTTTAATGTTATAAGCTCCATCTGCAAGAGTCCTTCAGTACAAATCACCTATGTACAAGTCTGATCCCTGTTATCTTTTCCCTCAGGATGAACTCCAAACACTCTCCAACTACCTAATTACTCTGAAGAAAAGCAAAATACTGCGGATGCTAGCAATCTGAAATAAAAACAGAAAATGCTGGAAGAACCCATTGTGTGATCCAAGTGAACTGTTGCATCTACTTCTCGCCAAGCTCTTCTACTAGTCCTGAATATTCTTTATCTATCACACCCACATATTTTAGCGGAATTTTTAAGCTTTGACAATGAGGGTGTGCAAATTGTCTTTGCAACTTGAAGACAATTTGCTTTTTTCTCTCTGATTCGTATCACTTGATGCTATTACTACTTAACTAATCCTCTGATCAGAAACATTAAGTTTTGTTAAGGGCATACAATAATGTCCTGTTTGGATAAACTGAAAATCCACTGCTTTATCAAAATTAATTGTCTTATCTTGTTCCAGGTCAAGTTTCCCGACTTTTCAGAAAAGGCTTACTTAACAGCATCGGTATCGCAAGATAGGCCATATCAGAAAGTAGCTTACTCCAATTATTTTATACGACACTATTACTTTCTTTAGTGGCCTCAATAAGGTGTCATCACCAAACATAAAGCAAATCGTATTATTATACATCTTTTGTGGAATTTTCCATTCCTGAGAGTGTTGATGCTGGGGCATGATTCGCGGAGTTCTACAACAGCAAAACTGGCGCTGCACCTGGGCCGATTCAATGACCATTGAGGGGCTAGCACCAGCGCCACGTGGAACACAATCGATTCCAATGAAAAATGGTGCTGGATTCGCCGGATTCGTGATTGATGCTCAGGAGGCCGACAAGCTGCAGCCGCACATACACACTTTGCTTCCCACACACACCATCCCAGCCAACAAGATGGCAGCGAGGAAAGCAGCACCCGTTTTACGGGTGCCAAGCTCAAGACCCTCCTGGACGCCATGGAGGAGAGGGATGCAATCCAGTACCCTGGTCCGGAAAAGAGGCTGCCAGTCGCCGCTGTTTGTTGTGCCTGGGCGCACGTGGCAGAGGTTGAAAGCATCGTGAACACCACCATCCGTTCTGCCCAGCAGTGCCGTAAGAAACTGCACAACATATTCAGGGAAGCCAGGGTGAGTCCTTAGTACCAACCCCCCATCCCACACACCTGTAACCCTACTCCCCATACCAGGAGGGCGGCTGAACCCCTAACCTGCACCACATGCCGGCACCCATAGCGGCTGCCTGGCCACTGAATCCACCAGCTACCCATCCCCTGGACCTCATGCGTCGGGCTGTCTAACACTGTTATTTTCTGTTCTCCCACCCCAACCACAGGTGAAGGCTGCCCATAACAGCCGGGAGCGGGAGCAAACTGGAGGGGGCCTCCGGACTAATGGCCCCTCACCCCAGCAAAGGAAAGGGCAGTTGCTGGCGTGGAGATCAGCATTGGGCGAGGAAGGGAGGCTCTGCTGAGTTGCGGTATCCCGTGACACGTTTGTCACCCCACAGCACCACCAGATTGACACCATGACAGTGCCCCAGCCAGTCTGGCAGTGCCACCTGGGTACACCTAGTCCCTGTTTGTGGAGACCAGTACTAATTGGCCCTCAGTTGGGGTCTCCTCGGCGAGGCTGATAGATGCCTGGCGGACATTTGATCCAGCATCAGCGTATTTAGGTGCATTCTTAAACTCACTTAACCATGTGAAAGGCGTGGAAGGGGCTTGGCGCCACGCCAACTGGTGCCGAATGGCCTCCGCCGGCAGGCGCAAGTTGGCACATGTGCGGGAGCACCAGCGTGTGCTGGCGTCATCCCAGCGCATTGCAGGGAGGGTTCATCCCCCGGGTCCAGATCTCCCCACGCACCCCCCCCCGCCCCCGAGAACCACGGAGGCCGTCCGCAGAGTCAGGTCCCGCCGGTAAATACCTGTCGTAACATATGCCAGTGGGACTGGCCAAAAACGGGCGGCCACTCGGCCCATCGCGGGCCAGAGAATCGCTGGGGGGGGGCCACTGCCATCAGCCCCCGACTGGCATGGTGCGATTCCCGCCCCCGCCAAATCCCCAGCGCCGGAGAATTCGGCAGCTGGCGGGGGCGAGATTCACGCTGCCCCCTGGCGATTCTCCGACCCGGCGGGGGGTCGGAGAATCCCGCCCCATGACTTGAATACTGGGCGCGATTCTCTGACCGCCCACCGTGAATCTCGCCCCCGCCGTGTCCCGAATTCTCCGCCACCAGAGAATCGGCGGGGGCGGGAATCGCGCCGCGACGGTCTGCGGGATCCCCCCGGCGATTCTCTGGCCCACGATGGGCCGAAGTCCCGCCGCTGTCAACCCTCGCCAGCCGGCGTGGATTGAACCACCTACCTTACCGGCGGGGCAGACGGCGCGGGCGGGCTCCGGGGTCCTGGGGGTGGCGCGGGGCGATCTGGCCCCGGGGGTGCCCCCACGGTGGCCTGGCCCGCGATCGGGGCCCATCGATCGGCGTGCGGGCCTGTGCAGTGGGGGCACTCCGGCGCGGGCCTAGCCCCTCAAGGTGAGGGCTTGGCCCCTAAAGGTGTGGAGAATTCCGCACCTTTGGGGCGGCGCGACGCCGGAGTGGTTCCCGCCACTCCATTACGCCGGATTCCCCCGCCCCGCCGGCTAGGGGAGAATCCCGGCCACTGTGTGCATTTTTGTTTCCTTATTTAAGGAATGATGTCAATTCATCAGTGGGTGTTCAGAGGAGTTTTACTAGATTGATACCTGGAATGAGCGGATTGTCTTATGAGGAAAGGTTGGGCAGGCTTGTTTCCACTGGGGTTAAGAAGAGTGAGGGTGACTTAATTGAAATATATAAGACCCTGAATAGGTTTGACATGGTGCATGTCATGGGTGTGTCCAGAACTAGAGGGCACTGTTTAAAAATTAGGGGCTGCTCTAATAAAACAGAAATGAAGAGGAATGTTTTTCTGCCAGAGGGTTGTGTTTGGAACTCTGCCTCAGGAGATGGTGGTAGTGGGTTCACTGAATATTTTTAAGGCGGTGGTAAATAGATTCTTGTTGGGCAATAGAATCAAAGGTTATCAGGGGTAGATGGGAATTGGAAACACAAATGACAAAGAGCTCTGCCTTGACCTTATTGAATGATGAATAGGCTTGAGGGACCCAATGACCCACTTCTGCTCCTATTCTGTATGTTTGCATGCTCATATGAAGCCATACTGTAGAATGGATACTAACTTTCTGATTTTTGCAAAATATTGCATATAGATATGAAGAACACGGTGAATCCTGTGCAACCGATGCTGTTAAGGCATAAGTAGAGATGTTTCCCACTCGTACAGATCAGACAGTTCTGGGAAACTAGAATGCAATGCGTTTTGTTGAAAGATGGATCAGTTCTATCTCTTTCAATGATTGAATCTGCAGCACACGTAAAGACCTATCAATCTTAATTGATTATGTAATTAAAAATTTAAGAACTAAAGTGCAGATTTTGCAAAATGTTTCTTGCTGATCCTCGACTTTGTTGAAATTCTGTCCTCACGATGTTCACTGTGAACTTCTGTGGCTATTCGCATATCTTAGGTATAATAAAAACTGTACAGAAATTCTGAATGAAAGTGACTTCAGCTCCTTGAAAGTTGTGTGCACAGGACTTAAAAGGTAGATCCTGAACTCCTTGAAGTCACAGAGAAATAGCAAACACAGGAATCAATGTTAGGAAAACCCGTGTCAGGAAAATCTGAATGGTTAAATACGAAGAAAGCGGTGAACATTTTTGTCAAAATACTACTTTGGTTGATGGCCTGCACACATTAAGCAGTTGTTCATTTATAATACTATCTTTCTAATCTTATATTACACAGAAAAGCATATTCTTAATATTTGGCCTTCAGGCTCATCGCCACTGATTCTTGCTGTGACCTTTTGTTTAAGCTCACATGAGTTCAGTGTCACAATTGCAGAGAAGTAACCAATCCGAGTAAAAGTTCTGTCATAATAATGCTATTTGATCATAAGAAGGTTTCAGCTGCAGTCAGCTCTGTGGTGTTGGGTGCTCTGAGGTACAGACGAACCAACACGGTTGCGATTGGTACAACACAGTTTTATTCCAACTAGTTATTAACACATCTGACTTGGTACTCAGCACGTGGTGACCGTGTGAGTGTCTTGTTAATGAGGTCCTGTCCTTGTCCTGTCTCCAGATGGACTGGCCAGCAGGTGTCGTGTTTCTTGTCTTATACTGTGTCTGCTCTTGTCTGTGATTGGCTGTCGTGTTATGTGTGCTAATTGGTCTGTTGGTCTGTCTATCGTGATGTGTGTGTTGTGATGTGTGTTTGAATATCATGACATCCCCCTTTTTTTACAAGATTATGTGCCTACGTGGTTATAAATATAAATGTGTCCTGAGTGCAGCTAAAGGTGTGTGTGCGTGATATTTACAGCATGTACATGTGGCGTAACTATATACAAGGGGCGATGTCAGGTGTGACATGCTAACGAGGTTGTACCAGAACAAAAGAAGAAGAACGTTGAAATTTGGACCGATCAAACGAGGCCTGGAACAATAAAACAGTGACATGTTACAATACAGTAGTTGCTAAAATGTGTCGCGTGAACAGTCTCATAAGTCCAGTCTAGTAGGTGGGCGACGAATTCGGGTTGACCGTCAGGGTGGCACTCCATTCATCGGCCGGATTGATGATGTTGACCCGGTTCGCATCAATGACCGCAACCCGGAAGGCGTCTTGGTCATCTGTCGGTTTGGATGTCGTGATGTGGAGGCTGGATGGTCCGCACGTGTCTGCGAGGTTGTCGGAGATGTGGAAGATCCACAGGTTGAGTCGCTCGACAGTAGGCAGCGTAGTGGCCCATCTTGCCACAGCGTAGGCATTGTCGGGTTTTTGCAGGACATTGCCCGTTTAAATGTGCAGCTCCACAGTTGCCGCACGTCATGACGTCATGGCGTTCGTTACGCCACTGCGCATGCGCAGTTCGGTCTTGCGTCGGGCGCGCCTGCGCAGCACGTCCCTCAGTGTTGCCGTAAGTTTTGGCACGCACAAACGCGGGAGGCCTCAAAAAGCGCGCGAAACAGCCGCCCTCGTCCAGGCCGTGGGCCGGGAGAAACTCGATTGCCTGGATGCGTTCGGCCTCGTGGGCGGCCTGGCTTGCCGATTCGATCACTTGGGACCCCCTCCGTGCCGATTCGGCCGCCTGAAATTGGGCATAGCGGCTGATCGCATTTTCATGCAGGACACAGGCTTCAACTGCAGATGCTAAGGTCAGGCCTTTAATTTTTAGAAGCTGCTGGCGTAGGCCACTGGAGGCAACACCAAAAACGATCTGGTCCCGGATCATGGACTCTGAGGTGGTGCCGTAACCGCAGGACTGCGCGAGTATGCGGAGGTGCGTCAGGAAGGGCTGAAAGAGCTCATCCTTACCTTGTAGGCGCTGCTGAAAGATATACCTCTCAAAGCTTTCATTGACCTTAACGTTGAAGTGCTGGTCGAGCTTGAGGAGGACCGTCTCATTTTTAGATTTGTTCTCGCCTCCCGCGAACACCAAGGAGTTGCATTCATCGATGGCGTGCTGACCTGCGGTAGTGAGGAGCATGGCAATCTTTGTTTCGTCCAAGGCGCCCTGTTTTTCGTTGGCTCGCATGAACAGTTCGAATTGCTGCTTGAAGAGCTTCCAATTGGTGCCCAGGTTCCCAGCGACTTGCAATGGCTGCGGTTTGTTGTGGGTGTCCATGGCTCAGGATGGCAGATTTGCCGGTAAGTATCAATTCACTCACTGGTACCATGTGGTGTTGGGTGCTCTGAGGTACAGACGAACCAACACGGTTGCGATTGGTACAACGCAGTTTTATTCCAACTAGTTATTTACACATCTGACTTGGTACTCAGCACGTGGTGACTGTGTGAGTGTCTTGTTAATGAGGTCCTGGCCTTGTCCTGTCTCCAGATGGACTGGCCAGCAGGTGTCGTGTATCTTTTTTTATACTGTGTCTGCTCTTGTCTGTGATTGGCTGTCATGTTATGTGTGCTAATTGGTCTGTTGGTCTGTCTATCATGATGTGTGTGTTGTGATGTGTATTTGAATAACATGACAAGCTCCACCTGAAACACTGATCCGTTGACATGAAACTTTGCACATTTAAATTCATGCATATTCAGACAATTGTCTTTTTAACCCAACATTCATATTTTCCTATGCACACTGCCATTTCCGTCAGATACATGCTGTTCAAAAGAAGGTGGTGCATTGTCGTGCATTTGAGAAGTTTACATTATAGCCTAGATAATAGCTGTTTCCACTGTTGGATATTACAGTTATTGTGGGGAATAAAGTTAGGCATTCTTGCACATTGTCCCAGGAGGCATTAGCACTTCAACCATAAAGTTGATAAGAGTGAAAAATGTAAATGTGATTTGCACTGCCCAGCACTTGCTGTGGAGGGAGAAAACTGGGAAAAGTGTCAGATGAGGAAATGGAACGCAACAAATGGAAGAAAGCTTAAATCAAAGCAGAAAGTACAGAAATACACAACAGAGTAGTCGATATCTGTTAAAAAAAAAGACAGATTGTCACTGTATCGGTGTGTACTCAGTAGCTGAGCTAACATAAGAACATGAGAAATAGGAACAGGCATCTGGTACTTCAGCTCCTTGAATGCAATCAGAATTGATCTTCTGAATTAATTCCACTTTTCAACTCTTTCTATATACCTCTTGATGCCCTAAGCTGTTTCCGTTGGATTGCAAATATACAATACTAATTGCAATAAACTGTTGCGGTATTTGTATGTGATAACAAAAATGGTGCAGACACTTGTAGATTTTCCTCACAATGCTAAATATTTGGCTGTGATACAGGTGAGGTGTATGCTAGACTACATCAAATAATGTTCATGAGTCAACCACTTGAGTGTCAGACCAATGTCACATATTGGTCAGACCAGCTGCTCAATAATGATCAACCCAAGAGTCTTTTTAGGTTTCCCAGGTACTGGGAGCAGGAGGATTAAAAATATATATATCTTTCAATAAAGCAGAATAAGAACTTTAAGCGCAATAGACTGAGACAAGTACAAGTCTTGAAAGCAGTGAAGATAAGAATTACATTGTGCATGGCATTTTCTTAGATAAGAGCCCAAGAAGTCCCCAGACTACCTACAAACTGCAAGAACTGCTGTTATATTTTATGAAGAATACATACATAAACGCATGACTTAGGACAATTCACTATTGTTTTTGAACTGAAACTGCTTATTAAGCAAGGAATTAGGCAGAAATACCTACAAGCGAGCCAACATCATTCCTGTGATCTATACAATGAGTCACTGTTAATCCACAGAAAGCTGAATACTTGAATGTGGCGTCTGAAAGAAGGCCAGAACAATCAGAATGGATTTTTTTTCCCTTTCATTTTGGAAAGCATTACGCCATGTACTTATAACTTCTAATTGATACTGATACAGGGCCAAATGTTGGGATAGAAATAACAGCAAGACTTTCAGTGTTCACTGTCGCTAATGTATAAATCAGTATCTTTCAGCAACCGCACAGGCGCAGTTAAATGTGAAAATCAAAGGTTTGCTGTCCAAGAATGTGCCAGATTGCCAGCATTTACAGGTACAATTTACAGGATGTACCCATGCAGGAGGTTGAATACTGATAGGTTGGAGAGGCTCAGGGGCTTGGCCGATGATTGGTCAGGGAGAAGGTGGTGGAATTTAGTGACTGCATTGAAAGATCATTGGTGGGGGGAAGGTGGGCTTCAGTGTCTAGGAGGGGCAATTGGTGGCCAAGGTGGTAGTTCAGTAGTCAGGGGAGGCATTCAGTGCCCTGGGGTGGGTGGGCACAGTCGATACTTCAGGACATTTGGGAGAAAATTGGTTGCTGGTTATTGCCAATTGTGAAAGGAATTGAATACAAAAGTAGGGAGGTTATGCTTCAGTTGTACAAGGCATTGGAGACACCACATCTGGTACACTATGTACAGTCTTGGTCTCCTTATTGAGAAAGGATGTAGAGGTGTGTTAAGCAATTTAGAGAAATTTACAAGACTAATACCTGGAATGAGAGGGTTGCATTATAAGGAAAGGTTGAAAGGTAAAGCTTGTACCCCACTGCAGTTTAGAAGAGTGAGAGGTGACTTAATTGAAAAGATCCTGGCCTGGATTCTTCGTTTCAGCAGCTAAGTGCCAGCTGAAACGGAGAATTCACGGGCATTTTACGATGCCAAAATCGGCGCCGAACCTGTCATGATATTCAGATAAACATCATGGTGCAAACATACATACATACTGATGGACAGATCAACGGACCAATCAATACACACACAACATCACAGCCAGTCACAGGCAAGAGCATACACACTATAAAACGGGGAACACGACACTTCCCGCTGATTCCAGCAGGAGACAGCTCAGGGCATAGAGCTCACAGCAAGCCACTCAGACATACACCATGTGCTGAGTGCCTCTCCAAGATAGTGTTAGGGCTAGGTCCACAGGTTAGAGGGCAATGAACGAACCACCGTAACCAGTTTACAGATGTTGTTATTGTTAGTAATAAAACTGAGTTGTACCATCCGCAACCGTGTTGGTTCGTCGATGTAGCAGAGCACCCAACACGACAGAACCCTCACCAATTCCTGGAGCGGTGAGGGACTACCAGCGGCTCCCGGCTCCCACGCCGAAAACTGCCCTAGAATGGCCAGGTCCGTGGCCGTGCATGCGCATGGTGACGACCTGCAGCAGTCGTGCCGTGCAACATGGCGCCGGTCATGCGCAGACCCGACCCACCGTCCATAACCCCACTGGTCACCTCCTGGCCTCCCCCACCAGTTCCCTAGCCCTCACAGAAGCCACCCACCCCAGCCAGCGGCACATATGCCAGCAGAGTGTGGTGGTGCTGCATACAGACCGTAGCCACCACGCCGGGTTCCCGACTGCTCAGACCACACGCCAACCGTGTGGTCGGGAACTCGGCCCATCGGGGCATAACATCGTGGGAGGGCCTGCCGATGACACGCCAGTGCCGTTGCAACGGTGTATGGTGCGCGATGCGATGACGCCATTTTGGAGGGGGTGGAGACTCAAAACCTGACGGCAAACCGCCGCCACCCCCCATCGCCATTTCCAATATCGCCATCGGGCAACAGAGAATCATGCCTCTTGAGAGGGCTTGACAGGGGGATTTGGATATACGCACATTTTCTTTGTGGGTATATCTGGAACTAGGGGTCACAGTTTAAAAATAAGTGGTCGCTCATTTAAGACAGAGGTAAGGAGAATTATTTTCTCTCAAGGAGTCGTGTGTTTTTGAAATTCCCTTCCTCAAAAGGTACTAGAAGCAGGACCTTTGAATATTTTTAAGGCAGAGGTAGGTAGGTTCTTGATAAGCAATGGGGTGAAAGGATAGCATGGGTAGGTGGAATGTGGAGTTGATATTACAGTTAGATCTACCATGAACATATTGAATGGCAGAGCAGGCTCGAGGGGCCAAGTGGCCGACTCTTGCTCCTAATTCGTATGTTTGAACATTCTGGTTCAGAAAGTGAGCAGGTAGTTCAGTGACCATGGGTGGACATGGTGGGGAAGCAGCCTGTATTGTTTTAATTTGTGGTTGGGAGGAGCAGTCCTCCCACTCAATGCTTCACATTCAGACAATTGTATCCTGCAAGATGCATGGAACGCTAACTTACATCAATTATTTCCACCTTTGATGATTCCCAAACATGCACTCCCGATGCCAGTGCCAACCATCTTGTCCAATGTGGTAGGCGGCAAGTTTTCATCTGGAAATCTGCACATGTTTCCTGCCAACTAGATTGGCAGCTCAGGAGGCTCTTTAATACATGTTAAATAGTGGCAAGTGGGGGCATTTCGAAACCAGAATACTATACCACCCACGATCTGCCACTGCAGCTGTTACCAACCACAACAGCATGAGCACTGCCATCCAGACAGATATTATAAGGTGTACATATATAGGCATGCTCACACCCACCAAGTGACAAGCCATAACAAAACAGAGGACATAGCAGAGCACCTGAGAGGGAAGAGCAAAGTTACAGAACTGGGTCAGTCAATCAATAGCAAGAATGACCTTTCTGGATACAGTGTACAAGAAGATTTGGACAGGTTGATGTAAGAGTATATGAGCACAGGGAAGTGTAGAGCATATAAGGATCATGGCCTTCAATTTCCCCAGTGCAGAGTGTGAGTCTGTTCCAGAATGATACCACCAGATAATACCATGGGAATTAATAGGTTAATTGTTGTTGCCTGGACTCTGTTGTACTGAACCTTTGGATCATAGTGAATATCTCTAGAAATTGTGCGGGCTGGATGCATGACTATTAAGTTCTATTTTCCTTCCATTAATTAAATGGATAAAATCAAATGGTTCCTTTATAGACATTCAGTCCGACCCATTCAATGTAACAATACTAACTGCACCAAGATAATTCTGGTACAGTTTCCAGAAAATCTACCCATAAAGGTTTGGTGTTTAGCAACTGTGCTAATGGTTTCATACCTGCCCACACTACAAATAGCCAAGGAATTTATTTTTGATTTGATCTGTGCTTGCCTATCATTTTTTGATGAGACAATCTATTCCAGGCTTGGTGTGTTTCCATTAAGATGCCCAGTCATGTATTTCATTTGGAATACGATTAATTTGGCTACTTACACTCAGACTGAAACTGGATATGATTAATGTCTGTAAGCGAAATAAGAGCAAGCTAGCTTTCTATTCCTTCTTTTCGCATTGGCCCACGATGCTTAAAATAAGGACGCATGAATTTAGCAATGGGACCAGTGCCTATTCAGATTGGGCACACGTCATCCAACTGCTAAATTGGCTCAAAATTTTCTAAAACAAAATACTGTAGATGCTGGAAATTTTAAATAAGAACAGCAAATGCTGGAAATGCCCCACAAACGTTGCCAGACCTGCTGAAAGAGAAACAGAGTTTAAGGGCTGTATTTTCTTGGAGTCGAGGTGACAACAGAGGCTTTGCAAAATGGCAGGTACTACCTCAATGTGGAAGTTACCCTGCCCCTCATTTCTGATGGTAACCATTTTTGCTGATAAGGGAAGGGGGTGGAGGTCAGTCACACAGGCGGAAAACCCATGAATCTGCTGGGCCATTGAACTTAGTGCTGAGTTCAAACAGACCCCATTGTCACTGTGTTTTAACCCTCATGGGACTCAACACAGAACACTTACTGCAGTCAGAGGTCAGTGGCAAACCATGAGGAGAGGGAGGGGGTTGTGAAAGAGGGTGGACAGATCTCCGTGGCCTCTCATCCTTAGTTCTTACTTTAGTCAGCCAAGTCGGAGTTACGTCAGACTGTCATTGGTCACTGAGTGAAGAGTCTGCTGAGAAGGAAAGAAGACAGAAATAACTGCCACAGACTTTCTCACAGATGGGCGATAGAGGAAGGGGAGTGGCAGACAAATGTGGCATTAGCCAGGGTACCCAGGCAGGTGATGGCAAAGCCACCACAGCGAGAATCAGGACGGAGGTGAAGGAGGACAGGTAGCATAGTGGTTAGCAGTGTTGTTTCACAGCGCCAGGGTCCCAGGTTTGATTCCCGCTTGGGTCAGAAACAGTGCAGAGTCTGCATGTTCTCCCCGTGTCTGCATGGGATTCCTCCGGGTGTTCCGGTTTCCTCCCACAAGTCCCAAAAGACATGCTTGTTAGTTGATTGGATATTCTGAAATCTCCCTCAGTGTACCCGAACAGACGCCGCGGTGTGGCGACTAGGGGATTTTCACAGTAACTTCATTGCAGCGTTATTAAGCCTACGTGTGACAATAATAAAGATTATTATTATTGTATTATTATTAGGCGATATTACCCTGAGCCAAGTGTGTACATTATCGGAAGACGTTATCTCAACTGGACAAAGGGATGTGGGGGTGAAGGCTCTGATCTAAGAGAAGTGGGAGGAAATGTCTGTTCCATGGTGGAGGAAGGCCTTGCACAGATTTACAACCTGCCAGGAGCCTGTCACAAACTTCTGAGACAAACCTCAATCAGCCCAGCAGTAGAGCACATCCGTCACCAATGCACATTTTGCTTAGATCAAGGAACACACCAGGTTCCACACAGATGTGTAATTACAGATGCAGAGGGTGTTAAGCATTATGTTAGGATACCGCACCAGACTCTAACTTTTGTTGAGATACCGGACATTGTGATGAAAGGATAATTCCCCCCAGGAGTGATGACTCTGACCAGTAGGTATCTTTAATGTGATGTCATGTGAGAGTACCTTTAAGACATGGATGTTTAAGCAATGTACCTTTAAGAAAACAGTGATGTCATAGACTGGGTGGAGCTCAGCTCAGTTCAGCCATTTTGAAGTTTCAGCTAAAAAGTGCCTGGCTGGTTTTGCTGAGAGCAGTTTAAAAGTAGAAAGCCAGTTTGTGACAGCAGCTTGAGAAGTTCTGGTTTGCTGTGAGTTGCTTGCAGGAAGAAAGCAAGGTGCTGGAGCTGATGTCAACCAAGCATATATATCTCTGCCATTCTACAGAAAATATATACATCCTTTAACCTGATGTGATACTGTTTAAAGGTGTTAAGTCTCTTGGAAGTTTGAAGGAACATTTTAAGGAATTATTTACTGTTGCAATATTTTCTGAGTTATCTTTGAAGTAAGGAGTGTTAAGAGATCCAATGTTTATTTGAGATGTTAAGTTGAGTTCATGGAATAAACAGTGTTTTGTGTTTAAAAACCCACGTGTCCATCATTGTAATCCCACACCTAGGGAAAAAGCCGTGTGCTAGGAAAAGCAACAAATCCATTAAAGGGAGAGGTTGGTTGAACTCCATGATACATTTTGGGGTTCTGAAAATGCCTCGCCCATAACAATTGGGAGTTTGAGGGGGATAAAAGTCTACCTATTGGATTGGCTTTTGTGAACTTAAAGACAGTGAAGGATTGTTGCTTTTCCGGTGTGGTATTTTAGTTTAAGTGGGGAGAGTGTTGTGAACAATGGCTTTCAGAGGCTCAGAAGTTTTTGGGGGTGGAGAATGTCACACATAGTACTTTACGGACAGAAACGAAACGCAGACTGTTAGATTTGGCAAGAACATTGCAGTTAACATTACCTGACAAAATGCAAAAAGATGAGGTAATTATGGCGGTGGTTAAGCATTTAAAGTTGCCTGAGATAGAGTTTGACTCATTGGAAATGGCAAAAATTCAGTTGCAAATTAAACAAATGGATCATGAGAAAGACTTAAAGCGGATTGAATACGAGAGTGAGAGAGAGGAAAAAGAAAGAGAAAGAGAGAGAGAGGAAAAAGGAAGAGAAAGAGAGAGAGATGAAAAAGAAAGAGAAAGAGAGAGAGAGGAAAAAGAAAAGGAGAGAGAAGACAGGAGAAAAGAAAGAACAGCCCTAGCAGAACAAAAAGAAAAAGAAAGGGAGATACAGATCAGGGAAAAAGATAAAGAGAGGAAGTTTGAACTTCAGAAAATGGCCATGAAACGTGACAATCAGTTAAAATTGGATGATAGTGAGGAGGATAGTGAGAAAGAGCATCATAGTCGAAGGCTTGGTGGGAATTTATTTAAATATGTCCAAGCATTGCCAAGGTTTGACAAGAAGGAAGTGGATGCCTTTTTCATTTCATTTGAGAAGGTAGCTAAACAATGAAATGGCCACAGGACATGTGGGTGTTACTGATTCAAACAAAGCTTGTAGGTAGAGCTAGTGAAGTGTTTGCATCACTACCGGAGGAGGTGTCTGGAACGTATGAGGAGGTGAAGAAATCCATCTTAAGTGCATATGAGCTAGTGCCTGAAGCTTACAGACAAAGATTTAGAAATTTAAGGAAAGAATTTGGTCAAACATACATGGGCTATGAAAGGTTCAAACAGAATAATTTTGATCGGTGGATCAGGGCTTTGAATATAAACCAAACGGATGAAGCTCTCAGAGAAATTGTACTTTTGGAGGAGTTTAAAAATTCAATTCCTGATGTAGGGAGAACTCATGTGGAAGAACAGAGGGTTAAAACTGCGAGATTAGCAGTGGAAATGGCAGATGATTATGGATTAGTTCATAAATCAAAGATTGGTTTCCAACATCAGTTTCAGCCGGTGAGGGATAGAAACTGGGGACAGGACAAATACTCAAGTGGTAAAGGTAAAGGTGATCTGATGGGAGACAATAAAGAGAGTGTACCTCAGATTAAAAAAGAAATCCAGGAGGGTGGAACAGAAATGAAAAGTTTCAGATGTTTTCACTGGAATAAACTAGGCCATGTCAAGTCTCAGTGTTGGTGGTTGAAGAAAAGCATTGGGAAGGCTGAGGTGGTAAAACAGGATAAGACAGTGGGGTTTGTTAGCGTGGTAAAGGAAAGCCCAAGGGAAGCGAAGGAGGTGCAAACGATTGTACAGCCTGTTCAAGAAGTAATTGTGAAGAAGGTACCAGATGTATTTAAAGAATTTACTTGTATGGGTAAAGTTTACTCATGTGTATCAGGAGGAGCAGGTAAAGAAGTCACAATTCTAAGAGATACAGGGGCTAGTCAATCTTTAACGGTAAGAGATGAGGAGTTATGTAGTTTGTGAAGAATGTTGCCAGCAAAGGTGGTGATATGTGGAATTCCGGATAAGAGGAGTAGCGTTCCATTATATAAGGTAAGGTTGGAAAGTCCAGTGAAGAGTGGTGAAGTGGTAGTATAAGTAATAGATAAACTTTCTTGTCGAGGAATACAGTTTATCTTGGGTAATGATATAGCTGGATCGCAGGTGGGAGTGATGCCTACTGTGGTTGATAAGCCAGTGGAAAATCAGTCAGCTGAAGTGTTGAAGGACGAATATCCTGAGATTTTTCCGGATTGTGTAGTAACAAGGTCGCAAAGACAAGAGGAGAAATCAAGGAGTGAAGATGAAGTTGAAGTGCAATTATCAGAAACGATTTTTGATCAGATGGTTGAAAAAGAACAAGAACTGGAGGATGAAGTGGGTATTTTTAGTTCAAGAAAATTGGTGGAGATACAACAGAAAGATGTAGAAATAAAACGGATATATCAGAAAGCATATGTGGAAGAGGAATCTGAGAGTATACCAGAGTGTTATTACCGTAAAAATGATGTCTTGATGAGAAAATGGAGACCTGTACATATGCAGGCGGATGAAAAGTGGGCAGATGTTCATCAAGTGGTATTGCCGGTAGGGTTTAGAAAGGAGGTGTTGCGAGTTGACATGAGGTACCAGTGGGAGGTCATTTGGGAATAAGGAAAACTCAAGCTAAAATCCAGAAACATTTTTATTGTCCTGGACTACATAAAGATGTAGTTAAATTTTGTCAATCATGTCACACATGCGAAGTGACAGGGAAACCTCAAGCAGTGATAAAACCAGCGCCCTTAATACCCATTCCAGCATTTGAGGAACCTGTGACAAGGTTTCTAATCGATTGTGTAGGACCGCTTCCTAAGACAAAAAGTGGGAATCAATATCTTTTGACTGTAATAGATGTGTGTACTAGGTTTCCAGGGGCCATTCCAGTATGTAATGTTGCAGCTAAAAGGATTGTGGAGGAGTTACTTAAATTCTTTACAAGATATGGACTACCCACAGAAATTCAATCAAATCAAGGAACGAATTTTACTTCAAAGTTATTCAAACAAGTTATGGATAGCTTAGGAATAAAACAATTTAAATCAACTGCGTACCATCCAGAATCGCAGGGAGTGTTAGAAAGGTGGCATCAGACATTAAAGGCAATGTTGAGGGCGTATTGTCAAGATTATCCAGAGGATTGGGATAAAGGAATCCCATTCGTATTGTTTGCAATTAGGGATGCACCTAATGAGTCCACCAAATTTAGTCCTTTTGAACTAATTTTTGGTCATGATGTAAGAGGACCACTTAAATTGATTCAGGAAAAATTGGTGGGTGAGAAATCGGAAATTACACTATTGGATTACATGTCAAATTTTAGGGAATGATTAAATAGAGCAGGTGAATTGGCTAGACAACATTTGAAAGTTGCACAAAATGTGATGAAACGGGTCATGGACAAGAAATCCAAAGTTCGTAGTTTTGCCAGTAGGGATAAAGTTTTAGTGTTGTTACCAGTGGTAGGGGAGCCTTTAAAAGCTAGTTTTTGTGGACCGTATCAGATTGAAAGAAATTAAGTGAGGTGAATTATGTGGTAAAAACACCAGATAGAAGGAAGACTCACCGAGTGTGTCATGTGAATACGCTTCAAAGGTACTTTGAAAGGGAAGGAGAGAAAAAGGAGGTTTTAATGATTCTAACTCAAAGTGATGAACCAAATCCAGATGACTGTAAATTTGACATACCTTAAATTAAATTGGAAAATGAAGATGGTCTTAAAAATTGGGATGAATTGTTAAGTTACCTTCCAGAGGAAAAACGAACTGACCTGAAAGAGTTATTGAGATCACATGGGCAAGTGTGTAGAGATAAACTGGGAAGTACTAAAATGGCTACACATGATGTCGATGTGGGAAATGCTGTTCCTATCAAACAACATCCATATAGACTTAACCCTTTAAAATTGGCACAGATTAACAGAGAGATTGAGAGTATGCTGAAGAATGGCATTATTGAAGTGGGTTACAGCCAATGGACTCCCCCATAGTGATGGTACCTAAACCAGACGGTACCCAATGGTTGTGTGTGGACTATCGAAAGGTGAATGTAGTTACAAGAACGGACTCTTATCCTGTCCCACCATTGAAGGACTGCATGGAGAAAGTGGGACAATCTGCTTTTATTTCCAACTTCCAGACATGGAAAGGACATTTAAAACATCGTATGGAGTTCTTCGATCGACTTCAGGTGGCGCGTTTGGTGATGAACCTAGCCGAAAGTGAATTTGGAGAAGCCCGAATCACTTTCCTTGCGGAGTTTCCGATACCCTCAAGACGACGGGAAATAATGCGATCTCCTAGCATGAATGAACAGTTGTGCAAAGGATTTGTGGCGTGATTACTCCACTGATGGAATTGCTAAAGAAACCTAAAAAATTTCACTTGGACACCGGCCTTTCATTTGACTGAAAGCTATGATCACCAATTCTCCTGTATTGGAGAATTGCAAGGGACTCTGTGGTCAGATTGAACTGAGGTATCTGATTCTAAAGAGAAATGCCGAGGAGTAGAGGAATGGATGGATCATGCAGGGACTTTGTTCAAAGAGACTGTCAATCGAGAACGTTTTCGGTTGGAGGAAGAAGAACAAAGAAAAATGGACTATATTATTATACCTGTTTGCATGTGTTGTTGTTTTTAAAAAAATGAAAAGTTATATTTACTGTGTACATTTCTTAGTGGATGGTGCAAAAGTGAAAAATAAAACCATCTTGAAGTTGATGGGTTTTTTTTTCTTGGGGGGAGGTGTCATGTGAGAGTACCTTTAAGACATGGATGTTTAAGCAATGTACCTTTAAGAAAACAGTGACATCATAGAGTGGGTGGAGCACAGCTCAGTTCAGCCATTTTGAAGGTTCAGTTAAAAAGTGCCTGGCTGGCTTTGCTGAGAGCAGCTAAAAAGTGCCTGGCTGGTTTTGCTGAGAGCAGTTTAAAAGTAGAAAGCCAGTTTGAGACAGCAGCTTGAGAAGTTCTGGTTTGCTGTGAGTTGCTTGCAGGAAGAAAGCAAGATGCTGGAGCTGAAGTCAACCAAGCATATATATCTCTGCCATTCTACAGAAAATATATATATCCTTTAACCTGATGTGATACTGTTTCAAGGTGCTAAGTCTCTTGGAAGTTTGAAGGAACATTTTAAGGAATTATTTACTGTTGCAATATTTTCTGAGTTATCTTTGAAGTAAGGGGTGTTAAGAGATCCAATGTTTATTTAAGTTGTTAAGTTGAGTTCATGGAATAAACAGTGTTTTGTGTTTAAAAACCCACATGTCCATCATTGTAATCCCACACCTAGGGAAAAAGCCGTGTGCTAGGAAAAGCAACAAATCCATTAAAGGGAGAGGTTGGTTGAACTCCATGATACATTTTGAGGTTCTGAAAATGCCTTGCCTATAACAATCAAAACAAACTTGAATTTAAACACAGAATTAACCACATCAACATCAAAGAAGTAGCTTTATAATTAACAGTTAAACAGTTCTTAAATAAAAGGGAAATACTTTAACTTACTATCTATACCTGCCACTAATTCCAATTAAGCACCTCAATACAGTTCAAATGCCCCTTATAAATAACGTTAACAAAACAGATTACTTGCTTATCTGTACAGAATTTTGGAAAGATAGGCCCTTTTTAAAAGCAGATCCTGTATGCCTCTGTCTTGTCAGACCCTCTGCATTTGGCAAAACTGCAAAATATAGGCAGACTTGGCTCTTCCCATTAAGTAACATCATCTGAATCTCACTAAGATGTCCCAACTCCTGCTTAGTTAGGACTAAATACAATCCATCAGAATATATCTGCTCTCCAGGGATTCTCCAACAATCAAAACAATATCCCATTAGTCCTCTCTCTGTAAACAAGTAAATGGTTAAAATCAATCCTTGCCTCACCTTTTACAAGTCCTTAATTGCAGCTTTAGAATACACACTACCTATATGTTTTTTAAACCAGGGTTTTTAATAACATCGCTGCCACAAATACGAAACATGCAACAAATTCTATATTAATAATAGTATTCTTTATTGTCACAAGTAGCTTACATTAACACTGCAATGAAGTTACTGTGAAAAGCCCCTAGTCGCCACGTTCTGGCGCCTGTTTGGGTACACAGAGGGAGAATTTAGAATGTCCAAATTATCTAACAGCACGTCTTTCAGTACTTGTGGGAGGAAACTAGGGCACCCGGAGAAAACCCATGCAGAGACAGGGAGAATGTGCAGAAACCGTACAGACAATGATCCAAGCCAGGAATCGAACCTGGGACCCTGGCTAGTGAAGCTAACCACTGTGCTACCATGCCGCCCCATTCATCTCAATTGTGAACATTTGCTCTATAAGATGGTGCAGTGGGGGTACTTTCAATTCCTGGCATGAGAGACTGGCAAGGAGGTCTATCAGGATGAAGAAGACGTGGTGGACCCTGTTGCCTCAGATGGCGATTCCACCAATGTCCAGATTTCTTGCTAGACTGAAAACTGCTTGGAACATCAGAATGAAGACTCAGCCTTCCACTGCCGACATTCTTAGCCATACCCTTCACATTGATACTGTCACTAAGAGATGGACTACAAATCATTACTTCTGGTTTCCAGCTGGCCCTGCAAACAGAGATCTTCAGTTGTGGAGAAAAATGGAGGAGGGGAAAAGTCAGGGAGGGGCGAAAGAGGGGAGGAGAGGGCAAGGACGGGATAGGATGGGGAGCATGGGGAGAAAGAGGGGTGGGGGAATGAGGGGTAGGGCAAAAGGGGAAATAGGAGAAGGTTTGGAAGGGAGGTGAAGGAATGAAAGAGGGCAGTGTGAAGACGAGAGGAGGTAGAGGAAATGGTAAGACAAAAAGGGAAGAGGAGAAGAGAATAGGAGAAGGGAAGAGGGGGGGAAGAGGAGGGAGGGAAGAGGAGAGGGGATGAGGTAGAGGGGAGGGGAAAAAAGGGGAGGGCGGAAGAGGGGAAGGGGGAAGATAGGAGAGGGAGAAGGGGAAAAAGAAAGGGGCAATGGGGGAGGGGAAAGAGGGGAGGGATAATAGCGGAATGGAAAAGGGGGTGAGAACTGAGGGGAGAAGAAAGGATGGCAGGGGGCAAAGACGTTTGGGGGCAGAGAGAAAGGGAAGCGGGGGAAGGAAGGGAGGGAAGAATGGCAAGGCTTGGGGAGTGGAGTAAGAGGAGTTTGAGGAGGAAATGTGGGCTCCATTGATCACACCTCGATCCAAACCTGATTAATCCTTGCTGACTTCAAATTTTTACAGGGCTGACCCAGAAAATGGAACTTTGGTTTCTAGCTTGCACAGTAAACAGTGATCTTTTGTTGGAGGTGGGCGTTGGTTTTGCAAGAATAGAGGGGGCTGTGGGAAAGGAGCGAGGAGGAGAATGAGAGGTGTTTGTGGAGGGGAGTCAGAGGAGTTTAGGGAGAGGAATAAGGTGTTTGCTGGGAAGGAGTGGGGAGAGAAAGATTGGTTCAGGGTGCAGGGCGAGTGTGAAGCTACGCTGTATATACACAATTGGTTGCGACTTTGGAATGTTTTGGCTGTATGCATAGTCACATTTTGACGTGATCACTGCAGGACTAAAATTGATGGCAACAATGTCATTTGAAATCTATCATTTGATATTGTGAGCGTAGTTTTGTGTGAAAATGATAGCTAAATGGTCAATTCAGAGTTAAAATGAAATTGAATGATCGACATTTGATTGCTTGTGAGTGCAAGTGATATCAAAAGTAGACAAAATTATCAGATTTTAAGAACAACTGACATCAAATTAAAGTTTTTGGAACCAAACAATATCAAATGATATGAAAAAATTGCACGAGGGCCTGCAGACAAAAGCTTTGGATTTATGTTTATCAATAATTGTAGCTTTTACTCTGCAACGATCGAGCATCATTTCCATTGAAGAAACCATTGGGTGTACTTCCAAGGTGCATGAGAATAATTGTAACATGTTAAAGGTAAATGACAGCACTGTGAACTCTTCAGAGATTGAGGCAATGTTGTGGTCTCTATGAGACAACATTCCTAAGTAATGCTCCGTATCTTACCTCTGGGAAAGTGGAGGCAGACTGCTCATCTCTCTGGCTGTACAGCATTGATGTCAGACTCATCAATTTTGGTCTCCTTACCTAATGATGGATACACTTGACACAGAAGGATTGTAACAGAAATTCACCAGACCAATACCTGGGATGGCAAGATTGGTTAATGAGGAGAGATGGAAGAGACTGAGCCTGTATTTTCTAGAGTTTCGAAGATTGAGAGGTGACTTCATTGAAACGTACAAAACTTTTAAAGGGCCAGAGAGGAAAGGTGCAGGTAAGATGTTTCCCCAGGCAGGTGAGTCTAGGATCAGGGATTTCAGAATAAGGGGCAGGCCCTTTAAGACTGAAATGAGGAGGAATTTCTTCACTCAGAGGGTGGTGAATCTTTAGAATTCACTACTCTAGCAAACTGTGGAAACTCAATCATTTGAGACAGTTAGTGATAGTATTCTGAAAATGAATGACAACATGTAATATGGAGGTAGTGGGGAAAAATAGCTCAGAGGTAGATGTACAGTAGGGCAGAGTTTTGAGAGGATTGTACCTCTCACCTCTCCATCACTCCGTCGCCCCCATACCCCCCTCATGCAAACTCTCCACAGTTGTTCCTGTAACAAATGGCTTCCATGATGCAACATGGCTGATAGAAGCCGGAGACCCCACCACCAGGATCGACCTGGCTCACAAAGCTTTGCGAGAACTAAGGCCATTTTGCGAGACACTGCAAAGTGAATTCTGCCCATTGCAGGTGGGATCACTTTTTGGTAAATCTGCATATTAAATCTCCCAGCTGAGGCCCCTTCTCTTACCCAAGTGACATTTGATAGCATAGTGCATAGCCTGGGAAACAGGCAGCTGAACGTGCCACTATGGGACTTTGTTGCCATTTAGTTAAATCACACCCATCATGTGTGAATGACCAGGCCGAACCCTCCAAACTCTCCAAGTGGACCCACTAAAATGCGTGTATCTATGCAGCATGGCTGTGGAACCTGTGAAGGTGCACTCTCAGAAGGGATGAGGAATTATCTCCAAAAATGTTTCGAGACAATTGCCATCCACATGGAGGCCCTAGAAGTCAAAAAAGGGAGTAGATTTAAACTTGGCAAAGTGACATTCCTGGCAATTACCATACTCAATCGTTTTAGAGTCATTAATAAAATGAAATCAGCATACGTGTGTTTGAGATTTTTGTACATGTTGTTCGACTACCTGCAAGTATTATTGTAATGCAGGAACACTCAGCAGTCTATCTATGCCAGTTCCCAGAAACAGCAATGAGTTAAATGACCAATTAAATTACTTTAGCGTGTTTGGTTGAAGCGTTAATATTGCCAAACTCTCACTTTTCTTCTACTCATATGGTGGGAACTTTCACATCATTGTCATAGGGAGTGATAAGGTATTGGAGGTTTTGGAAGGCTTGAAAGTGGACAAATTTCCACATCTGGATGAATTGTGTCCCAGGATGCTGTGGAAAGCGAGGGAGGGGATCGTTGGGGCTCTGACCCAAATTTTTAATTCCTCACTGGCCTCAGAGGATGTGCCAGAGAACTGGAGAACAGCTAATGTGGTCTCACTATTTCAGAAAGGTTGTAAGGATAAACCAGGGAACTACAGACCAGTGAGTCTTACATGGGAAACTATTGGAGAAAATTTTGAAGGAGAGAATCTATCTCCACTTGGAGAGGCAAGGTTTGATCAGGAATGGTCAGTGTGGCTTTGTCAGAGGAAGGTCATGCCTAACCAATTTGATTGAATTTTTTGAGCATGTGACGAGGTGTGTCAATGAGGGTAGTGCAATTCACATGGATTTCAGCAAAGCCTTTGACAAGGTCCCACATGGGAGACTTATAAAGAAGACAAATGTCCATTGGATACAGGGCAACTTGATAACATTAATTCATAATTGGCTTAGTTGCAGGAGATAGAGGATGATGAAAGATAGCTTTTAATAATAATTATCTTTATTGTCACAAAGAGGTTTACATTAACACTGCAATGAAGTTACAGTTGCCATGCTCCGGTGCCTGTTCGGGTACACAGAGGGACAATTCAGACTATCCAAATTACCTAACAGCACATCTTTCGGAACTTGTGGGAGGAAACCAGAGCACCCGGAGGAAACCCACCCAGACACAGGGAGAATGTGTAGTCTCCACGCAGACAGTGACCCAAGCCGGGAATCGGACCTGGAACCCTGGTTCTATGAAGCGACAGTGCTAACCTTTGCGCTACCGTGCTGCCCAGCTGCTTTAGTGACTGGAAGCCAGTGTCCAGTGGCATATCACAGGGATCTGTGCTGGGTCCCCTATTGTTTATCATTCATATAAATGACATCGATGACTATGTGGGGGGGAGGGTAGGATCAGCACAGTTGCGGGTGACACAAAGATTCACCAGGTGGTTAACAGTGAGGTTGAGTGTCTTGGGTTGTAGGAAGATATAGGCAGCATGGTCAAATAGGCAGAAAAGTGGCAGATGGAATTTAGCCCCGAAAAGTGTTAAGTGATACACTTTGGAAGGGGTAATGTGACAAGGAAGTATTCAATGAATGGCATGACACTGGGAAGCTCTGAGGAACAAAGGGACCTTGGAGTGTTTGTCCATAGATCTCTGAAGGCAGATGGGCAGGTTAATAGGGTAGTGAAAAAGGCATATGGGACACTTGCCTTTGTTAATCGAGGCATAGATTACAAAAGCAGGGAGGGCGTTTTGGGGTTGCATGTAACTGGTGAGGCCATAGCTGGAGTACTGTGTGCAATTCTGGTTGCCACATTATAGGAAGCGTGTGATTACACTGGAGGGGGTGCAGAGGCGATTCATCAAGATGTTGCCTGGGATGGAATATTTAAGTCAGTGTTTTTCAAACTTTTTTGCCCGTGACCAACCAGCCATCCTTTGGGACCCATGCCGGCCTGGCCTCTGCAAAACACGGCAGGCGACCCAAGCTGACTTGACCTTCACGACCCACGCTGGCCGACCTTCATGACCTGCACCGGCCGACCTTCTTGACACACCATTTTCTCTTACCTTTAATGTGACAGGTGAGCCTGCTTGGTCCTCATGATCTCACTTGCTTAGTTCTTCAATGTTACATTTCCGTAACGACTTCAGCTGATGATTCAAGATATCACTGCGTCCATTGAAAAAAAAATCAAGAGGCTTGTCCTCGAACTAGCCATGCTTAGTCTTCAAATGTCTTTGAAGTTTTGAGGGTTTTAATCTTTCATTTGTGTGAAGTTTTGGTCTCCTTCTCTGAGGAAGGATGTTCTTGCTCTCGAGGGAGTGCAGTGAAGGTTTATCAGACTGATTCCAGGGATGGCAGGACTGTCATATGAGGAGAGATTGACTAGGTTGGGATTGTTTTTGCTGGAGTACAGAAGAATGAGGAGGGAATCTCATGGAGACTTATAAAATTCTAACAGGACTAGACAGGGTAGATGCAGGGAAGATGTTAACAATGATGGATGTGTCCAGAACCAGGGGCCACAGTCTGAGGATTCAGGGTAAATCATTTCGGACAGACATAAGGAGACATTTCTTCATCCAAAGAGTGGTGAGCTCATGGAAAGAATTACCACAGGAAGTAGTTGATGCTGAAACCTTGAATATATTCAAGAGGCGGTTGATATAGCACTTGGGGAGAATGGGATCAAAGGCTATGGGGAGAAAGCAGGTTTAGGCTATATTGAGTTGGATGATCAGCCATGATCGTGATGAATGGTGGAGCAGGGTCGAAGAGCCAAAAGGCCTCCTCCTGCTTTTATCTTCTAGGTATCTATGTATGTATTTGCCAGTGCTCCACTGCATAGAACACACATGGACTTTGAATCCTGATATGCAGTGGAACAATTAATAAACTCAACCTCAAGTAATCATCTTTATGCAGCTTCTTCTTCATGGGTTGTTCACTAGAGGCCCTGGCACTCACCCCAACACTGTTGGCAGCTGTAAAATGGAGGAATCCCTCTCGTGCCAAAACATGACATCAGGGTATGGGACGTGTGACCTGCTCGCTGCCACCGTTCCAGGCAGGAAGACTCCAGCAATTTTAAAAAATCTACTCCTGGCATCAGGAGGAAGTGTTCTGCACCACTGGGCTCCGGACCAGCGCCTGCTGAGGGGGCCGCTAGGGCAAAATGGCCGGTATTCTGAAAGCCGGTCGCAGACAACATTTTTTAAACCCAGTGGTGCCATTTATTTCCCACGATCGGGAATGCCGCGGTGCATGGCCCCGGGTTCAGAAACGCAGCGCCGCATGGTCCCGCGACCCTCCTGACACTTGTCTGCGACCCACCCATGAGTCGCGACCCTGGTTTTGAAATTGACTGATTTACGTTATGAAGCGAGGTTGGATAGGCTTGGGTTGTTTTCGCTGAAGCAGAGAAAATTGAGGGGAGACTTGATCAAGGTGTACAATATTATGAGCGGCATGGACAGGGTAGATAGAGAGCAGTTGGTCCCCTTAGTTAAAGGGTCAGTTACAAGGTGACACACGTTCAAGGTCAGGGGCACGAGTTTAAGGGGCGATTTGAGGAAAAACTTTATTATCCAGAGGGTGGTGACAGTCTGGAATGCACTGCCTGGAAGGCAGGCTGCCTCACATCCTTTGAAAAGTACTTGGATGAGCACTTGGCATTCAAGTCTGTGGACCAAACGCTGACAAATGGGATTAGGTAGGTCGGTGCAGACCTGATAGGTCGAAGGGCCTCTTCTGTGCTGTATTATTCTGTGATTCTGTGACCTATGGGTCATCTGAAAGATGGCACGACTAAAACTGTAGCACTCTGTTAGTACTGCATTGAAGCATCAGTCATGCATACATGCTTAATCTTCTCCAGTGGGACTTGAGCTTGCAACCTTCTGAATCACAGGTGGGAGTGATACTATTGAGTCACAGCTGACACAAGCTCAGTACTGCTTTCATCCAACATTTACACAGACACAGTTTCCAGCAAACGCTATTAGATAGCTATCAAGAATGTTTGATTTTGGCTTCTCGAGGCAGAGAATGTGAGTTCATTCCAGTGTCGCTTCTCATCACTGGCTCCCCTTTGATTTAAGGATGATTGATGTCTGCTCAAGGTTGTGAGTTTCTGCCATGGGTCTTCATGTAATTGAACAGACCGATTCTCGACCCACAGTTTATTGGGCACAAGGGGCACGATGTCCACTGCCATTCTCCCTCATCATTCAGGCGTGGCGACTGACTCAAAGCATGATGCATCTTTTTTTTAAATAAATTTAGTGTACCCAATTCATTTTATCCAATTAAGGGGCAATTTAGTGTGGCCAATCCACCTAACCTGTAAATCTTTGGGTTGTGGGGGCGAAACTCACGCAAAAATGGGAGAATGTGCAAACTCCACACAGACAGTGATCCAGAGCCGGGATCGAACCTGGGACCTCGGCGCCGTGAGGCAGAAATGCTAACCACTGCGCCCCCGTGCTGCCCAAAGCATGATGCATCTTGATTGAATAAGTTGTCATAACTTTGATCGACTGGTAGCAAGCTCCTCCCAGCCGTTAATGTCAATGCTGCCACACTTCAAGGACAGCTTCAGAGTGCATTTGAAGTGTTTTCTTTCTCCTCCTATGGAATGTTGGCCATTTGAGAGTTGGGAAAACAGGAGCTGGGAGGGAAGATGCTTTTTGGCCATCCGGACTCGGTCTCCTGCCCATTGAAATTGATTTGTCCGGAGTTGTGCCTGAATGTTTGTGGGGCTGGCTTCAAGAAAGACACCAGCATTTGGTTGACGATCCTCCCATGGAATCCGGAGGCAGAGGCATTGCTGACAGCAATGTCCCACGCAATTACTTAATCTTCAGTCAGCTAATTCAGCACATTCTAGTTATCAAAGTAAGCAATACTCTCGGCATCTTATACTGCAAAATCATTTCAGTACTTAATTAACACATACCCTTGGATTTTTGTGAGCACCATTATTTAATTAATCAGCTGCTGATAACAACAGAAAAACTCTTTTGGCTGACCGATTTGGATAGTTTTACTTTGCAGGGTACCTCTGCAAAAATAAATACATCTACTTGACTCTGATAAGTAACTTTGTGACGAAAATGATATTATTTTATCATAAATAAATAAACAACCAACATGTCATAAAAAATAACTGTCTCAGGTCTCATATTACATGTATATTTTCTCATTCTCCTTTCATCCCTGTTTTATTAAATTGATTTATTTTGTTTTTTATGTTCTTTTGTCTGTCACCATGGCTCGGTTGGTAGCAGACCTCAAGCCCCACTCCAGATCTTGAGAAGACAAATCAAGGCACTAAGTGACTTATGGAATGGACTGCCACCTGTAGTAATTAGCAAACCTGATGGAGTATTCAAACGGGAACTGGGCCAATTCCTGATTCAACGCAGGTTAGAAGGATGTGCATGAAGCAATCCTGTTAAAAAAATACTTAGGGTGGAATTTTCTCCTCTGCGAACTAAGTGTGGAGGCGGATGGGAAGGGGGGTGTTTTCCCTGACAGCCGCAATAGCGGGCATTTGTGCCTGATTGTCCACCTCCCGCTATTAAATATTCTTCAACGGGAAAGAGGCTGCAGCATCCACAAAGTAAAGAAGCTTATGGCCTCCCCAAGGTTTACCCATGCCTCACTGGAACACCTGTTTGACTCAGTTGGAGCCTGTCGAGACCACCTTCACCCACTGGCGTGGCCCAAGGAAGTTCCCAAAGGTAACCAACCCATTTTAGGAGGAGCTGTGCAATGGTGAGCTCCAACTGCACCGGAGGAGATCACCCAATGCAGTGTAGAAAATGCTTGCATGATCTCATATTCAGAAGGTAAGTCAACCTTCTGTTGACACTCAGCTCAAACTCTCACCAATCCCTCAGACATGCGCAGGATCAAACTGCACAGGGATTTCACACACTTCCATCACAAAGAACATAACCACTCACTCTCCTGGAAATATCTTGACATCTCCATCTCGCCTCAAATCCTTGGCAGCTCGTACATTCATTATGAACAAATTCCACTCAGCATACGCACAGCCATCCTTATCATCTGCCTTGGCATGCCTCATGCTCACACTCTCTCTATTTCTCTTTATGCAGGCCATGTTGGCCTATAATAAAAGAGAGAGAATACTTGGACTGTGCTCGTGGAGATGGTGAGGTCAGTGAAACACACCCAAGACCTTCACACTGCGAGACTGTGAGTGCAATGTGATACTTTGGATTTTGATGCCACGCATGGGACCTAGATCTACAGCTGGCTCGGGGCCGTGACCCAATAAGAACTGCAGATGGTCCACAGCAGGTGGAGGCAGAGGTATCCAGGGTCACAGGCACTTGGAAGTCTGTTTGAGGCCAGGATTCTGCTGAGTTTGAGTCAGATGACAAGCCTCTGGACTTGGTCTTAAGGCAGATGTTGGAGCTGCAGTGAAATACAGAGAGTCGTGAACACAGCCCAGTCCATCACTTGAACCCGCCGCCCATCCATTGACTCTGTCTCTGCCTCCTGCTGCTCTGGGAAAGCGGGCTGCATAATCAAATACTTCTCCCACCCGAGTTGTTCTCTTCCAACCTCTTCCATCTGGCAGAAGATACAAAAGTCTGAGAACATGCACTAACAGATTCAGAAGCAGCTTCTTCCCCGCTGTTGCCAGACTCTTGAATGACCATCTTATGGACTGAACTTAACTCTCAATGCATCTTCTCTATTGTTGTAGCACAATACTCCATATGCTTCACCCGATGTTTATGTCTATGTGTTTACCATATGTCCTCTGTTTTTTCATATATGGAATGATCTGCCTGGAACAATACTATTCACTGTACCTCAGTAGATGTGATAATAAATCTAAATCTAAATCTAAATACAATGGAATAACAGAAATGTTTGTCAGATGTTTTCCACAGATTACAATGTACAATGGATGAGTTCAGTCTGAAGTCATAGCACCAGCATCCCAGGATTTAGAGGTTAACACTGGTAGGGTGGCGGCCATAATGGAGACTTTCTCCCAGTTCTTAAGTCCTGCATTGTGCCAGGAGTTGTACTTCAATGCTTCAGGCATTGGTGGAATTTATCAATGGCGACACAAAATGAGGCCAGGGCACCTCAATCTCAGTCCAGGTGACTCCAGGAGTGTCCAGCGAATCTCAATCCCCTTTTCCTGTGACCTCACCACCTCCAGCTCCCAGACCAAGAAAGATGCATCTTCCCCACAGCAGGACAGGTCTCAGCCTTCCAGAGGACACCCCACCAAAGGCACCATAGACAACAGGCCTCCACTTCCACTCTGGATGTCTGGAAGGCACCAAGATATAGCAGCAGGGTTAGGAGGATCAAGAACGAGAAGGAGCACAACAGAGCGTGTTCACCATGTGCCAGCTCTGTAAATAAAATTACACTGATTCCACATCTCCACTTGTACATGCCTCCTCTGTATGTTGACTTGTGTTGTGGTCTATCAGGGTCACACCATGTTCCCTCCCCGTCCTTATCGCAGATCTTACATCGTGCGCCCCTGGTCCATGTTGCGTGACGCAATCTCATCATGTTGTGTGTCCATTCTCAGCTCTTCTCTGAATTGCTTGTGCAAGACCCCTTGTTGACAAATGTTGCAGGTACAAATGATTTTAATTCTTGGCTATCTAAGATGGAAGCTCTTGTAGCATCCCTGATTTGTCTGCATTGTGGAAAAGTGAAGGCGTAGCATGCAAGAAGAGATGTAGGTGTCCTTGAGAAGGGGAACCTCTTTTTTATCTCCATGTGCTCTCTGTCATCCCTGAGCGTCTGCAATCTGAAGGGGCATACAGAGAGGTCATGCACACTCCTGTCTGCCTTGCAATGGTGCAGGGAATATTAAAGGCAGCTTCCTTTTTTATCTCGTCGACTCTCTGGTAGTTTAGTAAAATAAAAACATGAGTTAGCAGCACTCATCAACGGTTATTTTTCTATCGCTGACAAGTGAGTGACTCTGGCTTTTTGGGCTTGCTTACAGAGTAGGCACCTGAGAGCCAATGCAGCCATGGCCATGGTTATGAACACTTTCAGTGTCACAGTATCCTCCGACCCCAACCAAAACCACTCCACCTTGTCCCATCGCAGCAGACTTACGACTATGAGATCAACTTGGCCAAGCATCTGGGTGGCCTGCATTTATTCCAGTTTATACATGACTCATTCAGTGGACTCGATGACCATATCCTTTGCAACACACATGAGGGCAGATGCTCTGTGAGGGCATGAGTTTCTTTTTGTGGGATAGTAGCAGATTACTGTGGTTGCTGAAATCGGAAACAAAAACAGAAAATGCTGGAAATTCCCTGTAAGTCTGACAGCATCCATGGAGAGAGAAGAGAGCTAACATTTCGAGTCTGGATGACTCGTCATCAAAGCTACTGAGAACTGGAAATAGGGTGAGGTTTATACTGCGGGGGGGAGGGGGGGGGGGGGGAATGTGTGGGGGGTGGGGCAGTGGGCTGGATGGAGGGCCAGCATAGGTGGAGGTTGGGGAGAGATCGACAAAGATGCCATGGACAAAAAGACAAAGGGAATGTAAATGGTGGTGGTCAATGGTAAGAAGGTAGTGGCACATTGTGCGATAAGAATGTGTTCTCTCCTGCAACCAGCGAAGTGCAGTTCGCCAGGTGCACATTGCGCATGTCGATCGTGAATCACGTTGGTCTAATTAGGTGTCATTGTGGCCCCTTGATCCAACATTGGGGCATGGTTCGGGCAGGCTGCCTTGCTAATGAACATTCATGATATTTTCATGTATTCAAATGTCCTTCCTGTTTTTTCCAGAAATTTAGAGTGCCCAATTCATTTTTTTCCAATTAAGGGGCAATTTAGTGCGGCCAATCCACCTAGTCTGCACATCTTTGGGTTGTGGGGGTGAAACCCACGCAAACACGGGGAGAACCTGGGACCTTGGTGCCATGAGGCAGCAGTGCTAACCACTGCGTCACCATGCTGCCCTTTCGAATGGACTTCCTTCTGTGGCTTGGTGGGAAACACAACCTGCCATTGAAGGTTGGAGGGGACGATCACAACCTGTCTTCCCGCTGATGGAAAAATTGTTGTTTTGCTTCCCCCACTATTTTCCCATCCCGCCAGCAATTATACCCATCGTGAGCAGGGGCAGGACTCTACTGAGGCACCTGAAGTTACAGTGAGCTATGAGGCCTTTTATTGTTCTTACACTCTTATTTTTGAGTTTTCTAAAGCCAGCAGAAATTAAACTTCAATGTGAGCTGACAGCTGTTAAACAAAGAAAGAGAAAATTACAGAAAAACACAGACGTTGCCATGACTGCAAGACTACCATAACAATGAAGGTAAACTTGAGACATGAAATTCAGTGATGGGAGGTGGGAATGTGGTTTTCGACACCTACTTCTTTTCTCATCTGAAATATTGACAGCAAGCAGAGGAAAGTCACTGATGAGGGTAGGGTTGGGGATGGAGGAGAGTGGGGCCCTCCTCGTCCATCTCTTAGACACCCAAAGCCCACTTACGTGAAGTTCTGACAGATCTGTAACTGATCAAAACATGCAGCCATATTTTGGTAGGAGCCATTTAGATATGCAAACAAGAATTCTACACCTTTACAGGACTCAAGTTTCAATCTAGAAGTATAAATTTTATGCACAATTTGCCCATTTATATGAGATAGTGAGCAGCTTAATGGATTGCCCTGAAAGGAGTCACTGGACACCTAAGGCGCAATCTTCCCAAAAGGGAACAAAGTCCCCGAGCGAGTGCTTTTAACCGCGTATTTCCCACCACTCGCAGTGCCAAGAAACACATGGTTATTCAACGCGACTCGTGTTGAATAAGGGGCTTGAACGGGGAACGTGCGACCGAGGCCACACACAGCCCCCTTTTTTACAATGGGGAGGTCCGCTCGCTAGAACTCTGCTGTAGTGAGTGATCGGGATGCGTCTCCCAGCCCGAACGCAATATGGGAGGGTTGCCCTGCCCTTCCCCTGCAAACCCCAACACCCACATTGGGCAACCCTGACACAATCATGCGTATGCAAAAATTGCCAGCTTGGTACCTTGGCAGTGCCAACCTGGCACCCTGGCCGTGCCCCTGCCAGCTGGCAGTGTCACCTGGGCACCTTTGTGACATTGCCAGGGTGCCAGGCTGGCACTGCCTGGGTAGACAGGTGGCACCAGCAGATCCAGGGTACCACCCTGCCCAAAGGGTATGCAGCTGGGGGTCTCCAATCCCCTTGGAGACACCCACGAGTGCCGTTCCATCTGGTGACCTTTTGTGGGGACCGGTACCAAACGGCGCTCGCCCGAGGTCTCTGAGGCAAAGGGATTGAATCCCAAAGCCTCAGTTACCTTGGGAATCTGCACATTAGAGTAAGGCTTACTGCCTCGCTCTAACATGCAGATTTGCTAAAAAGTGACCCCACCCATTGTTGGTAGGATTCACCTTGCAACGTCTCACAAAATTGCATTGAATCTCATGAGGCACTGCGAGCCGGGTAGATCCCGCGAGAGAGCTCTCCTGGCTTTCAAAGGCCAAGCTGCATTGTGGAGAGCTGGTTTTCTAACGCAGCATGGCCGGAGGATAGCGGCCCCAATGACTAAAAAGGGCTCCAACCCTTTTTGTGGGACCAAGATACAAGAATTCTATAAGACTGTAAGATATAGGTACTCAGGACTCATGCTGAGATTAAATGAAGCTCTTAAGTGTCCATTAATGAATTCACTGTTTCAAAAATAAACCATTCATGACATTTAACTTCCTTTAACCCTTTTAAAAAGTCATTGAAATTCATAGTCCCACTTCAAAGAGTTTATAACCATTTTGAGTTGTTAGTTAGCTGTTAAATGACAGGTGCCCTATTGTGATAATTAACATTGTCGAATCAGGATTAACCCTGTAATGATAACAAGGCTTGGGTTAACAGACAGAGTGAATAGCAAGCATTGATTTTTTTTAAAAACAGTTTTTTTCAAACATTTGAGGAACGTGAGTTTTGAAGTCGTTTACAGTCTGACAGCTTCTTTTGACAGATCTCTTGACAGTTCCAGTGATTTTATGCACATTTTACACACATTTGTGACCACTTATAAAACTCCAAAGGGCATTGCAACTCTCCCTAAGGTCATCTTACCTCTCCCAATCAGAGGATTGCTTCTCCCAAAGGATATCTGACCGCCATCAAAGGTATTTCATACAATTTACAGCGCAGAAGGAGGCCATTCAGCCCATCGAGTCTGCACCGGCTCTTGGAAAGAGCACCCTACCCAAGCACACATCTCCACCCTGTCCCCATAACCCAGTAACCCTACCCAACACTAAGGGCAATTTTGGACACTAAGGGCAATTTAGCATGGCCAATCCACCTAACCTGCACATCTTTGGACTGTGGGAGGAAACCGGAGCACCCGGAGGAAACCCACGCACACACGGGGAGGACGTGCAGACTCCGCACAGACAGTGACCCAAGCCGAAATTGAACCTGGGACCCTGGAGCTGTGAAGCAATTGTGCTATCCACTATGCTACCGTGCTGCCCCTCCTGAGGTATCTCAGGATCAGATCCAAAAAGGGTACCTACTTTTCCTACCAGGTCTGATGTACACATTTTGTGATTTGGACATCCCACTAATGGAAAGTGAATATGCCTGAGGCAGTTGTACTTTAACATGTGAACTTGCCTCGATAACCCACAGGTATGCAATTCGGAACCTGGCCCAATTACCTCCTCCTTCCAAACCTCAGGACAATGACAGGTGCTGTGTTTAGGGTGTGGCCTTCTGGATTCAGGCCTCTTCCTCCATTGTCATAATAACAGAGAGGCTCTTTGCATTTATAAAAATTCAGGTCTAGGCATGGGAGATCAAAGCTTTTATCTATTCAGACTGGCATCGAAAAAAGTATGTTGGTGGAGTTTATATAAAATATGTAACGATCTGGTAAAAATCCACGAATTCCCTTCCTAACAGCACTGTTATTGTAACTTCACCACAAAGAATGCAAAGGTACAAAGAGGCTTACCCTCTGAAGGGCATCGAGGGGTCAGCAACAAATACTAATATTGTCAGCAAAACCCTCACCCCAAGAATGAATGTTTACAACAGGTTGGATTAAACCTCGATGAATTACATAGAATTTACAGCTCAAAAGCAAGTCAGTCACCCAAACTGGTCTCAGCCAGTATTTAGGCTTCATATGAATCTCCTCCCACCTTGCTTACTCTAAACCCGATTGGCATATCCTTTTGTTTATTTCTCCTTCATCTAATTTTCTTGCTGTCCCTCATACACATCTGTGAATAAACCCCAAGCTGTCATGGCTTTGTGTCACTTTAGATTTTAAATCGGGTTTAGAAGACATCCCGAGCAGATGGTTACAGAGCAATAGGTGACTGGAACGAGCAGAGTTTTTGTTTTGTCGTCCTCAAGAGATATGTGCACATTTCTGCCTCTGAGAGGAAAAAGTCAGCAATCAGTTTTATATTTTTCTTGCATTCACAGTAAGATATATGCAGATTTACCTTCCGCAGCGATGGAGTAAAACGTGATTTGAACAGCTAATGAGAGGAGCAGAAGATGAACTAAGAGATAGGATTATGAGCACAATTAAAATGAAACTACTATAAATTGTGAATCCAACTGTTGCGACATGACACACTGAGTGAAGGAAAGATAATGGATGGTAAATTGTGGGGCAGATGGGGAACCTGGAACGCTGAATGTGATAGTCACTGCTGAGCTTATTTTCAAAGTTGATGCTTTCACTGAGCAGAACTGTCAGAACAAATATCAAAAGCCCTGCACAAACAGCTTCAAGGAAAATAATCAGAATCAGGACAATATCTAAAAGTTGTTCCCCTGACAGACTGTGGTTATAGCACAGATTTCAATACCTGTGCCAAAAGGGGAGTGGCTGAGAATACATGGAGAAAAAAAATGTAAGTGCAACTTTTCAAAGATTTTACCCCCAAGTCGAATGCAGGTGAGGTGGATCCCCATCGGATTGTTAACCATGTAATGATAGCCAACCTGATGCTTACAGAGGCAGAAAATGTCATGATTTTTAGTTAATACTTAGAACTAAATAAGGTAACAATTGTGTCCATCCAGAATTGAGCGAAGAGAAGTGACAAATGAAGATCCCCCTCCCCTCCACTGGGTGTCACTCTGACTTTAGGGACTGGGTTCTCAAAGTCCCGTAAAGATGGGATTGGAGTCGCAGTGGGGGGCTGGTGAGGGCCTGCAGCAGAATACAAACTCTGTAGGCTGCTCCCCAAACTATTCCTGCCTCCGGGTGAGTTTCCCAGGAGTGGGCGGGAAAAATGGTCAACTGCCCAACCCATGGAGGCAAGCAACAAATCAGCTCAATCAAGATCCTATTTGAGGGCTATTTTGCCATGCCACCAGTATTTTCCCACCATCAGAACTCCCCACCTGTGTACGAAGGGCTCCACCTCAATTGAATTGGTCACCTAGTGGCATTCGAGGGGGGCAATCAAAGCTAAAGTCTCTGTGCCACAATGATAGGATCACAGGATGGAAAGCCATAGCCCCATCCATCACTAATCCCAAAGTGGATTTTTTACCTCTTCACGTGTTGAATTTGATGCAGGCAACCAAAGGCACCTCCATGTTGAAGGCAATTGGAGGCCACTTTTCATAAGATTCCACTGACGGACACGCTGCTGATATGAACAGGCCAGGGACTCCCAGATAGGCTGACATCGGGATTAGAATGCCCACCTGAAAATCCAGCCAGGATTCAAAGGTAAGAATGAGAAAGACATTGAAGACATGGTTGAAATTGTGTTTAAAATTCAATTCTATGGTTAATAGTCAGCAATTCAATGCCTTTATGTTAAAAGCAGATAAAGCAGCAACCATGATTGCTGTGAAGTGAAAGATCATCAAAGCAAAAGATGGCCCTGCTGGGAAATGAACACTGAATGATTACGGTCATCCAGTGTTGCCAACAAGATTTCCAATATCAGACTTATAGCAAACCAAATGCAAAGTAAAGCCTTCTCTCTAATGTGCCCCATCAATGCATAATAACCTTATCCTTAGCAAAAACCTTCATCTTTTCTCTGCACGTTCTTTTGTTTCCTTTTCCCAATTCCACACATTCTGTGGCAAAGATAGCTGTCACTGTTGGTGAAGACAGAAAATGGGTTGTAATGGATTGGCGGCCAGTTACACACCAGGGGCGGGATTCTCCGACCCCCCGCCGGGTCGGAGAATCGCCGGGGGCTGGCGTGAATCCCGCCCCCGCTGGTTGCCTAATTCTCCGGCACCGGATATTCAGCGGGGTTGGGAATCGCACCGCGCCGGTTGGCGGCCCCCCCCCCCTGGCGATTCTCTGGCCCGCGATGGGCCGAAGTCCCACTGCTGGAATGCCTGTCCCGCCGGCGAGAATCAAACCACCTCTCTTACTGGTGGGACAAGGCGGCTTGGGGCAGGCTCTGGGGTCCTGGGGGGGGGGGGGGGGGGGCGCGGGGCGATCTGGCCCCGGGGGGTGCCCTGGCCCGCGATCGGGGCCCACCGATCCGCGGGCGTGCCTGTGCCGTGGGGTCACTCTTTTCCTTCCGCCTTCGCCATGGTCTCCACTATGGCGGAGGCGGAAGAGACCACCTACACTGCGCATGCGCTGGGATGCCATGAGCGGCCGCTGACGCTCCCGTGCATGCGCTGCACGGCAAAGTCATTTCCGCGCCAGCTGCCGGGGCACCAAAGGCCTTTCCCGCCAGCTGGCGGGGCGGAAATCAGTCCGGCGCGGGCCTAGCCCCTCAAGATGAGGGCTCGGCCGCTCAAGATGCAGAGAATTGCGCACCTTTGGGGCGGCGCGATGCCGGACCGATTTGCGCCGTTTTTGGCGCCGGTCGGTGGACATTGCGCCGATTACGGAGAATCCCGCCCCAGATTCACACCAGAGGTGGATCTAGGATTTGATAGAATGCACAAACTCATTTCACATTGATCCTTTATAGTCAGCAGAGGAAAGAATATTGTCATCCCGACCAATTTCAAACTGGATTTTAATCCATATGATTTTAATTTTATTCATTCTTGAAATATGAGTGTTGATGGCAATTCCAGCATTTATTACCCATTCCTAATTGCCTTTGAGGTGGTTGTTGTGAGTCACCTTCATGAACCGCTGCAGTGTGCGTGGTCAAAGTAAACCCACAATGCTTTCTGCACTGGTTTGGTACAACTGGGTGGCATGCTGCACCATTTATCGGAGCAAAGGTAGAATTCCCATTGCTGTGGATCTGTAGTCACATGTAGTCCAGGCAAGACAAGGATGAAAGATTTCCTCCCCAGATGGACTTTAGTGAACCAGATGGAATTTTACAACACTCCAGTAATTTCATGATTGCTGTTGATGACACTAGTGTGTTATTCTAGGTTATTTAATTGAATTTAAAATCAGCTGTTGTGGTGGGATTTCTTGTTTGCAGACTATTAGTCTGTGCCTCGATTAAACTAGTTCAGTAACATTACCAGTATTCTGCCATTACCCTTCTATTTGGAATGCCTGTTCGGGGTGATATTGCGCTGACCGGGAAGAATTTTCCGTTTTTGCACCGAGTGCTGGCTGCGGCGAAAAAGCTGACATGCAGTTCGCCGGCTGCTCAGCTGGCTTTTCTCACCACACTGTGCAGCACGCTGTGCAGGAGAAATCTGTAGGCATAGCCCATACCTTCAACTTGGCAGGGCAGGACCAAGAAATGCCAGGAACATCAGGAATAAATTGCACACCGATCTCTGATAAGAAACAAAGATCTCCCGCCCCTTCACATAAATGGAGACCACCCCACACTCATAAGAGGAACATCCCCCACCATGGATATGGAAAACCCTCTAACCCACAGACACGGGTAACACCCCCAAAGGAGCTCCCCAGAGGCCCTCCCTCCCTTGACACCCCTTGAAACCATGGCACTCCACCCAAGCACTGCCCACTCACACAGGGGGCAGTGCTGTGCCGTCCGGGGGCAATGCTAGGGTATTGCCTGGACATGTCCTTTGCCCCCAGGGGCTATATGTACCTGTGCAGGTTCCCTTTGCCTGGTTCAAGTTTTGCAAAACCTCACAAACATGACGTCGAGGGGGAATTCCTAACGTGGGGAACAAGATGGCAGGAAAGCCCTTTAATGAGATGTTAATTTATTGAAATGAGGTTCAAGTCCGTTCTGGACGGGAACCTCGGGCGGAATTTTCCGATCCCCCGCTGGGTCGGAGAATCGGCGCCGTGCGAATCGCACCACGCCGCTCAGACACCGGGACGCAATTCTCCGCAGTGCTCCGCAATTCTCCGGCCCGCATGTGCCGAGCGGCCGTCAACAAAAAGCCGAGTTCCACCGGTGCTGTTCTAATGTCCTCTGAGCCAACGGGACCTCGATGTTGAAGGGTCCGGGGCAGCCTGTGGGGGGGGGGAGGGGGTGTCCGACCCCGAGGGGGGCTCTGTAGTGGCCTGGCCCGTGATCGGGGCCCACCGATCGGCGGGCCTGTCTCTCTGCCCCCCAGCCTCCTTTCCTTAGTGCCGGCTCCTGTAGCCCTGTGCCATTTGGCGTCGGGGCCACCATGGGGAAGAAGGCCACTGCGCATGCGCTAGTTAGCACTGGCCCAACTGCGCATGCACGGACCCCGTGGCGCCGGGTTCAGGGCGGGATCGGCAGCTGGAGCGGCGTAGGCTGCTCCAGCGCCGTCCTAGCCCCCTGTGGGCTGCAGAATGGGGTCTTGGAATGGGCGCTGACACCGGGGTAAAACACTCCCGTTTTTACTCCGGCGTCGGAACTTAGCCACCCATTGGGAGAATCCTGCCCCACATTACATCACCAGAGGGGCAGGGAAAATCCGGAAATGAGACCTCGCCAGCCATATTCTTGTTTTCTCGGGCGGGATTTTACGATATCGGCGCGATGTCCGCCGACCGGCGCCAAAAATGGCACGAATCAGTCCGGCCTCGCGCCACCCCAAAGGTGCGGAAGTCGCTGCATCTTGAGAGGCCGAGTCCTAACCTTGAGGGGCTAGGCCCATGCCGGACTGATTTCCGCCCCGCCAGCTGGCGGGAAAGGCCCTTGGTGCCCTGCCAGCTGGCATGAAACTGACTTTGCCGTGCGGCGCATGCGGGGGAGCGCCAGCGGCCGCTCACGGCATCCCCGCGCATGCGCAGTGGAGGGGGTCTCTTCCGCCTCCGCCATAGTAGAGACCATGGCGAAGGCGGAAGGAAAAGAGTGCCCCCACGGCACAGGCCCGCCTGCGGATCGGTGGGCCCCGATCGTGGGCCAGGTCACCGTGGGGGAACCCCCCGGGGCCAGATCCCCCCGCGCCCCCCCCCCCATGACCTTGGAGCCCGCCCGCGCCGCCGTGTCCCGCCATCCCAAAGGTGGTTCAATCCACGCCGGCTGGCGTGGGTTGACAGCGGCGGAACTTCGGCCCATCGCGGTCCGGAGAATCGCTGGGGGGGGGCGACAACCGGCGCGGCGTGATTCCCGCCCCCGCCGAATATCCGGTGCCGGAGAATTCTATGAAGTACTAAGATAAAAACAAAAATTGCTGGAAAGATCCAGCAGGTTGGCAGAATCTCTGAAGACAGAAACATTTCAAGGCCCTTTGTCAGAACTGGAAGGACTTGGAAAAGCGATGTTAGGAAAATGCTCGGAATGTTTGGCAGTGTGAATTATTTAGAGGGACTTGTTTCATGTTGTCTGCTGCCCATTGAACATAAGGGACGGGATTCTCTGACCCCCTGCCGGGTCGCAGAATCGCCGGGGGGCGGCGTGAATCCCGCTCCGACGCCTGCTGCCGAATTCTCCGGCGCCGTTTTATTGGTGGGGGCGGGGATCGGGCCGATTGGAGGCCGTTGGCAGTGGCCCCCCCCGGCGATTCTCCGGTCCCCGATGGTCCGAGCGGCCGCCCGTTTTCGGCCAGTCCCGCCGGCGTGAATTACACAAGGAGCAGGATTCTCAGAAAACTGGCACGATGTCCGGGACGCGGTGCCAAAATCGGCGTGGATCACTCCGGCGTCGGGCCCCCCAAAACGACGCAAATTCTCTGGCCCCGAATGGGCTAGCAGCGGCGTGATGCCATTCGCGATGGCATCACCCGACGTGGATGGTGACGCCGTGCGACGTCAATGACGCCGCATGGCGTCACGGCTCAAAAGACGCGCCCCCCCACCCCGGAAGACCCAACAAGATGGCCGCCCGCCGTGCAGCCCCGAGGTTCCAGGACCGCGACATCGAGGCGCTCCTGGACGCAGTGGAGGAGAGGAGGGAGTCCCTGTACCCCAGACATGGCCGCAGGGTCGCCCCACGCCTCGGCCGGCGTCTGTGGAGGGAGGTGGCAGAGGTCGTCAGCGCTGTGGCTACGACACCACGGACAGGCACCCAGTGCCACAAGAAGGTGAACAGCCTCATCAGGGCAGCCAGGGTGAGCCCACCCCCCCTCCCTGCCCGATGTGCGGCACACCCTCAGGTGAAACCAACCCTAACCCTAACCTCTGCACTATACGCCCAACTGATGGCGTGCATTCATATACCTGTCGAACACTGTTGCCCTTTACCCCTGCCACCCCCCCGCCCACCCCCCCCCCCCCCCCCACAGGAGAAGCGCGCACACAACAATAGGGAGCATGAGAGGACTGGAGGGGGCCCAGCTGATGAGAGGCCACTCACCGTACATGAGGAAAGGGCCCTGGAACTGGCTGGCGGACCTGAGGACCGGGAGGTTGCTGATGCAGAGGTCGGGGACCCATCAGCAAGTGAGCCACCGACAGCCCTTCCCCATATCCCCCCTCCCCATATCCCCCATATTCCCCCTCCCCCATATCCCCCCTCCCCCATGTCCCCACTCCCCCACATCACCTGATCACCGCCTGCGTGTCTAACCATGCATGCTTCATTGTGTATCGCAGGAGCAAACGTCGAGGCATCCATCCCCGCAGATGCCGACCGGCCACAGGGTGCCCCAGGGCAACCACGGGATACGGAGAGACCCGGACCCTCTGGCACGCGACGCCCGCAGGATGCCCCAGGGCGACCACGGGATACGGAGAGACCCGGACCCTCTGGCACGCGACACCTGCAGGATGCCCCAGGGCGACCACGGGATACGGAGAGACCCGGACCCTCTGGCACGCAATGCCCGCAGGATGCCCCAGGGCGACCACGGGATACGGAGAGACCCGGACCCTCTGACACGCGACGCCCGCAGAGTGCCACAGTGAGACCACGGGATACGGAGAGACCCGGAACCTCTGGCACGCGACGCCCGCAGGATGCCCCATGGCGACCATGGGAGATGGAGAGACCTGGAGCAATAGGGAGACGACGCCCCCATCTCATGCGGGTGCGGCGACGCAGGCATGTGCCACCCAGCGACGAGAGGGGCAGCATCAGGACCCCACTGCAGCCGAGCCACGAAACCACAACCCAGGACAGCCCTACCCAGGACAGCCCTACCAACGACACCACTACCCAGGACAGCCCTACCCAGGACACCCCTACCCAGGAAACTGAAATACAGGACAGTGACACAGATTGGATGGGTGGAGATGAACCGCCACCCCAAAGTGCCATGGACTCAGAGTCGGATGATGCACACCACACAGTGCCACTGCTGTCTCCAACACCCTCCACCATCGCAGAGACACTCACCTCGGTTGGGCACTTTAGTGATGAGGCGTCTGGTACACTCACTGGTGCGCACAACACAGCTGTCCCGGTACAGCAGGTGGAGGTAGGAGCAGCAGAGGGGCTGGGAGGTCGGAGGGCATCCTGGCGCAAGCGAATATCTGTCGCCCAGATGGATCCCGGGTTCCTGGAGTTACCACACCCACACATAGATCCGATGCAACCACCGAACCGGAGACGAGCGAAGAGGGTGACGGGCGGCTTGCAGCGGCTGCAGTTGCAGGTGGAGGAGTCCACCTGCGTCCAGGAGCTGGGAGTGGTGCCAGTCATGCGTGCCACCCAAGCTGACACCGCACGGGTGGCGTCCGCGGTGGAGGCAATGGGTGCGACGGTGTCAGACATGGGGAATGGTTTGCGAGGCCTGGGGCTTTCCGTGCAGGCGGCGTCTGTGGCCTAGGTCATGGCTGCCCTCTCACAGGAGGCCATGAGCCAGCGCCAGCGGCAGATAGCAGAGGGGCTCAACTCCGTGGCCCAGTCTCAGCAGGCCATGGCCCAGTCTCTGTAGGCCATCGCTGAGGGCATCGGCGCCATTGCCCATGTGCTAGCCGGCGTCGCACAGACACAGACAGGGATGGCCAACGCCTACAGGATTGGCAGCGCCAGGTGTCGGAGGGGCGTCGGATAGCCGGTCCGTTTGCACCCCCGACCCATGTAGAGGCCTGGGGGCCATTGGGCACCCCGAGGGAGGAGGAGTTGCTGGTGCCCGTCCCTGGTCCCCCTGTAGGGGAGGTCCAGGAACACTGCAGCACCTCGGACTCCCCCCCTTCCATCCCAGGTGCATCGGGTGGGCAACGGGCAGGACAGGCTGGCAGCTCGCCATCCTTGTTGCCCGGGCCGCAGCCTGGCCCATCTAGGCCAGGACGCCCCAGGAAACGGCCGCCAAAGGGATCCCGAGTCAGAGGGCAGGAATCGCAGGAGTCCACCTCCAGTTCTGCTGTACCGTCAGGGGAACCACCTAGGCGTAGTCAAAGGGCCCGTAAGGTCAAACAATTAGACACTGAGTAGGATAACCATGCGGTGATCGCAGACCACCTGGATGTTCATGGAATAGGTCCCCTTCCTATTGGTGAACATGGTCCTGTTAACTGCAGCTGGCCACACGGCGACGTGCATCCCATCGATCGCGCCCTGGACCATGGGAAACCCGGCCACGGCAGAGAAGCCCACGGTCCGGGCATCCTGGCTGGCCCGGTCCACAGGGAAGCGGATGGAGCGGTCCGCAATGGCATATAAGGCGGCTGTCACTGCCCGGATGCACCGATGTCTGCGAGATGCCGGACAGGTCCCCACTCGGTGCCTGGAATGACCCCGTGGCATAATTGTTCAGGGCCAGTGTAACCTTGACGGACACGGGGAGTGGGTCGCCCCCCCCCTCCAGTGCCACACGGTGCCAGGTGTGGCAGCAGGTGGCAGATATGTGCCACGGTTTTCAGGCTCATCCGGAGTCTCCTCCTGCATTCACGGTCCATGAGGTCCTGGTACGACAACCGGGGCCGGCACACACGGGGCCTCCACGGGTGCCTCCGTTGCCGTGGCGCCACAACATCCCCCTCCCCCTCCTCGTGTTCCTTTTCCACTACGTGCTCCCCCTGCACCTCCTCCTTGTCCTGTCGGGCGGGTGTCCCTCCAGCCTGGACGGCTGCCGCCTACCCCTCTGCGGCATGCTCCTCTGCGGCAGCCTGCGCTGCCTCTCTGGCACGCTCCTCCTCCTCCTTCTGGGCAACATGGAGAATAGCGGCTGCCGTCACGGCGGCCAACGTCACTGGCTGATCAGAAAACATGACGGCCTGCAGGGGGGAGGGGAGGGGCGGCGGGGGGAACGACGACATGTCATTATTGCCCATACCCACCCTCCCCCAGCCAGGTGGCATGGGCTGCATGGGCACGACTGTTGGAGGATGGCACCTGGCCAGGCGGACAAACTCCCTTGCCCACGCAGCCCTCTCTGGCACTCAACCCCCCCGTCCCTCATCCCCCCCATCCCCCTCACCGGCACGCGCCCTCCCCGTCCCCGGCACTCACCCCCCACACCCCGTCCCCGGCACTCACCCCCCCCGTCCCCGGCACTCACCCCCCCATCCCCGTCACTCGCCCTTCCCGTCCCCGGCACTCACCCGTCCCCGGCACTCACCCCCCCGGCACTCATCCCCCCCCCCCCGTCCCCGGCACTCATCCCCCGTCCCCGGTACTCACCCCCCCCGTCCCCGGCACTCACCCCCCCCCCCCCCCCCCCCGTACCCGGCACTCATCCCCCCGTCCCTGGCACTCACCCTTCTGTACCCGGCACTTATCCCCCCGTACCCAGCACTCATCCCCCCCCCGTCTCCCTCGCCAGCACTCACCCCCCCCCCCCCCCCCCCGCCCCTGGCACTCACCTCCCCCGTACCCGGCACTCATCCCCCCGTCCCCGGCACTCACGCCACTGTCCCCGGCACTCACCCACCCCGTCCCAGGCACTCACCCCCCCCCCCCCCCGTCCCCGGCACTTATCCCCCCCCCCGTCCCCCTCGCCGAAACTCACCCCCCCCGGCACTCACCCTTCTGTACCCGCCACTCACCCCCCCATCCCCGGCACTCACCGCCCCCCCGGCACTCACCCTCCCCGTCCCCGGCACTCGTCCCCCCCCCCCGGCACTTACCCCCCGTCCCCGGCCCCCCCCCCCGTCCCCGGCACTCATCCCCTGGCACTCACCCCCCCCCCATCCCTGGCACTCATCTCCCGTCCCCGGCACTCACCCCCCCCCCCCCGTTTTCGGCACTCAACCCCCCCGTCCCCGGCACTCATCCCCCCGTCCCCGGCACTCATCCCCACGTCCACGGCACTCACCCCCCCGACCCCTGCATTCACCCACCCCCCCCCCGTCCCCTTCGCCGGCACTCACCCCCCCCGGCACTCAGCCCCCCGTCCCCGGCACTCAGCACTCAGCCCCCCGTCCCCGGCACTCACCCCCCCCCCTGTCTTTGGCACTCACCCCCCCCCCCCCCCCGTCCCCAGCACTCACCTCCACGTCCCCGGCACTCAACCCCCCCGTCCCCAGCACTCACCTCCACGTCCCCGACACTCACCCCCCCCCCCCATCTCTGGCATTCACCCCCCCCCCCGTCCCCGGCACTCACCCACCCATCCCCGGCACTCACCCCCCCCCCCGGCACTCCCCCGAAGCCCCCCCACCCCCCCGCCGCACACACACCCACACACACCTCTCCCCCACACACACAGACAGCGGTCACGCCATCAGCTCTCCTGCAGCCACCCCCCAGGCCGTGACCTACTTCCACACTAGACGGTGTCAACCATCAGCACTGGTTGGCGCCGTTAAAAAGGTGTTTTGATTTACGCCGAACGAACCCGTGGTCACGTCGGCGGGTCTTCGGCCCATCCGGCCGCAAGAATATGGGCAGCCCCGGAGTTCATTGTCTCGCGTCTGCGTCTGCCATACTCCGAGGCGGGTAGCGAGATTGACGCCACGCCGACTTTTCACCCTTCGGAGAATTCCGCGGGCGGCGGGGGCGGGATTTACGCCGCCCCCCAGCCATTCCCGGCATGGCGGGGGGTCGGAGAATCCCGCCCAATGTCTGTACCGGCGGGACCTGGCTCTGAGGGCGGCCTGCGGAGTCCTCGGGGGGGGGTCGCGGGGGATCCGGCCCCGGGGGGGGGGCCACGTGGCCTGGCCCGCGATCGTGACCCACCGATTTGTCGGCGGGCCTGTGCCGTGGGGGCACTCTTTCCCTCCGCGCCGGCCTTCCACTACCCCATTTAATACTCCATCTGGCATTTTGTTGCCTGCTCACCTAACCCTAACCCTCATCTCTCTGTGCAGCCTCTCTATATTTCCACCTATCTTTGTATTGTCATGTGAGAGTACCTTTCAGAAATGGGTGTTTAAGAAATGTACCTTTAAGAAATGGGTGTTTATCAGTGATGTCAGAGTGTGGGTGGAGCTGGGCTGTCTGTCAGCTTTTTACTTTTGTTTTAGGCTGTTTGCTGCAGGGTGTGTTTTATTTTCGTTTTCAGAGCTGGATCGCTGCAGTCACAGCCAGAAGGGGTATTAGTCTCTCTCTCTCTGTAATCTAAAAACTGTAAATCAATCCTTTGGTGATTTAAAACTAATACTGCTCTCAGTAGTGACTTTAACCTTATGTGCTTCTGTTAAAGGTTATGTTTTTAAGTCTTATGGATGTTAAAAGGAAGTTATTAAGGATTACTTGTGTTGTATTCTTTGGGGGTTGTATTTGAATTAATGGTTGCAAAGATGTTCACTGTATGTTTTAAAAAAGGTTAACTTGAGTTCATAGAATAAACATTGTTTTTCTTTCAAAAATACTTTTCCATTTCTGCTCTACCACACCTGTAGAGTGGGCCGTGTGCTCCCCATACCACACTCTATTAAAAGTTGTGGGTCAGGTGAACTCCATGATATACTTTGGGATTCTCTAAACCCTGGCCCATAACAGTACTGTCAGCAAACGTAGATACATTACTCACTGTCTCTTTGGCTAAATCATTAATATAGATTTTAAATAGCTGAGGCCCCAGCACTGAGCCTTATTGCAGTTCATTATTCACCCACCAACTGTCAACTTGAAAATGCCTCATTTATGCCGACTGTTATGATCTCAGGTGGAGACTGGTAACATTGTTATTACGTTTTTGGTTTGAAAAACTAAAACCCCATGTATTTACTAATGAAGACACAGGGCTCAAGCTTAAAAACAAAATAATATTACTCCAGAAAGATCTTGAATACTGATAACTACAGATTTTCGGTCCAGGGTTGGCTATGCAGGGATAAGAAAATTCCCGGTTAAGCAAACCCAACCAAGAAATCTTTCAGAGAAGTGGAAACCTTAAAGCAACCATCACCCCAACATTTCTTACCCCAAAAGCACATGGGTTATCACTACTCTTTAATTCCTGTCTTTTAACCAATCCTCTTTCCATGCTAATACATTATCCCTGACACCAGGGGCGGGATTCTCTGATCCTGAGGTTAAGTGATGACGCCGTCGTAAACGGCGTCATGTTTTACGACAGAATCAACAGGCCCCCAGGAGCAGCGATCCTGAGCCCTACAGGAGGCCAGCATGGCACTGGAGCGACCCACGCCGCTCCAGCTGCCGATACCAGCGTCAAATGGGCGGCGCGGCTCTGCGCATGTGTGCTGCAACCGCCGTGAATGCGATATGCGCTCAGCGACCGGCGCGAATGCGCGCATGCGCGGTAGCTCCCTTCTCCGCGCCGACCCCGACGCAACATGGCGTAGGGCTATAGGGGCTGAGGCAGAGCAAAAGATGCCCCCAACATGAGAGGCCGGCCCGCCGATCGGTAGGCCCCCCCCCAGGGTCGGACACCCTCCCCCCCTCCAACCAGGCCGCCCCCCGCAGCATGGATGCCGAGGTCCCGCCGGGTAAGACCAGATGTGGACGGCGTTGGCGGGACTCGGGCTTTTTTGGGCGGCCACTCGGCCCATCCCGGGCGGAGAATCGGCATGGGGAGGGGCCACGTAGAGCGGCCCCCGACTGGCGGCGCCGGCCACGCCGGCAGCAATGGCACCGATTCTCCGCTCACCGGAGAATCGGCGGGCCGGCGTCGGGGCGTTGTCGCGCAATTCGGGCCTAGCCAGGCGATTCTCTGACCCGGCGTGGGCTGAGAAAATCCTGCCTCAAGAGTCCTTTCCCTGCCTATTCACCTTTAGTCTGGAACATTACTGAATGTTTTTTTGAAAATCCAGGTAGATACTAGTGGCTGCCCTTCACCGACCCTAAGAATTGCATGCTCGAAAAACTCAATTTGTTAAACAAGTTCACTTTCATAAAACCACGTTAACCTTGTCTGATCATACTTTAATTTTCTCAGTGCGTTGTTCAGACTTCATTCAGGAAAAATTGCAGCACTTTCTACTGACTGATGCTAACTAGTTTGTAGCTTTTTCTTTTCACCCTCCCTTCTTTCTTGAAAAGCGGTGTTAAATTTGTTAATTTTGAATCTGCTGCATCCATTCCCGATTCTAGGAAATTTGGAAACTCATAGCCTCTGCATCCACTATCTCTACAGCTATCTCTTTTAGAACCTTAGGATGAGGCCATCAAGTCATGCGGATTTTAGGCCCTTTAGTTTCTACAGTACTATCTCTCTGAGAGAATGCAGTCCTTTTCGAATGGGACATTAAACCAACGTTGCATCTGCTTGTTCTGCTTGTTCAGGTGGAGGTAAACGTCCCCACAGCGCTATTTCAAAGAAGAGCAGGAGGTGTCGTGGTCAATATTTATCCCTCAATCAACATGACAACAATCAGATTATCTTGTCACTATCACATTTCCCTTTGTTGGGGTTTACTGTGTGTAAATTAACTGCCACAATTACAACACCACAACAGTGACAACACTTCATAAATAACTTCTTCGGCTTTAAAGTATTTTGAGACATCTAGTGGTTGGCAAAAGTGCTGTATATTGTTTCTTTTTTTTGCTTCATTTATTTTACATACAGGGCGTGATCCAATAGCCACACTGCCCTGGAATGTCAGCTCACCACGGCGCAGCCTGGCCAATGAAAGCCAGGCGAACCTGGCTCACAATGTCTCGTGAGATCAAACACAGTGCCACCTGGGTGACAGCCTGGCATTGCCAAGGTGCCCAGGTGGCATCGCCAGCTGGTATGGCCACTACCAGGGTGCCAGGTTAGCACTGCCAAGATGCCAAGCTGGCATTTTTTGTGCACGCTAGATTGGCATGGGTGTGTCCTGCGTGGGTGTTGGGGAGGGGGGCGGTGGGGAGGGGTGTGGGGACCCTCCCATAGTGCATTTGGGCTGGGGGATGGCTAGGGATCGGTTTGGAGGCCTCGGAGGTCGGGAAGCCATTTTAAAATGGCACCACGATCTCTCGCTACACTGGGAAGTCCCAGCAAGCGGAGCTCCTCACTGTACAGAATCATAGAATTTACAGTGCAGAAGGAGGCCATTAGGCCCATCGAGTCTGCACCGGCTCATTGAAAGAGCACCCTACACAAGCCCACACTGCCACCCTATCCCCATAACCTAGTAACCCGACCCAACACTAAGGGCAATTTTGGACACTAAGGACAATTTAGCATGACCAATCCACCTAACCTGCACATCTTTGGACTGTGGGAGGAAACCAGAGCACCCGGAGGAAACCCACGCACCCACGGGGAGAACGTGCAGACTCCACACAGACAGTGAACCAAGCCGGGAATTCAACCTGAGACCCTAGATCTTTGAAGCAATTGTGCTAACCACAATGCTACCGGACTGCCCTAAAAGAGGGCTATGTGCAGCCTCGGCCGCGAGTTCCCCATTCAGGACCCTTATACAACCCAGAGTCCCGTTGAATAGCCATGTGTTTCTCGGCACCTTGAGCACCGGGAAACACGTGGCCAAACGCGGTCGCAATGGGGCTTTGCTCCCATTTGGGAAAAATCGCACCTACAGTTTCATACTCCATAGCTAAGCTGAACAATATGGCTCAGAACTTTCCATTTTCCAGGGGTGTGGGGGAAGTCATACAAGGAGGTGCCCCAGCACATGGACTGAGGACTCCTTGAAGATCCCCACGCCAGGACTGCACGTGAATTGCCCAGGGAATTTAAACTTCTGATGGGCAATTACGCTGAACCAGGAACCATCCAATACTCCAATTTATAGTGCAGACCTCGGATGATTCCAACACACTTAGTGGAACAGTTACTGAACAGACATTTGAAGGATTAAAACCACTTCTAACTCCTGGGTAACTATGGTCCTTATGTCCTATGACCTCTTCTCCCCCACCTACCCTGCAATTTGGACCTCCTGAGGAGCCAGCCATCCAAACCACCACCCCAATCACTCTCCTGAATTCCTGACTATCCCTTCCTCCCGACTACCATCCTCATCCTCGACTAGCCCCCTACCACCCTGACTACCCTTCTGACCCCATGGCTACTCTCCCACGCCACCCTGATTATCCCCAACTCTCCGGCTCCCCCCCCTCCACCGACTACCCTCGCACCAACCCTGAATACCCTTGCCTGACCACCCCTTACCTCCTGAATCTCACTTTCCACTGAACACCCCCCAATGCCCCCTGAGCACCGCCATCCCTCGTCCACTTGCCTTGCACATTTGCTTTCTCCCTGTCCTCTCACATTGGCTGGCACCTTTAAACTTACCTAGTTTACAGCAGCTAGTACCATAAAAAAAAGGAGGTGAGGGTTGGTGGTTTCACAACCCCTGAAATTGATGCCCTGCACTGGAAGGAGTCCGGAGCTGCAGCACTGTGCATTTCTTATCAGCCGTGGATCCGAAGATTGGGTGAGTAATGCGCTGGTCCTGACCGAGATAAGTCTGGTGCAGTGTAGCAATTTGACGGTGATTGTAACTCCACAGAAGCTCTGGGCCTTTGTATGAATAGAATAGAGACTGAAGCACAATGAATGGCTCAGCAGGCCTATAAGTTACAAACAAAGCAAAAAAAATTCAGGCCAATTTCTGTCAGCTTTGAAATAAATGCATCTCAATATCTTTCCATTACTCTGACTGCTCAGGCTCTGCAATTGTATTGACTTTTGTTGTTATCTGTGGCTGAATATTATCATGACATCAATATCAAAGGTGGAGGAATTATGCACAATGGATAGAAAGGAAATACAGTCCGCATGCTATCATGTGAGCAGAGGCAGCCTTTAATGAATCACATGTGATACAATCAGAAGTGGGTTATTCAGGTCTTCCTAATGAGTGAGATGAACTCGACATCCTCCTCCACTGCTCAGCAATCTGTGCCAATCTCCTTGTGCCATATGGCTTTTATTTGCTTTGATTGCTTTCAATAATGCCTGTTCTGTTTTTGTATGAACAATGCTGGATGGAAGGCTCTTAATTGTTTCTGAGATGCATAATCTCAGTGCATTTAGTTGTTTTCATATATTGATTTTTTTTTTGTCCTATGAACTGCTACATTAGTACTTCCCATTTATTCAGTTACTACTGGTATAAATAGAATATCCACCAAGGTTTTGTGGAGCACCCAACATATTCAGTGAGCAACCTGACCTGATAACCTGTGAGTGAATTGCACAAATGCCGGTGCTGAATGTCAAGTAGCAAGTTGAATATTCTCTGGGATTCAGCATATATTTTTTGTCGATTTCTTCTTTATTTATGGGGAGGCGTTGCTGAGACTGTGAGGCAGATAGTTGATCAGAGAATCATGAATGTCACCGAACACTAAAGGAGGTGATTTTTTTTTTTAACGATTCGTTCATGGGCATCGTTGGATGGGTCGGCTTTTGTTGCCAATGCCCTTGAAGTGACTGGCTTGCTAGGCCACTTGGAATAGAACATTTTTCCAGTCGTGGTGTGACCAGGGAATTCCTACTGTGTAGGAGGAGGCCATTCGGCCCGTCGAGTCTGCACGACCCTCTGAAAGAGCATCCTATCTAGGTCCACTCTCCCGCCCTATCCCTGTAACCCCATAACCCCACCTAATCTGCACATTTTTGGACTGTGGGAGGAAAACGGAGCACTGGGAGTAAACCCACACAGAAACAGGGAGAATGTGCCGACTCCACACAGGCCATAACCCAAGGCTGGAATTGAACCCGGGTCCCTGGCACCGTGAGACAGCAGTTCTAACCACTGTGCCACCATGCTGCTCCTTCAGATGCCATTTAAGAGTTAACCCCAGTGTGGTTATGTGTAGGCCAGGCCAGGGAAGGGTTTCTTCCTGAAAGGACATTAGAGAGGCAGATGGCTTTTTACAACAACCAACAATGGCTTCATGGTCATCATTAGACATTTAATTCCAGGTTTCTTTTATTGAATTCAAATTTTACCACCTGCTGTTATGGGCAAAGTATTACCCTGGGTCTCTGGATTACTAGTCCAGTGACAATACCACTATGTCACCACCTGCCCCTATTCAGATCTTTGTACTTGTCACAGTTCTTCTGCTCCTCTGTGCCTCCTTTGAGCCTGATTTTAAAATTATCCATTCATTCTCTTTTTTAAGTTATTTTTCTATCTGCTAGTCCTCATCCCTTTTGGCAGTGTATCACTTCACAACTAACATAACAACATGATGACGCTTGGGAGTGAGAAAGAGCCATTTGTTCCACTGAGACCAGTTTCTTCCTGGTCCATGCATAATATATTGATCATGGAATTCCTCCACCCATGACTGCTATGTCTATTGTAGAGACTCATCTACAAGCAGAATGGCATCAAGAGATTGCACAGGTAACGTTGCTGTGTTGCAAATTGCAAAGATGCCGAAGCTGAAATATATTGCTGTGGATTTTAAAATCAGTAGCCCCCCTCCCCGCATTGGGACAGGAAAGGAGGAAAGGGCATGTATTTAAGGTTAACACTGATGGAAGAAAAGGGAAGGAGAAGAATAAAGAGAGGACAAGGACAGGAAGCAATGTGTTGTTTTGTATAAGATGTTGGATGCCATTATAAAATTTAAGAGTAATCATAATAATCTTTATTGTTGTCACAAGTAGGCTTACATTAACACTGCAATAAAGTTACTGTGAAAATCCCCTCGTCGTCACACTCCGGCGTCTGTTCGGATACACTGAGGGAGAACTCAGAATGTCTAAATTACCTAATAGCACTTCTTTTGGGACTTGTGGGAGGAAACTGGAGCACCCGGAGGAAACCCATGCAGATACAAGGAGAATGTGCTGACTCCGCACAGACAGTGACCCAAGCTGGGAATCGAACCTGGGACACTGGCTCTGTGAAGTTGTAAGGCTGGTGGCTCCTGGTCCCCAGATGTCTTGGACATTCTTGCCACTGCTCCAAGGCCTTGTTCCATCAAGCCCTGGTGTGCAACAAACCACCCCACATTAAAAGAACTCACACATAGACATCTTCCATCCCTTAAAATGAAATTCGGGACCTGGAACGTCAGGACCCTCACAGGCAAGCCAACAGTGACAGACTGGAATAGCATGCTGTTATCATTGCCCAGGAACTCAGGGGTTTCGACATTTTTTTTTTTTTTTTTTTTTACAATACAGCGCAGTACAGGCCCTTCGGCCCACAATGTTGCACCGAAACAAAAGCCATCTAACCTACACTATGCCATTATCATCCATATGTTTATCCAATAAACTTTTAAATGCCCTCAATGTTGGCGAGTTCACTACTGTAGCAGGTAGGGCATTCCACGGCCTCACTACTCTTTGCGTAAATACATAGATATTGCCACCCTAAGAGAGACCAATGGGCACCTCAAGGAACAATGTAATGATGACACTTCCTTCTGGAAAAGTAAACCAGAAGAAGGTCGCCATCAACAGGCTCCAGGCTGATTCTCCTTGGAGGCTTCAGCACCAGAATTGGAAAGGACACCGACCTCTGGGGAGGTGTAATCGGCAGACAGGGAGGAGGATAATCCAACAGCATTGGTACCCTGCTCCTGACAAAATGCCTAGAACAAGGCCTTCTCATAACCAACACCTTGTTCCATCAAAGAGACAAGTACAAGGCCTCATGACAGCACCCTCACTACAAGCGCTAGCACCTGCTCAACCTCCAAGCAAGCGGCTGTAAGTTCATAGAAATCATCCACACCATGACAGGGGTCACAACTGCTGGATAGACCACTGTCTAATCCACTCTGTGATCAACATCAATGTAATCTCAAAGCAGCAATGACAATAGAAACAATGGTGCAGGAAAATAAATGCTGAGGCACTCAAAGATCCTGAAAAGACAATCCTATTCAGCCAGCACCTCATCACCAACCTGACAACTTCTGGTGACCCAGAGGTACAGGGTGTCCATAGTGCCTGGTCTGCCCTCAAAACCTCCATAATCAGAACCTGCGAAGAGACGCTTGGTCACTCGACCAGGAAACACTAACACTGGTTCGATGAGAATGACCAGGCAATCAGGAGCTGATAAGCAGCAAGTGTAAGGCTTTCCTGAACCTGAAACAGTGACCCAGCTTGAAAGTAAGAAAGCAGCTCTACAGATGGCTAAGGGCTGAGGTCCAGAAAAAAACATGACCTAAAGGGTAGATATTGGGTAGAGAAAGTGCAGGAGATCCAGCAGTTAGCTGATAACCATGACACATGAGGTTTATTTTGCACAGTCCACCTACGGCCCAAACACACAAGGCCCTATCCCCCTGCTGGCCAAGAATGGAGAGGTGCGCATCAAGAACAGAGAGGCAGTCAACACATGTTCGAAGGAACACTCTGAAGACCTCCTTAACAGGGACCCTGGTATGGATTCTCCGATTCTGCGGTTATGTCCGCAGGACCCGTCTGGTCTTACAACAAAAAAGGCATCACCGCCCCGCACCGATGCTCTGCCCAGTGGGGGGCTAGCAGCCGTGCCACGTAAAGCCTGCCGATACGGACTTACCTGCCGATACGGATGCAGAATGGCTGGGTCCATGGCCACGCACGGCGGCAGCCTCCGGCAACCTCGCCGTACAACATGATGCCGGCCGCATGCGGACCCTGCCTGCCAAAAACTGGCCCCCTGTAACTCCCTTCGCCAACCCCGAACCTGCCCCACCAGTCCCCCTTGTCCGCACTGAAGCCCCCTGCCAGCGTAACGACTCCCCCCCCCCCCCCCCCCCGACTGTAACCGCGCTGGACACAGTCCGCAGCTGCCACACGAGATCCCCAAAAAGTGAGAGGACACTCGATCGACGCCGTCGGAAAGTCGGGCCATTGGGGGTGGAGCATTGTGGGAGGGCCTCAGGTGACATACTGAGGCCGTCCCGGTGGCGTGCAGCGTACCCCTCCGGTATGCTGTTACTGAGGGGGTGGAGCATCGGAAAAATGGCACTGCCCCGAATCCTGCATTAAAATGTATTCTTTGGCCAATCGCCGAATGCGATTTCTGCGTCGGCAATCGGAGAATCCCGCCCCCTGTCTTCAATGCAAGTGTCCTTTACTCCATCCCGCAGCATGCTACTTGCCACCATCTCAGCACAACCCAACCCGGCATGAGGTAGTAAAGGTCATCCGACAGCTAATGAACAACAAAGCATCGGGAGCAATCCCTCCCGAAGCACCAAGTGTGGCGGGGAAGCACTAATGGCGCAAATACATAAACTCATTTCAAAGGAGATCTCAGAGACTCTGTAATTGTGACCCTCTTCAAGAAAGGTAACAAGTCCGACTGCAGTAACAATGGGGGAATTGCCCTGCTGTCAGCCACAGGGGAGGTCATCGCAAGAGTCCTCCTTAATCATCTTCTCCCTGTGGATGAAGAGCGCCTTCCAGAGTCACAATGTGTATTCTGCCCACTAAGGGGCACAATAGACATTCGGCTGGATTCTCCAACAATGGGGCTATGACCCCACAGCAGCGTACAAATGCTAGTGTTTCACTCTTGACTTTCCTTAAGAAAGTCCTGAGTGATTCTCCGACCTGCTGGCAGGGCTCTGGAGTGCTTCTCGCAGCTCTGGCAGCGGATACAAGGCCCTTCACTTCCAGTCCGGAGTCGGCGCATGCGCATGGCGGTGGTCTGAAGCTGCCGCGCCCTGCGCAATGGTGGACTCTGCCCCGCGCGGAACATGATTTCAGCGCGGGGCTGCGGAGAATCTTGCCCATTACCTTCACTGCATTAGAGTGCTAAAGTGAGAGTTTGATGACTGAGGGAGTTCGGTGAGGAGGAAGCGAGGTGCGCCTTTCATTTCCGACATTTCTTCAAAGAGCGTAAGGGGAGCTGGGAGTTTACAAAGAGTGCAGGTGACTGGGAGCAGAATCAGAGGGCGCAACTCCAGCCAGTGAGTAAACAGAGTAACTTACAGTGCAGCTGACTGGGAGCACAGTCGGAGGGCAGAGTTCCAGTCGGCGAGGAAACAGAGTAACTGACAGTGCAGCTGACTGGGAGCAGTCGGAGGGCACAACTCCAGCCGGTGAGTAAACAGAGTAACTGAACTCAGGTGAAAATAACTGAAAAAGTGACCTGATTGGCTGGTAGGGAATTTGCACTCAATCTGAAAATAAAACATTGTACAACTGATTAAACCTAATTCATTAATTATTTAATCGTAAGTAGATTGGTATCTAAACCAGAATACTATATTTAGCATTTTATATTTAGAGTAAAAATCTAGTGCTTGGAAGTGTATAGTTAACTGAACTTATTTTAATTTAATAAGTGTTTATTTTTCAATTAATTTATTAATTAGTTCCAGAAATGGCAGTTAGAGCAGTAAAATGCTTCACTTGTGAGATGTGGGAAGTCCGTGAAGCTTCTGGCTATATCTGACTATATCTGCAGGGAGTGCACCCAATTGCAGCTCCTCACAGGCCGCATGGATCGGTTGGAGCAGCAGTTGGATGCACTTAGGAGCATTCAGGTGGCGGAAAGCGTCATAGATAAAAGGTCTAGAGATGTGGTTACACCCAAGATGCAGGAAGATAGATGGGCGACCGCTAGAAGGGGCAGGCAGTCAGTCCAGGAATCCCCTTTGGCTGTCCCCCTCTCTAACAAGTATACCATTCTGGATACTGTTGAGGGGTTGGCCTATCAGGGGAAAACAGCAGCAGCGGCCAGAGCAGTGACACCATGGCTGGCTCTGTTGTTAAGCAGGGAGGGAAAAAGAAGAGCAATAGTTATTGGGGCCTCTATAGTTAGGGGCCCAGATAGGCACTTTTGTGGACGTGAAGGAGAGTCCAGGATGGTATGTTCCCTCCCTAGTGCCAGGTCCAGGATGTCTCTTAACGGGCAAGGGGCATTCTGAAGGGGAAGGGTGAACAGTCAGAGGTTGTGGTACATATTGGTACAAACGACATAGGCAGGAACAGTGATGAGGTCTTGCAGCAGGAGTTTAGGTAGTTAAGTAGAAAGTTAAAAAACAGGACCTCTAGAGTTGTTATCTGGGGATTATTCCCCGTGCCACGTGCCAGTGAGGCTAGAAATAGAAAGATAGTACAGTTAAACATGTGGCTAAACAGCTTGTGTAGGAGGGAGGGTTTCAGATATCTGGACTATTGGGATCTCTTCCAGGGTAGATGGAACTGTTCAAGAAGGACAGGTCGCATCTAATCTGGAGAGTCATAAATATCCTGGCCGTAAGATTTGCTAGTGTCACATGGGAGAGTTCAAACAAGTGTGGCAGAGGGGTGGGAATTGGAGCAATAGGTCAGAAGGTGAAATAACTGAGGAGGAACTAAAGAATAGAGCCAGGAAGAATCAAAGGAAGAGCAGGCAGGGCATTGGTGCTGAACTTGGGCGGAGAGATGGCAGATGGAGTTTAATCCGGACAAATGTGAGGTAATGCATTTTGGAAGGTCTAATGCAGATAGGGAATATACATTGAATGGTAGAACCCTCAAGAGTATTGAAAGTCAGAGAGATCTAGGAGTACAGGTCCACAGATCACTGAAAGGGGCAACACAGGTGGAGAAGGTAGTCAAGAAGGCATACGGCATGCTTGCCTTCATTGGCCGGGGCATTGAGTATAAGAATTGGCAAGCCATGTTGCAGATGTATAGAACCTTAGTTAGGCCACACTTGGAGTATAGTGTTCAATTCTGATTGCCACACTACCAGAAGGATGTAGAGGCTTTAGAGAGGGTGCAGAAGAGATTTACCAGAATGTTGTCTGGTATGGAGGGCATTAGCTATGAGGAGCGGTTGAATAAACTCGGTTTGTTCTCACTGGAACGACGGAGGTTGAGGGGCGACCTGATAGAGGTCTACAAAATTATGAGGGGCATAGACAGAGTGGATAGTCAGAGGCTTTTCCCCAGGGTAGAGGGGTCAATTACTAGGGGGCATAGGTTTAAGGTGAGAGGGGCAAGGTTTAGAGTAGATGTACGAGGCAAGATTTTTACACAGAGTGTAGTGGGTGCCTGGAACTCGCTACCAGAGGAGGTGGTGGAAGCAGGGACGATAGTGACATTTAAGGGGCATCTTGACAAATACATGAATAGGATGGGAATAGAGGGATACGGACCCAGGAAGTGTAGAAGATTGTAGTTTAGTCGGGCAGCAGTTTAGTCGGGCAGCATGGTCGGCACAGCCTTGGAGGGCCGGAGGGCCTGTTCCTGTGCTGCACATTTCTTTGTTCTTTGTTATTTCTTTGTTAACACAGCGGGACTGCTGGACTGAAGTGTATTTGTTTCAATGCGAGAAGTGTAACAGGTAAGGCAGATGGACGTAGAGCTTGGATTAGTACTTGGAACTATGATGTTGTTACCATTACAGAGACTTGGTTGAGGGCAGGACAAGATTGGCAGCTAAACATTCCAGGGTTCAGATGTTTCAGGCTGGATAGCAGAGGATGTAAAAGGGGTGGGGGAATTGCACTACTGGTTAAGAAGAATATCATAGCTGTACTGCAGAAGGACACCTCACAGGGCTCATATAGTGAGGCAATATGGATAGAGCTCAGGAATAGGAAGGGTGCAATCACAATGTTGGGGGTTTACTACAGGCCTCCCAACAGCCAGTGGTAGATAGAGGAACAGATATGTCGGCAGATTTTGGAAAGGTGTAAAAGCAACAGGGTTGTTGTGGTGGGTGATTTTAACTTCCCCTATATTGACTTTGTGCTCGGGGCTTGGATGTGGCCCAGTATGTAAGGAGCATACAAGAGGACTTCTTGAAACAATATACGGATAGTCCAACTAGGGAAGGGGCCATACTGGTCGAAGTTTAAGTGGAGGAGCATTTCAGGAACAGTGACCATAATTCAGTAAGTCTTAAGGTGCTATTGGATAAAAATAAGACTAGTCCTTGGGTGAAGGTGCTAAATTGGGTGAAGGACAATTAGAACAAAATTAGGCAGAAACTGAAGAATTTAGATTGGGGTGGATGTCTGAGGGTAAATCAACATTTGGCATGTGGGAAGCTTTCAAATGTCAGGGGTCACAAAATGTCATTGGCCAACAGGATTAAGGAAAATCCAAAGGCTTTTTACACATATTTAAAGCCAAGAGAGTAGCCAGGGAAAGGATTGGCCCACTCAAAGAGAGGGCAGGTAATCTATGTGTGGAGCCAAAGGAAATGGGTGAGGTACTAAATGGAGTACTTTGCATCGTATTCACCAAAGTGAAGGATTTGGTGCATGATGAGTCTGGGGAGCGGTGTATAGATAGTCTGGGTCACATTTGGATCAAAAAGGAGGAGGTTTTGGGTCTCTTAAAAAACATTAAGTTAGATACGTCCCCAAGGCCTGATGGGATCTACCCCAGAATACTGAGAGAGACAAGGGAGAAAATTGCTGGTGCCTTGACAGAAATCTTTGTATCCTCACTGACTACAGGGGCGTCATTCTCCGACCCCCCGCCGGGTCGGAGAATGGCCGTTGGCCGCCGTGAATCCCGTCCCCGCCGAAGTCTCCGGTACCGGAGATTGGCGGGACCGGTTGGCGGGACCCCCCGCTCAATTCTCCGGCCCGGATGGGCCGAAGTCCCGCCCAGAAATTGCCTGTCCCACCGGCGTAAATCAAAGCTGGTATTTACCGGCGGGACCAGGCGGCGTGGGCGGGCTCCGGGGTCCTGGGGGGGGGGGCGCGGGGCTATCTGACCCCGGGGGGTGCCCCCACGGTGGCCTGGCCCGCGATCGGGGCCCACCGATCCGCGGGCGGGCCTGTGCCGTGGGGGCACTCTTTCCCTTCCGCCTCCGCCACGGCCTCCACCATGGCGGAGGCGGAAGAGACTCTCCCCACTGCGCATGCGCGGGAAACTGTCGGCGGCCGCTGACGCTCCCGCTCATGCGCCGCATTTCCGCGCCATCTGGCGGGGCAACAAGCGCCATTTCCGCCAGCTGGCGGGGCGGAAATCCCTCCGCCGCCGGCCTAGCCCCTCAATGTTGGGGCTCGGCCCCCAAAGATGCGTGAGCATTCCGCACCTTTGGGCCGGCGCGATGCCCGTCTGATTGGCGCCGTTTTTGGCGCCAGTCGGCGGACATCGCGCCGTTGGGGGAGAATTTCGCCCCAGATGAGGTCCCAGAGGACTGGAGAATAGCTAATGTTGTTCCTTTGTTCAAGAAGGGTAGCAAGGATAATCCAGGAAATTACAGGCTGGTGAAACGTACATCAGTGGTAGGGAAATTATTGGAGAGGATTCTTTGAGACAGTATTAACTTTCATTTGGAAGTATTATTGGGCGTATTAGCGCGATTTGAGCAAGGGAGGCCATTACACACTAACCTGATCGAGTTTTCTGAGGAGGTGACAAAGATGATTGATGAAGGTTGTTTACTACATGGACTTCAGTAAAGCCTTTGACAAGGTCCCTCACGGCAGATTTGTACAGAAGGTGAAGTCACATGGGATCAGGTGTGCACTGGCAAGCTAGATACAGAACTGGCTTGGTTAAAGAAGACAGAGTAGCAGTAGTCGGGTGTTTTTCTGAATACAGGGTTGTGGCTAGCAGTGTTCAGCAGGGATCAGTGCTGGGACCTTTGCTATGACTTGGAGGAAAATGTAACTGGTCTGATTAGTAAATTTGCAGATGACTCAAAGGTTGGTGGAATTGTGGATAGTGATGAGGACTGTCAGAGGATACAGCAGGATATAGATAATTTGGAGACTTGGCCGGAGAGATGGCAGATGGAGTTTAATCTGGACAAATGTGAGATAATGCGGAAGGTGGGAAATACACAGTAAACGGCAGAACCCTTAAGAGTATTGACAGACAGAGGGATCTGGGTGTACAGGTCCACAGATCACTGAAAGTGACAACACAGGTGGAGAAGGTAGTCAAGAAGGCATACAGCATGCTTGCCTCCATTGGCCAGAACATTGAGTATAAAAACTGGCAAGTCATGCTGCAGCTGTATAGAACCTTAGTTAGGCCACACTTGGAATAGAGTGTTCAATTCTGGTCGCCATACTGCCAGAAATATATGATGGCTTTGGAGAGGGTACAGAAGAGGTTTACCAGAATGTTGCCTGGTATGGAGGGCATTAGCTGTGAGGAGATGAGGAGAGGTTGGTAAACTCGGTTTGTTCTCACTGGAATGATGGAGGTTGAAGGACAACCTGAGAGAAGTCTACAAAATTATGAGGGGCATGGACAGAGTAGATTGTCAGAAGCTTTTTCCCAGGGTGTAAGGGTCGATTACGAGGGGACATAGGTTTAAGGTGCGAGGGTCAAAGTTTAGAGGAGATGTGCGAGGGATTTTTTTTACACGAGAGGGCAGTGGGTGCCTGAAGCTTTTTCCCAGGGTGGAAAAGTCAATTATGAGGGGACATAAGTTCAAGATGCGAGGGGCAAAGTTTAGAGGAGGTGTGTGAGGGAAGCTTTTTACACAGATGGTAGTGGGTACCTTGGACTTGCTGTCGGAGGAGGTGGTGGAAGCAGGTATGATAGTGACATTTAAGGGGAGTTTTGACAAATACATGAATAGGATGGAAATAGAGGGATACGGACCCTGGAAGTGGTTTTAGATTAGACAGGCAGCATGATCGGTGCAGGCTTAGAGGACCAAAAGGTCAGTTCCTGTACTTTTATTTGTTCTTTTTGTGGCAACTACAAGAGAAATTCAGGGAACAGCAGCAACCCTTGTACATGGCCTTTCTTGACCTCACAAAAACATTTGACACTGGCAACCAAAAGGAATTATGGAGCATCCTCCTTGTTTCGGCTGCCCTTGAATGTTTGTCACCATCCTTTGCCTGCTCCACGATGACGTGCAAGCCATTTAGAAGTGGAGCTAAACTACAGAACAAATGGGCATCTGTTCAACCGCTGGCACCTTCAGACCAGATCCAAGGACATCCCATCTCCTGTGATTGAACTACAGTATGTAAACGATTCTTGTGCCTGTGCTCACTTGGAGGCCAAGCCCTTAACCATCGTCAACACCTTCACCGAGGCATACAGGAAGATGGGCCTTACACGAAACATCCATGAGACAAAGATCTGCCAACCTGCCCCTGACACACAGCACAGGGTTATTAAACTACAGAGCGAGATCTTGTACAACGTGGACCACTTCCTATATCTTGGGAGTCTACTGCCAACGAGGTCAGATATTGATGACAAGCTTCAACAGTGTGCCAGTGCCGTCTTCAGTCAACTGAGGAAGAGAGGTTTTGAAGATCAGGACCTCAGAACCAGCACCAAGCCTATCGAGCAGTAGAGATACCCCCTCTCCTTTTTGGCTCAGAGGTGTGGACTATGTACAGCAGGCACCTTAAAACTCTGGAGAAGTATCACAGCGCTGCCTCCATAAGAACCTGCAAACTATTGACAGGGTAGGCGCACCAAAGACAGTGGGCGAGATTCTCCCCTACCCGGCGGGGCGGAGGGTCCCGGCGGGATGGAGTGGCGGGAATCACTCCTGCATCGGGCTGCCCCAAAGGTGCGGTATTCTCCGCACCTTTAGGGGCCAAGCCCTCACCGTGAGGGACTAGGCACGCGCCGGAGTGGTTGGCGTTGCCGACCGGCGGGAAAGACCTTTGGCGTCACACCAGCCGGGGCCGAAAGGACTTCGTCGGGTGGCGGAAGTCCGCGCATGTGCGGGAGAGTCAGCGGCTGCTGACATCATCCCCACGCATGCGCGAGGGGGGGGGGTCTCTTCCGCGTCGTCCATGGTGAAGACTGTGGCTGAGGCGGAGGGAAAAGACTGCACAGGCCCGCCTGCGGATCGGTGGGCCCCGGCCGTGGGCCAGGCCACCGTGGGGGCACCCCCTGGGGCCAGATCGTTCCGCACCCCCTCCCCCCAGGACCCCGGAGCCCGCCCGCGCCACCTTGTCCCGCCGGTAAGAGAGGTGGTTTGATTCTCACCGGCGGGACAGGCATTCCAGCAGCGGGACTTCGGCCCATCGCGGGCCGGAGAATCGCCTGGGGGGGGGGGGGGGGGTTGGGCTCGCTGACCGGCGTGGCGCGATTCCCGCCCCCGCCGAATATCCGGTGCTGGAGAACTCGGCAACCGGCAGGGGCGGGATTCACGCCAGCCCCCGGCGATTCTCCGACCCGGCGGGGGGTCGATAAATCCCGCCCAGTGTTCTCATTCAGGAAAACATCCCCAGTATCGAAGCATTGACCACGCTCGATCAGCTCCGCTGGGCAGCCCACATCCCCTGTATGCCTGATGCAAAATCACTGAAACAAGCACTCTACTCGAGGCTTCGATACAGCAAGTGAGATCAAGGAGGGAAGAGGAAACGCTTCAAGGACACTCTCAAAGCCTCCTTGAAAGAGTGCAACATCCACACCTACACCTGGGAATCCCTGGCATAAGAAAGCTTGAAATAGTGGAAAAGCATCTGGGAAAGAGTAGAACACCTCGGGTTTAATCACCGAGAGCAAGCTGAAGATAAGTATTAACAGCGAAAGCAGTGCATGGCAACCAGGCTAACCATCCACCCACTCTTCATACCGGTGTCTGTCCCACCTACAACGGAGACTGCATGTGGCACACTGGAAACCTCAGTCAACAAGGAATTAATTTTTAGTTTGGAAGCAAGCCATCCTTGGCCCTGATAAACTGTTCAACAGAAGAGGTGCTCTGTGAATAATTTTCATTCACCTGGATAAATCACCACAGATTCAATACCAACACCCTTTATTACCATTAATGATGTGCTGCTTTAGTAAGTTTGATGTTGATATGCACTGTTGCAAAGCAATTTACCAAGGTGACTGCAATAACCAGCATGTAACGTAATGGATGATTGTTTCCCCCCCTGTCTATGCTCCTCAAGGAGTACGTGCTCCCTCGCTGGGGGGCGGGGTAGCTTACCCATACGTGTATAAAAGGTCAGCCAGTGTTGTAGCAATCAACAGAGAGAGAATATCCAGTGAGGTTTAACGGGGCTTCATGTATATACTTGCTGTTGAAATAAATTATTTTACTTTTACTTGTTGTGGACTTCCCATGCCTTACTAAACTGGCGACGAGGGTAAAACAGGAGTTGGCGGCATGCAACCTTTCCAGCTGAAAACTTCCAACTCCCCCGAATTGGTTTTTGGACTATGGTATGAAGTTGGTTGGCCCACGGTGTCCTTGTTTGGGCAGTTGGATGCTTTTGACCCCGGTATGGACATCTGGGGCGGGATTCTGCGCAAATCGTGTGGGCGGGAAAAAACGGCGCAAATCCTGGCGGGAAACACTCCGGCATCGAGCCGCCCCAAAGGTGCGGAATCCTCCGCACCTTCGGGGCAAAGGACAGCGCCGGAGTGTTTTGCGCCGCGCCAGCCAGCGGAAAGGGGCTTGGCGCCACGCCAACTTCCGCCAAAGGGCCTCCACCGGCCAGCACGAGTTAGCGCATGCGCGGGAGCGTTAGCGTCTGTTGGCGTCATCACCGCGCATGCGCAGGGGGGGATAATCTCCGCGTCGGCCATCGCGGATCGGCACAAGGCTGACGCGGAGGAATAGAATGCCCTCAAGGCACAGGCCCGCCCGCAGATCGGTGGGCCCCGATCATGGGCCAGGCCACCGTGGGGACACCCCGGGGCCAGGTCGCCCCGCACTCCCCCCCCCCGAAGACCTGGATGCCGCCCACGCAGCTGGGTCCCGCCGGTAGGGACCAACCTTGATTTACGCCGGCGGGACCCTCGTTAAACAGGTGGGACTTCGGCCCATTGCGGCCCGGAAAATTCAGGCGGCTCCGGGGCCCATTGAGTCGCGCCAGTCCACACCATTCTCCAAGGCGGGTGGCGCGATTCCCGCCGGGGCGATTTTTGGCGCGCCAGAGAATTCGGAGGACGGCGGGGTTGGGATTCACGCCAACCCCCGGCAATTCTCCGACCCGGTGGGGGGTCAGAATATCCCGCCCCTGGCATCGGTGCGCAGAGCGAATGCGGTACTTTTTCAGACCCAGTGATGTTGTGGAAAATTAATGTCAGGCTGAGGTTCTGCTGCCAGCCTGTGGAGTGCATGCGTTTGGAGTGGTCCAGGGCCTCAAGTATCTGGCAGCGCCGGATATGGTACCATTTAACCTGCTTATCACATTAGTGGTGCAACGTTTCAATCCTACTCTGTCTAACACTGTTCAGCGATACGGGTTCAATGTAATGAAGGTGTCTGCCGGGGAGTCCGAATTTCCTGTTTGACTTCGGAACATCGCTGAATTTTTGAGTATGGCATTGTATTGACTGACATGCTCCGCGACCAATTAGTCTGCGGGATGAACAACAGTGCCATTTAACAAGCGTGATGAAGGTTATCATGTGGCTGGAAGCCTTGCAAATTAAGATGCTAAAGGGTTGTTCGCGGCAGGAAAAGACAAATGGAGATCAGATGAGACACGATTCATTCAGGTATATTAAGGTATATTGCAGGCAGGACTTTGCTCATCTGTGAAGTGTATTTGTAGAATACTATCAAATGCCTCACTAGTATATTGAAGATACCACTTATGGTGCCATGCCTGGTACATTCCAAATGGGCATGTTAAATCTGTTAGCATGCTAACCCAGCTAGCTTTTTGTTTTGTAGCCATCTGGGATGGCCACTTACAACAAGGTGCAGAGGAACTCGCAAAGACTGGTGGGTAAAATGGACAAGCCAAGACTCAGGCAGGTTCAGAGCCTGAAATGCATATTTGTCAGCAAAAGTCCAGACGGTATTGAAAATCCGTCCCATTAGCATGTTAATCAGGCTGATTAACATTTGATGGCCCATCTTCCCCAAAACAAAGGACTGGGACTCAAGCAACCGGGACAGTCCCAGACATTTCGGCGCCACTCCTTGTTCAAGGGAAACGCAAACAACAGGGTCAGTGACCGCTTGGGACATCCAGATCCCCGCCCACTTATTGGTTAAGGAATCGAACGGTGTGATCAGGGATCACCCAATTAGTAAGGCCCAAATCGAAGGACCGCCCAAAAGAGCGCGAAAACCCCCTGCATATAAGAAGAAGAGTTCGCCATATGTTCGCTCTCTTTTGGCCTTGGTACCGTGGTCACGGTCATCGCCAATCGTAGCAACACCAGAATAGAGTCCAGGTTCAACGCCTGCTACCAGACGGATGAGCCCAGCTGAGCAGCAGTTACTCCTTCGAACCCGAGAGATCCAGAATTGAACAGCAGCCACTGTTTTCTGACCTAAGTCGGGTGCCCGAAGTTAAGTACAGGTTGTCTTAGCTGATAGGTGTAGTTAACTAGTAGTGTTTATGTTGCATGACTAATTGTGTGTAAATAAAGTACCCTTGACCTTGAACTAACTAACTGGTGTTTGGATCTTTGACCGATAGCCAGTTGAAACTTGTGGTGGTATCATTCGATACCTGGCGACTCTAAGCATTCGGACATAGATAACATAGAAAGAAAGGCAAATTCACTGATTGCCCTAATTGGAACAGAGCCACAGAAAAGACCAAGTAGAAAAATAAACTAGCATCAGTTGTTGACGACTCTGGTGGGACTCGACCCAGAAGTGACCGTGTCACTCCGAGAGATCCCACAAAAGCATTTGAATTAGAATCCAAATTGGCAAAGTAAAAGAAACCACAAGCGAAACCGGTATCAATCAAACCTCCAGAATTTGGAAGTATGTAATTTGCATGCGTACGATCAGAGGGATATAAGGTAAACTCGATAGATTTTGTTGCGTGAAACTTTCGGGAGTTGCGTAAACCGGAAAATAGCTTAAGCTTACCCGTGTTTGCACCACCGCTTTATTCCCCCTTGTTCCAAATTTCCCGTAAGAGACAGGAGTATTTGTAGGGATGGCCATGAAGGCAATGGAACGCCTAATGCATCCACAAGAGCCCGAGGTCGCAGCGACCAATAGATCAGAACAGTGTCCCGTATGGGAAGAAAAGATCAGGAAGTACCTAAAGGGGAAAGGATGGCCCCTACGGTCTGAGTTTTGCGTGAATGAAGAGACAGGTCCTGGCAGCATAGGATGGACCTGGTGGGACAGCCTGACTGAGATCCATAAGAAGAGTGTGACTAAGGTTCGTAAGTCGAAGGCAATCGTATTCTGTCTGGCACAATTGCGAGGCACAGAGGAGGTCATGAGGATGCTCCGCAAGCAGCTAGAGGAGAAGGAGAAAAGTAGAGAGGGAGATTTAAGTGAATGCGAGAAATTAAATTTACAGCTCCGGGAGCAGTTAGCATCGAAGGACAAGAAAATGGATGATGTCAAGAGGGCACATCAATCTTGTCTCGCCCACCTTAGCAGCTTCCAAATCCAATATGATGAGGCCGACCAGGACACACAGCGTGCTGTACTGGTAAGAGAAGAGACAGGGAATCAGGTACATCAGCAAAAGAAACAGTGAGCTATCAGTTGAAAATGGATTGAGAGACACCTTTGGCCCACAGCTAGACCAGGAAGACGGCCTCGATTGGCAGGAACTCAGTGAAACAGCCCAACGGTATGTAAGCGAGACCGAGAATCAAAATAGAGACCACAGGCCCAAAAAGAAAAGCACCCGCACCACCGACTGCACAGGCAGCACCCAACCCAATGAACCCCATTACCACACAGCACAGGGTTACCACGGAAGGCCAACCCGATTTTATGTACACCACCCCATTATTGATCACCCAGTTACGAGATGCCCACGAAAAGATAGATAAATTCCACCCCACATCGGACCCACATCACTTTTTTGAGTTAATGAAACAACAAACCCTCATGTATGGTTTAGACGAGCCGGAGCAGGTCAAGCTCATAGTTATGTGCTTAGATCCCTCTGTTAGTTCAGCCCTTCCCGACCCACAAAATGTAGGAGGAGGTAGCCTCCACAAAATGAAAACGGCCATTTTAGACGCCATAGGATATAACAGAGGAGACCCGGCAGACGGACGCAACCGGTGCAGGCAGAAAAAGGGAGTGCATCCAACAGCGTTTGCTGGACGCTTTTGGATCCATTTTACTGCGGTATTCGGTGAGTTAGCCCGCGCCCATTCATCAGCAGACAATTCGGCCAAATGGACCCGTACGTCAGTGTCCCATGCCACAGAGGCAGGACAGAAGGCATGCGCCAGTTATGACCCCTCAGACACAGCACACAATGAAGTGTGGGTTCTGAAACGATTGTCCAGAGCATGGGAACAGTCCGTTCAGAAAAAGACAGAGCATGAGAGAATAGATGCCACAATGAATCCAGTAAGGGCACACCAAGACCCTGCATGGGTAAATGAAGGCAGAGGTACAGCGCAACACCCCAAGACACAGGAATGCTATAATTGCGGACAGACAGGACATTACGCCCAAGAATGTCAAGCCCCTCCGAAGCAGCAAAGGAATCAACACCCAAATGCCGCCCCGCTATGCTCACTGTAGGAGATTATGCCCATAGAATCAGCTCAGTAGGAGAGTACTGGTTTGATCCACAAACCATTACCACAGACAAAGCGGTTAGAGAGGTAATGAAAAGACATAAGACAGCATTTGCCCAAGCACGACTGCGGCAAAATCCCAGGTGTAGTAAACATTACAGGTCCCGATCCCAAGCCCCAGAAACAGTACGGCTTCCCCCAGCAAGCCGAGGGAGAGATAGCCAAGATAATTCAAAGTTTATTGAATCAAGGCGTGATTCGACCCGTTGCATCGACAAATAATGCCCCGATTTGGCCAGTAAGAAAACCCGATGGATCATGGTGACTGACCATTGACTACAGAGAATTGAACAAAGTAACTCCCCTAGCAGCCCCCACCGTTGCCACAAGTCCCGAGATCATGTTGAGACAGGGACTCCAATCGAAATTTTTTTCGGTATTGGACATCAGTAATGGCTTTTGGTCCATACCACTGGACAAAGCATGCCAGTATAAATTTGCGTTTACCATCCAGGGACAGCAGTACACGTGGACGTGCCTTCCACAAGGCTTCCACAACTCCCCCTCCATTCTTCACAGGCAATTGGCAAACGGTTATCAAAATTTCCCTGCCCTGAATGCCTTGTTCAGTATGTGGACGACTTGCTCCGACAGACTGACACCAAGGAAGAGCACATCTCGCTTCTTTCTGAACTATTAGAACTCCTTACAATGATTGGATGCAAAATTAACCCCAAGAAAGCTCAAATCCTTCAGGAAAAGATCACATATTTAGGTAGTCATCAGACATGGGAAGCGTGAAATAGCATTCAAACGCATTGATTCCATTGTAAATTTGCCCCTGCCCCAAAACGTTACAGCACTCCGGTAATTTTTAGGACTGGTTAGATATTGTCAGAACCATATAGACGGATTCGCCACAAACGCAGCCCCACTTTCCGAGCTATTAAAGAAACAGGCCCCATGGAAATGGCTTCCACAGCACACAGATGCCATGGATGCATTGAAATGCGCCCTGAGCACAGCCCCCACTTTGCAAGCTCCAGATCCCCACTCCCCATACGCGATAGAGGTGGCGACCACAGATCGCACCCTTTCGGCCGTTCTCCTGCATGAAAGGCACGATCATCTAGGACCCGTAGCATATGCCTCACGAGTCTTAGATCCGGTCGAACAAGGATTTTCAGCCTGCGAGAAGCACCTGTTAGCAGTTTTCTGGGCGGTACAGTATTTCTCGTACATAACTGGACTCAACCCAGTAACCATTTTGACCGAGCACACCCCGACACAGCTTTTATTGGACGGCAGACGAAAGGACGGCACAGTAAGCCAAATTCGAGCAGCGCGATGGACCCTACGTCTCCAGGGATGCAACATCACTGTAAAACGGATAAAAACGCACACGCCGATAATTTGCATTATTCAGGGACCCCACAGGAATGCGAGATCATTTCCCCAAAGCACACCACAGGACCCTTTGTTCCCAAGTCGGTTCCAAGAAAGACAGATATCGGACCCCAGCCCACAGACAAGCACTGGGGATTTATGGGATGGCTCCTCCACAGTCCTTGAGGGAAAAAGGATAACAGGCTGTGGCATTTATGCAGAGGACGCGCAGGGACGCGCTTTAGAAGAGATAGCTTTAAAGTTGCCTGGACATTTAGGTTCGCAGGCAGCCGAGTTAGTGGCCATTGTTTACATTGTCCAGCACCCCGATTCATTCCCGACCCCTGCAGACATATATTAGGACAGCTTGTACGTTTGCAACAGCCTAACGGAATTTCTACCCCTGTGGGAATCGAGAGGATTCATTTCTGCGGACGGAAAACCTCTACCGTCAGCCCCACTGCTCAAATATATTCTTCAGACAGCTAAAGGCAGAAAATACGGCATCGTCAAAGGAAGAAGCCACCATCATTCCTCTCCACCCGGTAACATGAAAGCTGCCGCCCTAGCTAAGGCAGGCTCATGACATGGCCACTTTTGGCAACCTCCCGAGAGTGCCCCAGTACACGCAGTTCAGGTCTCACAGACCAACATCCAAGACCTACCCCAGGCACAGAAAGAAGACGAAACATTAAAAGACATTTTAAAAGGAAACTTCCAAGTTCCCTATGAAAAAGTTAGAAATTCTTTGACGGTCCATGAGGGAATCGTTTTAAAGGATAGAATTTATGTAGTCCCCACCCAGGACAGGAATGAGATAATCTGCAAGTTCCATGACGGATATGGACACCAAGGGATTGAATCCACCCTTGTCCACCTCAGACCCCTTTGCTGGTGGCCTGATTTGAAAACCGACGTGTCCCATTACGTCGATAACTGTTTAATTTGCGCTCAAAACAACCCCGATAGGTATGCGAAAAAAGCCCAGCTACGACACACACGCTCTATTAATGGCCCATGGACAAACCTCCAATTGGATTATATTTGTCCCCTCCCCCCCCTGCAGAAATGGATACAAGTATGTGTTAGTGGTAATAGACACATTTACGAAATAGGTCGAAGCGTTCCCATCGAGAACAAACACAGCCAAGGCCACCGCAAAGATCTTAACAGAACAGATTTTTACAAGATGGGGACTCCCCCGTAGTATTGAGTCGGACCAAGGTTCCCACTTTACGGGAAGGGTCATGAAAAGTGTAATGACGATATTTGGAATTTTTTGTAAGGGCCCCGAAGAATCCAGCACGAGTTTTAAGGATACAAAATAATAAAGTTTATTTACTATAACAATATATACATAGCCGTAGCAGTAACTTCCCTTGCTACCTTCTCCTTCCTCCTGGTTCCTGGACTGGCCAGCTTATTTATAGTAGGAGTTTCTCCGCCCCCCTCATTGGGGAAGTTCATACTCCCATAGGATTGTGGGATAATCATTAGTCCCCAGCCAATCGTCAGTAGGCAGGTTATAACATCCCTCCCCCCCAAAGTCCAAGGAATCCACCGTAGGCCCTGGCGAAGGGAGGCGTCGAACTCGTTTGACCGCAGGCCGGACGCCATTTGCACGCGGTGCTGGATCAGGCGGCGTATAACGAGACGGAGACCGGCGCTTCCGTGATGAACGGCGCGGTTGTACATCCACGGCCTGTGGACCCGAGGATTCCCCCTCTGATTCATCCTGTGTCTCCATCTCGGAGTCAGAGTCTGCTGCCTCCGTCATGTCAGCGTCTCTGTCCCCATTCGGTCCCGTCATGACCTGCGCAGGCTTTGAGTGAGGCACCAGTGGAAGATTTGGAGGACTACCTTCCCTTGTTTCTGGTCTTTGCCGCTGTTGAACTGAGCTCCGGGGGCGGGGAATCTTTTGCGGGGATGATCTTCTGGACCGGACGTGGTCTACATGTTTTCGCTGGAGACGACCCTGGGCTTGCACTTGGTACGATATAGGGCCCGTTTGGCGAAAGATTACCCCAGGAACCCATTGGGCACCACCAGCAAAATTCCGCACGAATACTGGGTCACCGGGCGCAAACTGCCGAATCGGACGATGCTGAGACAATCCCGGTCCCTGCCGTTCTTGTGTGCGACGTACTTTTGCGCCAATGTCCGGGAAGACCATACTAAGGCGGGTGCGAAGTCTCCGGCCCATTAGGAGTTCTGCGGGAGCTACCCCAGTCACTGTATGGGGGGTGGTCCTGTACGTAAACAAAAACCGAGCCAGTCTCGTGTCCATTGATCCGGAAGACTGCTTCTTTAGGCCTCTTTTGAATGTTTGCACTGCACGCTCTGCCAACCCATTTGAAGCCGGGTGGTAAGGGGCAGTGCGGATATGGCGGATGCCGTTCATCTTTGTAAACCTAGCAAACTACTCACTCGTGAAGGGAGTGCCATTATCCGTGACCAGCACCTCGGGGAGGCCATGCGTGCTAAATGATAAACGCATTTTTTCAATTGTTGCGCAGGACGTTGTCCCCTGCATCTTATGCACCTCCAGCCATTTGGACTGGGAGTCAATTAGTAGAAAGAACATGGATCCCTGAAAAGGGCCTGCGAAATCTGCATGTAAGCGTGCCCAAGGACGCCCTGGCCATTCCCAGTGATGTAGGGGCGCGGCCGGCGGAAGCTTCTGATGCTCCTGGCAAATGGAGCAGTTTTGGGCCACCTTCTCAATGTCGGTGTCGAGGCCTGGCCACCAGACATAACTCCGGGCCAACATTTTCATCTTGGTCACGCCCGGATGCCCATTGTGCAAGTCTGATAATATCAGCTCCTGGCCTTTTTCCGGGACAACCACACGCGTCCCCCACAAGAGGATGCCGTCTTCCACGCTGAACTCTGACAGCTTGGAGGAAAATGCCCGTAACTCGCCTGGGAGCTGTCTATGCTGCCCACCATACAGGACTATGTGCCGAACCTTTGACAGGACTGGCTCCGTCTGGGTCCACTCACGGATCTGTGATGCCGTGACAGGCAAGGTGTCCATAAAATGTAGGGTTGCGACCACCTCACCGGTCGTGGGGGTCGACATGGGGCCGGTCGATAAAGGCAATCGGCTCAGTGCGTCGGCATTTGCTATCTGCGTACCTGGTTTGTGCTCCAGAGAATACTCATATGCAGCAAGCAACAAAGCCCAGCGCTGGATCCGTGCAGAAGCAATGGGCGGTATCGGCTTATCCTCTCTGAAGAGTCCCAGCAGGGGCTTATGATCAGTCACGATAGTGAAATGGCGGCCGTACACATACTGGTGGAAGCGTTTCACCGCGAAAACCACTGCCAGGCCCTCCTTCTCGATCTGCGCGTACTTCTTCTCCGCTGCAGTCAATGTGCGGGAGGCGAAAGCTATCGGTCGCTCGGCCCCGTTCTCCATCTTGTGGGACAGGACAGCCCCAATACCATACGGGGATGCATCACATGTGACGAGCAAAGGCTTTCCCGGATCATAGTGGGTTAGTAACCCAGACGACGACAATTGTTGCTTTACCCGCCGGAAAGCGGTTTCTTGCGGCTGACCCCAAACCCAGGTCTGATTTTTCTTTAGCAGCAGGTGTAAGGGGGCCAGCGTAGTTGCCAGATTGGGGAGGAACTTCCCGTAATAGTTTACGAGACCGAGAAAAGAACGAAGATGCGAAGTGTCAGTCGGGATGGGGGCATGTTGAATTGCACGCACCTTCTCTGCGACGGGGTGCAGACCCTCGCGGTCCACCCGATAACCTAGGTAGACTACTTCTTTTGCCTGAAATACGCACTTTGTGTGACGTAAACGGACTCCAGCCTCCGAAAGGCGTTTCAGGACAGCCTCCAGATTTTCCAAATGCTCTTGCTCCGACGTCCCTGTAATCAACACGTCATCTAGGTAGACAGCCACACGTGGTAAACCTCTCAAAATGCCCTCCATAACACGTTGAAAAATTGCGCAGGCAGAGGATACTCCAAAGGGCAATCGTGTATATTCATACAGGCCCCGGTGTGTGTTAATTGTTACATATGGTCGGGAGGCAGGGTCCAGCTCCAACTGCAGGTAGGCGTGACTCATATCTAATTTTGTGAATGAGAGTCCGCCTGCAAGCTTCGCGTAGAGATCCTCTATGCGAGGCATTGGGTATCGGTCGAGTCGGGAAACTGTATTCACTGTAAGTTTATAGTCGCCACACAAGCGAACTGTGGCATCTGGCTTCATTACTGGTACAATTGGTGCTGCCCAGTCAGCAAAACGGACAGGCCTGATAATACCCAAACTCTCCAAACGAGTGAGCTCCCCTTCTACCTTCTCGAGCAAAGCGTAAGGCACTGGGCGCGCCCGGAAATAGCGCGGTGTGGCTCCTGGTTCAACTTGGATACGGGCTACGGCCCCTTTTATTTTCCCCAGACCAGGCTGGAATACCTCTGGGTATCGTCCTAGCACCTCAGTCAACCCTCCAGAAACTGTTTGGAGGATGTGCTGCCATTGCAACCGCAAATGGCGCAACCAGTCCCGACCCAACAGGCTGGGCCCATGGCCACGCACTACGATAAGTGGGAAACGCCCCTCCTGGCGTCCATAGACAACAGGGGTCATTGTAGTTCCTGCAATGTCCAGTGGTTCCCCCGTGTAGGTGGCCAACCTGGCCTGTGAGTCAGTTAGTGTAAGGGTCTGTATACCCTGCTTGATGCGGTCGAATGTCCTCTGGGCGATCACGGAGACCGCTGCGCCAGTATCCAACTCCATCTCCAGCGGGTGGCCATTGACCCTTACTGTCACCTTAATGGGGGCCACACGGGGAGCTGCCACACAATGCAGCTGCAGGCAGTCGTCCTCTGTCTCCACGTCCTCAGGAGTGATCGCCGCAGGTTCATCCACATGGAAGGTACGGCCTCTGGGCTGGTCCCAGTTACGGCCCCTGGGCTGGTCCCAGTTTCGGTCGGAACGACGGCGCCTCTGGCGTCCCCAGGACCGCCGTCCGCGACGGGGTCGGCGCCTACAAGTCTGACACGGACATGGCTCCTCATCCATTGGCTCTGGAGAAGGCTCCCTTCGGGGAGGAATGTCCAATGGCCACTGGCGTCGGTCTGGTCGTTGCCTCGCCCAAGGTACCGCAGGAGTGCGGGGGGACGTTTTTGGGCGGAAAGGGTTTCGCCCCAAGGCATGCACTTCCATTCCCTGTAGCTCCTGTACTCCTCGCTCTGCGCTCTCTCGGGACAAGACTATTTGTATTGCCTGTTGAAAAGTCAATGTTGGCTCCGCTAACAACTTTCTCTGGGTGGCCGCATTATTAATACCGCAAACCAAACGGTCGCGTAACATTTCTGACAAGGTCTCACCATAGTCACAGTATTCCGCAATCCCGCGTAGCCTGGATAAAAAATCGGCAAGGGATTCTCCAGGGGTCCTCTCAGCGGTATTAAACCGGTAACGCTGGACTATCGTGGACGGGGTTGGGTTAAAGTGTTGCCCCACTATATTCACAAGTTCGTCAAACGTTTTGGTGTCCGGCGCAGCTGGGTACGTAAGGCTCCTAATCACCCCAAACGTATGCGGTCCGCAGGCGGTGAGCAATATGACCACCTGGCGCTCGTTTTCAGTGATATTGTTTGCCCGGAAATAGTAACGCATCCGTTGCGTGTACTGGTTCCAGCTTTCCAGCGCAGCATCAAAAACATCCAAACGTCCGTACAGAGGCATGGTTTCATAGAAAACAACTTCCAACCTGTATCCAACAAAAATCCAGGGAGGTGGCTTCAGCAGTGTAGACAGCTATTCACTTTTACCTTCGTCACCAGTTTTGTAAGGGCCCCGAAGAATCCAGCACGAGTTTTAAGGATACAAAATAATAACGTTTATTTTCTATAACAATATATACATAACAGTAGCAGTAACTTCCCTTGCTACCTTCTCCTTCCTCCTGGTTCCTGGACTGGCCAGCTTATTTATAGTAGGAGTTTCTCCGCCCCCCTCATTGGGGAAGTTCATACTCCCATAGGATTGTGGGATAATCATTAGTCCCCAGCCAATCGTCAGTAGGCAGGTTATAACAGAATTAAACAAAAGTTCCACATTGCCTATCACCCGCAGTCCAGCGGCATTATGGAGCGCATGAATCGGACGTTAAAGGCCGCCCTTAGGAAAATGGTGCAGCAGCACAATACAACATGGGACTCAGTGCTCCCATTCGCACTGATGTTTGTAAGGAACACAGTGTCGAGCTCAACAGGATATAATCCCCATACCCTCATGACCGGACGATCCATGAAGGGTACCGAATACTTATTCGGACTTGATTTGGCCAGCCCCGCAGTCACCACCCTGACCCATGAGAAAACAGTCCAGCACATGGTAGAGAACATTAAAGCAGCACAGCTCGCTGCAGTTGTTCGACTCGGCGCTAAACGAAAGCAGAGTAAGGCCTGCTTTGATAAAACAGTACACCCGACAGAGTATACAGTCGGACAGCAAGTAATGATCACCTGATACAACCCCAGCTCATTCCTCTCCCCTAAATTTGCAGGCCCCTATTTAATTTCAGACAAATTAAGCCCCTCTGTTTATAAAATCACTTTTCCAAACGGAAAATCAGGATGGTTCCATGTAAATCAGCTTAATGTTTATGGAACGTAGTGCAGCCACTCGCACCACCTCTCATTGGCGATGGCAGACAATGAGGACACGCCCACTGACAACCCGAGTTCACCCTTCCCCAGCAACAGCAGCACGTCCATGGACACGACCTTGACCACGCCCCCAGAATCAAATTGCACCCTGACACTTGATTCGGCTGCTAGCGACAGCGACAGCAGTACTGAAGCCCCTGAGAGACCCGAACAGAGATCCCATGAAACAGGCCCCAGTCACTACAGGCCCAGAGACCACGACCATGATACGCTCAGCCTCTTTGAAACGATTTATTTGCCCACACTGGAACCTGACCTGCCACCCGATGATAGCGATACCCCCTTGCAACCTCCCTACGGACCATTAAGCACTGGCACCGTGACAATTCCTGTCGCTTGACGAGAAATGACTAAATGGACCCCACATCGGCACATGCCGTGTCAGCACGCAAACTCCAGGAAAGTGTTTGGCACCCGGGAGATGGTGACAACTCCGAGTCTGACTCCCACCATGGTAACCCCTTTACAAATCTTTTTGAAATGGAATCTTGAGGTGTCCAGATGATGAGAGTCAGGAACCGATGGAGATTTGCGGTGCCCTGTACCCTGATGGAGCCTGCCCGCTTTTCCTTTCTTTAATTTGTTATTTTTGAATGTTAAATGTTTGTTCTTTGTGCGACTATTTGTGTCGATCTTACTGAATTTCTTGATACAGTTTATTCTTTCGGCCTCACACCAAAGTTCTTGATGCAGCCATGATTACTCGTCTGATGCCACATGGCAGTTAGTGAAACAAGTTTGTCTGGACCCCATATAGTTACAAATTCTTACCGCTCTTGGAAGGTCACTCAGGCAATGGAGTAATGGCACTGATCCCTTCCTGCCTGGGGACCCCCTATACATTTGGTCAGCCAAGCTCGGGTAGGGGAGCAATGGCACTGGTCACCGCCCTACCCGGGGATCCCACCATTCTTGCCCTGCCGTGGATCATACGCTCCACCCCATTCGGATGCTTGTTTTCGAAACTCTTTTTCTGTTCTTTTCTACTCCTGTGGTTTAAAGAATGCTCTTTGCCACTACTTTTGCCCTTCCCGACAACCCTTCAGTTGCTATTCTCCCACATACTATTTACATGTAAGAAACACTCGGTTGGAAAAACAAGTTTGCAGAGGACGGAGAAAATGTCCGCCCACTCAGCTCATCGACCACAGGCTGCGAGAGTGTTCGCGCTGTGACACAGACTTTTTTGGGATGTCTTGTCTCCGCAAATGGTTGTTAAAAAAAAAATGAGAGAGTCACATATGGTGACGGTTGTAATGGGAAAATTGATGTTAAGGAGACACAGAGGGACATACGAGATGTTAAACAACACGGTTATAACAGATGCTATGCTTGTGCCCCCAGGAAGATACGAAGATACTCGACGGCGAAGGAAAGCCGAATAAGATGAAGACAACCCTGATGATCGGCATCATGATCAACGCTGGAACAGCCCAGCTGCACGCGTTACCTACCTCTACCCCCCTCACCACACAGGCCCCGAACACCCAACACAACACCCCCAGCCCGGACACTACACTGCACACACACCCAGCCACCGATACCCTCACACGGTGTGAGAACCTCGTCAAGTGGTATTCACTGTCCTACACAGTGGAAGCCTTACTAGTAATAACCATATTGTACAGTGTCATTCAAACCATCAGGTTGCGGAAATGGAGAAGGAGAGCCTCCCGCCCTCCAGTATACACATTCAGAGCTCCCATCCTCGGACTCCAGCAAACCCCACACTCTTTCTGAACCTCTCTCTTTAATAAATTCCGCGGTTATTCTTTGTTAATAAAGTTCATTTTCTGTGTATGAATGTCAGTGATAGGAAGAAATGTGATGCTGCTATCAGATATATTTTGTATTGTAAGGTAAGTTCTTTTATTGTTAAATAGCAGCATGAGTGTAGTCTCGTTAGAGACAGTTAGAGGTTCCCCTTTATCGGAATGTTAAATGGCCCCCTAGAAATGTTTAGACATGTGTTGTTTAGGGAAATTAAGTAAATGCTTTTGGACCCATAGGACATAATAGAGTAGAACCTGTCCTTGGTTAAGGGTACCCGGCATCCCAAGAGAACAAAGAAGACCCAGTATTGTGATCCTTCGTGCTTCATGTTGAGGATCAAGAGGGCAGAGTGTAGCCATCTGGGATGGCCACTTCCAACTAGGTGCAGAGGAACTCGCAAAGCCTGGCGGGTAAAATGGACAAGCCAAGACTCAGGCAGGCTCAGAGCCTGAAATGCATATTCGGAGGCAAGAAGTCCAGGCGGTATCAAAACTCCATCCAATTAGCATTTTAATGGGGCCGATTAACATTTGATGGCCCATCTTCACCAAAACAAAGGACTGGTACTCAAGCAACCGGGACAGTCCCAGACATTTTGGCGCCACTCCCTGTTCAAGGGAAACGCAAACAACGGGGTCAGTGACCGCTTGGGAACGCCCAGCCATCCAGATCCCCGCCCACTTATTGGTTAAGGAATCGAACGGAGTGATCAGGGATCACCCAATTCGTAAGGCCCAAATCGAAGGACCGCCCAAAAGAGCACGAAAACCCCCTTGACCTTGAACTAACTAACTGGTGTTCGCTCTCTTTTGGCCTTGGTACCCCGGTCACGGTCATCGCCAATCGTAGCAACACCAGAAGAGAGTCCAAGTTCAATGCCCACTACCAGACGGATGAGCCCAGCTGAGCAGCAGTTACTCCTTCGAACCCGAGAGATCCAGAATTGAACAGCTGTTTTCTGACCGAAGCCGGGTGCCGAAGTTAAGTACAGGTTGTCTTAGCTGATAGGTGTAGTTAACTAGTAGTGTTTATGTTGCATGACTAATTGTGTGCAAATAAAGTATCCTTAACCTTGAACTATCTAACTGGTGTTTGGCTCTTTGATCGATAGCTGGTTGAAACTTGTGGTGGTATCATTCGATACCTGGCAACTCTAAGCATTCGGACATAGATAGCATAGAAAGAAAGGCAAATTCACTGATTGCCCTAATTGGAACAGAGCCACAAAAAGACCAAGTAGAAAAAGAAACTAGCAACAGTTCGCAACAGAGCTTCACGCAGTATAATAAAAGCAAAAAAAAATGAAACAATAAAGAAGGGAACTTCTGGGCGGCAGTTCCCTAGTGTTCTGGTGGGCGCTGCAAATCTCTCTTTTCCAAGATGCTTCATGGGGCTTTCAGGAGATACGGGATATGGAGCTGAATGCTGTGGGTGCCGCACCCACATTGTCCCTCTGTGGCTTGGAGGGAATGCTATGGTGATTTGGGCCTTGGGTTGATGGGTCAGGTGCTGCATCGTGCACCATCCCTGGGCTCAGCTGATGGCAATTCCTGTATGACGTGTAGGGGTGCCGGGCCAAGCGGAATCACAGCGGGATATGTGCCGATCGATCCTGCTCATCTGTTCAATGACTGGCTGGAGTCAAAACAGTTTCATCATCCGGCTGTTGCGAGTACTGCACTGGTTTCTTCCTCTTCATTTCCTCAGATTTCTTCATCTTCATTGTCGTCGCCTCCTCCTCGTCCTTCGAGAGGATCTTGAACTTTGGGGGTGACGGAAGGAGGAATGTAATGACTAGCACAGGACATGCAGTGCGGGGTTGATTGTTTTCCTCGTGCTCCTCGAGGAGTATGAGCTCCCCCACTGAGAAATGGGTAGTTTACCCGCACTTGTATAAATGTTGGCCAGTGTGGAACTGACCGACAGAGAGAGAAGGTATCCGGTGAGGTTTCACCAGCCCTCATGTATATACTTTTTGTTCAAATAAATGTCTTTTACTTTTACTCGTTGTGGATTCCCTGTGCCTTACCAAAGTCACTTTGGCAGCACCTATTCTCCCCTGTGGTCTTGACCACTAAGAACAAAAATATCATCATGACACAATTTTTTCATTCAGACTTGGACATACACCACAGCTGATCGATGATTCAACATCCTGGTATTCTCTGCACTGGGAGCACTGTTTTATTCGTAACAAACTCCTTTCAAGGTACATTGTAACACCTGTCTACTATCCTATTCCCCACTATTTGAGCAGGTATCTGAGGTAAAAATTAAGCACATGGAATATCTGCTGAATGAGGGTTCTGTTCTCCATCCAACTAAACAGAACGCCGCTGCACCAGAGAGTCCTTAACTCTAAGGAAGTAGCCATTTTTCGGATCCTACTTCTGCTGAGGTCAATGGGAATTTCTGTGATATACTCTGGCAATATCAACATCCTCAGCCCACCACCACCACCGACCCCGCCCAACGCCAGGATACCTGTTTGATGTAGGAATGGATGGAGATAAATGCATAAACCATTTCCTTGTCAAAATGAGATGAAAATCACCAAATTCTATCCAGGCAGCAATGGATTCTGTCCTATGTTCCGCCACCTATTTAGTAGATTCATTGCAACCGTGAGCAGAAGTTTTTATGTTTCGCTTTTACAAGACAGGATCCGAGACAGATGAATGAAAATATTTTATCCTTTGTTTCCTGGCTTTGTTGAACTCTTCACGGATGAATACTTTTTCCTGAAAATTAATACGCATTGGGAATATGTTGTCCAATCTTTTAAAAACCTAAGGCAAATCATAAGTCACATATTTAATTTATTTCTATTGTATTGAATTGATAAAATGCACCAGCCCTTTGGCCTGCCTCGATATTATTATACCACAAATCAATATTTAAAATCATAATACAAATGAATGAATGTTTTTAGTGAAAAGTGAATCTGTATTTGTCCACTGTAATTTTGTCTAACAATAACTGTTATTACAATCAGCGCAATTCTGGTCATTTGTTGGCATTTCTAGAATCTTGGCCCATATTTTGTGTGAATTGATAATGTTGAAGAGACAAACAGATCCGTTCTACTTCATGGCATACTAAAATTTAGAAAGCTGAGGTTACTCTGATTTCCTTTTGAAGCTGGCAATATTTCAGCAATCAATGAAATGTTGTTTTACACCATAATCAATGGAAGCTTGTCAAAAAGCCACCAAAGCCTTCAACACTGATGCTGGTTTACAGCTTTCCTCTTTATGAAGGTCATTGTTTAGATACATTATAACAACACTCAAAAAGCTCAATGCCATCCAGGGCAAAGCAGCCCACTTGATTGACACCCATTCGCCAAACATTCAGTCCCTCCACTACCAACGCACAGAAGCAGCCGTTTGTACTCTGCAAGCTGCACTGCAGTAACTCACCAAGGCTCCTTCGGCAGCACCTTCCATACCCATGACCGCTACCATTTAGAAGGACAAGGGCAGCAGATACATGGGAACACCACCACCTGAAAGTTCCCCTCCAAGTCATTCACCGCCCTGACTTGGAAATATATTGCCATACCTTCACTGTCACTGGGTCAAAATTCTGGAAATCCCTCCCGGGTGTATCTACACTACATGGACTGCAGCGGTTCAAGAAGGCAGCTCAACAACACCTTCTGAAGGACAATTAGAAATGGGCAATAAATGCTGGCCTAGCCAGCAAAGCCCACGTCCCGTAAAAATCTGAATTTAAAAAATAGGGGCTAAATTCGATAGACTCGAAAATGGGTGCCGGGATAGTGATGTAGGATTAACCTCCATCCATTTCTTCCAGTGCAGGAATCATGCCGACTTTGGGCTGCCAGCTAATTGACATGATTGGAGTGTGAAACTAGCGCTATTCAGGGAGCGGGGGTTGCACATCTCAACAAAGAGACCTCGGAGAGGCTGACATCCTTTAAAGCTAGCCTGCAGTGCTTAAAGCCAGCTTGGACCTCTTAAAGAAGTGTAACATGGCTGGAGTTAGTGGTGAAAGTTGTGAAGCTCATCCTGACACAGAAATGAATTGTGAAAATGGCACAATATTGGAAAGAGATAGCTTCAAATATTACAACAAAACATGGTGGTGGCAGTGGTGGTGGGGTGGTGATGTGAGTGGAGGTGCTTGGTCAAGGAGGTGCAGAGGAGGATGTGGAGGTAGTAGATCACTAGACAAACTCTCAGAAGACAGTGAAGTGAGATAGGCATGGAGGCAAGTTGCCAGGAGTCAAACATCGAGGATTTGGATCCAGTACTGCAAAATGTTGCGTCACCTCACAGGGGTGGTCCTGGTCAGTGATTGTATCTCCAAATGCCAAATGAAAGGGGATGGTAGCATAATGGTTACTGGACAAGAAGCTTGTACTGATGATGTGGAGACATGATTTCAAATCTCACCATGGCAATTGGAATTTAAATTCAGTTACTTAGAGACATGTGGAATAAAATGTTATGGTGAATTTTAATATTAACCCCTACCCATTCCCCCGAGAGCGAGGTGGAGAACCCAGTACCTTCCTGACTATCACTGAATAAGACAGAGGCTGGGAAGGCCAAGGCCATCCTTCCCACTTCAAATTCTACTGACAAGGGTAGTGCGCAAGCCACATGATCAGGGCACCGAATACAGCCAGCCGAGGGAAGCCATTCCAATTGGCCACCCTGTGACCAATGAAGGACTCATCAAGTGCAAGGATTGCTGCCACAAGATGGTCCCTCACCTGGGCCTGTCAGACTAACCCTGGCAAGATCACCCAACATATCCCTCCTGCAGGGCCTCCAGCTTTGTTCCTGGTCTCCTGGAGACATGAGAAAAGGTAGCAAGGGAGAAAATGGAAGATGTCAGGAATGCCCGCTGTTGACAAAATCCCAGCAATAGAGTGCTTACAGCACAGAAGGAAACCAAAGGGTCGTGAATCTGTGGAATTCACCTCCCCAGAGTGCAGTGGATGCTGGGACAGTGAATAAATTTAAGGAGGAGTTTGACAGATTTTAATTAGTAATGGGTTAAAGGGTCATGGAGAACGGGCAGTTCGATGGGGGTTATGAGATCAGCCATGATCGTATTGAACAGTGGAGCAGGATCGAGAGGCTAAATTGCCTACTCCTGATCTTAGTTCTTATGTCCTTCTGTTCAAAGAATGAACAATTCTGTCTTATTCCACCTCCCAGCTATTGGTCTGTAGCCTTGTAGGTAACAGCACCTCAAGCACAAACCTGGGCTTCTTGATCAATAAGGGGATCACGGGTTATGGGAAGTAGGCAGAAGAATGGGGATGAGGAATATATTAGCCATGATCGAATGATGGAGCAGAAATGATGGGACGAATGGCCTCATTTTGCTCTCATATCTTATGGTTATCATTCAATCCATCCTGTCTATTCTGGCTCTTCTGAAAGAGAAATTCAACTAATGCTATTCCCCTGTCTTTTCCCTTGATCACTTTCAGACAATAATCCAATTCTATTTAATAAGTGTCAATTGACTCTGCCTCCACTCTGCAGCACATAACAGATCCTAAGCACTGGCTGAGTAAAAAGGTTTTTAATTCATGTTTCTGTTGCTTCTTTTTGTAAAGACCCCCTCTGGTTTTTGATCCTTCCAGCAATGTGAACAGTTTCTCCATATCTATCTGTCCAGGCCTCTTCTGATTTTGAACATCTATATCAAATTTTTCAGCACGGTAGCATAGTGGTTAGCACAGTTGCTTCACAGCTCCAGGGTCCCAGGTTTGTTTCCCGACTTGGGTCACTGTCTGTGCGGAGTCTGCACGTTCTCCCCGTGTGTGCGTGGTTTTCCTCTGGGTCCTCCGATTTCCTCCCACAGTCCAAAGATGTGCAGGTTAGGTGGATTGGCCATGCTAAATTACCCTTAGTGTCCAAAATTGCCCTTAGTGTTGGGTTGGGTTACTGGGTTATGGGGATAGGGTGGAGGTGTGGGCTTGGGTAGGGTGCTCTTTCCAAGAGCCGATGCAGACTTGATGGGCTGAATGGCCTCCTTCTGCACTGTAAATTGTATGATTCTATGAAATCGCCGGGCAACCTTCTTTTCTCCCAGAAGAACAGTCCCAGCTTCTTAAATCTATCTTCATAACTGAAATTCCTCAAGCCAGGAACCATTTTCGAGAATGCTTAATAAAATGGGGCATGTAAATCTGAACGGAATACTCTGAGGTTGACATGTGTTTCATACAGGTTTATCATGAGTTGTTTTGCATGAGTACTGTTGTCCTGATTTATAAAGCCCAGGATCTAGTGTGCTTCATTAACCCCTCTCTCGTTTTCAACCTGGCCTGACAACTTCAAATGCTCCTGCACCCCTTGAAGAATTATAACTTGTACTTTATAATATCTCTTCTTGATCTTCCTGACAAAATGAATCACTTCACACTGGCCGCTTGTCTGCCTATTCCCCCACCTTATCAATGTCCTTTTGAAGTTTAACACGATCCTCCTAACAGTTCGCAGTCCTTTAAGTTTTCTGTCTTCCGCATGTTCTGAAATTATGCTTTAATTCATCAAGTCTAGATCATTAATATGAAGCACGAAAAGCAGAGGTCATAACAGTGGCCTCGGGGAACCCCACTGTAAACCTTCCTCCAGTCTGAAAAAAACACCATTTAGCACCATACTATATTTCCTGTCACTTAGCCAATTTCATATCCATGCTGCTACTGTCCTTTATGTCTCAGAAGCCTATTGTGTGCCAATTTATCAAAAGACTTTTGGAAGCCCATGCACACCATATCAACTGCAGTAACCTCATCGGCCCTCTCTGTTCCTTTATTGAAAAACAGAAACTAACAAATCTGCATTGGCTTTCCATAATTTATCCAATTGGATGAGTTGTTCACGGGATTGTCTAGCCAGAAAGTTATTACCTGGGTTACCTGTTTGATCCCTTTTCCTCATCATTTTCCTCTTCTTGTTCCACAGATGTTCACCGCATCCTTGCTAGCAAGGGTCGTTCCTTCAAGGTGGCGAGACTGTGCAGTATGTAGCTGACGATCATGAATCTTGACATCCAGTCTGCCATGAGCTGCCAGGGGGCTCTTCTGGAACAATCCAGTTGACGAAAGCATTATTTTCTGCAAGCTAATGGTTTGGCCCTTTCATCAGGCAGTATGGCTTTCATTGTACATATGCTGCCCAACGTTGCGTGGGTTACACATTGACATCATCAGCCCTGCGGTCAGCTTGTCACCCACTTACTGGTTTATCCTGGTGGCCCAAATGGCGGTGACACAGCAGACTGCTGCAGAATGAAGGCATCATAACTGCTTCCAGGATACAAGGCTTTATCCTGCACAATATAGTTGTGCACCAATTGGACATTGAGGCAGTGGTATCCTTTTCAGCTGTGGTACATCTTAGAGTTGACATGTAGCACCAGCCAGGTGATACATGTGCAGTCAAGTGGAACTCTGCATTATGGGGTTGTCAGTAATCAGCCTAATCCATGTGCCCATTCTTTAAACTTCTCACTGGCTACAGAGAATGGAGCTCTCTTCAAACAGGGAGCATCCCTGACACAATAGTGAATGGCAATCTGTGGCATGTTGCATGTATCTTCAGCCTGAAAAATATTCATGGGAGTCTTTTAACAGCTGTTTGCAATGTTGTGCTTGGTCTGCGGCGCTGAGGTTAGAGTTGTGCCTCTCCAGCTCCCCCTCCCCCCTCTGAGGGTCCTACCAGCATCACCACAGGGTGTTGGCCCTGGGTTGCCAGTGTCATCAGGTCTTCCCCACGGGTGCGGGTTGATGACTACTCACTGTAAGATGATCTCCTGTTTAAGTGTCCAGTTGCAGCTCCTGTTAGACCGCTTGACGGCTCTGGAGCTGCGGATGGACTCACTTTGGAGCATCCGCGATGCTAAGGACGTCGTGGATAGCACGTTTAGCGAGTTGGTCACACCGCAGGTGAAAGGTACTGAGGGAGATAGAAAATGGGTGACCAAAAGACAGAGCAAGAGTAGGAAGGCAGTGCAGGTGTCCTCTGCGGTCATCTCCCTGCACACTTCTTGCACGTGAAGGAGCCATGGACAGTGGACGTGTCCCTGAGCTCCCACATCGCACACGAGGAGCATGACACGGGTCTGAGATCTCCTGCCATGTCTTAAACCTTCGGTTAACTTCAACAATTACAATTTCCAAAAATTAAATAAATAAATAAACAACAAAGAAAAAAATAAATAAATATACCAATGAAAAGAAACAGAAAAACAGAAACACTACTTACCAGTCACTTGCCAGGGATACAAAGCACTTCCTCCCCACCCAGCTTCGAATTCCCACCTAGATTCAAATTCCCAAACTCATTCTTAGCTGTGCCTCACTCTGGCTGTGTCTTCTCTGGCTCACTGGGAGAACTCACTGGGAGTGAGTTTACAAGTTGCTCTTTTTAAACTGTCCTGAATTGACTCCCCTCCCCCATCTGCTTTTAGGTCAAGGTAGATTTAAGTGACTGACACTTAACTGCCAACCAGTTATGTGAGTGGGTGGGGCAGCCCTTGTTAACCTACACTGCACAATTCTAGATTCATTTAAATTAATTTAAACTCCTGAAATTTAAAAGGAGCTGCCTTACTGATTTGATTCAATTCCCACCTAGATTCAAATTCCCAAACTCACTCTTAGCTGTGCCTCACTCTGACTGTGTCTTCTCTGGCTCACTGGGAGAACTCACTGTCCCTCTGTCACTGGCCCAAGGTCAGTCAGTGCCCAGCTAATGCTCTCGATGCCCTCAGCAATGGCACTTTGTGACTGGACCAAGCTCTGCAGTAATGCCCATGTGGGCCCGGGACATGTCTGCCTGTGACTGGGCTCCCCTGTCCTGCTTCTCAGCCATCGACCGCACAGGTTGCCCCAAGCCTCGGACGTCTTGACCCATGGCTGTGACTTCTTGCCCCAAGCCACCCGTTCAGTGTTTACCTGGGAAGCATTGCCTGCACCATCTCCTGCCCCTGGAGGTGTTAGAAAGTTGCTAAGATCTCCTCCTGTAAACCCTGGCTCCGTGTCTGCATCTGTACAAATGATGGGATCACACTTTCCAGAAGCGCGCTACCTGTCCTACGGCTGTTTCCTGGGGTCAGTCAGTCCTCCAACTGCCTGTTCTTTTATGAGTCCCTGCCTCCACCTGATGTGCTGCAGCATGTGCACCGTGCACACCAGGTGAGCCAGGAGCCTCTTCACCAAAATGCCCCAACGAGGTGACAGCAGTGACAAAAGTCGATGTCTTCCCCAGACTGGTGCTCCGGGGTATGTGGCTGGAAGCGAGGTAGCCGGGATGGCCCAGTCTCCTCTGATAATGATCCTGCAAGTCAAAAGACAAGACACATGGTGAGAGCTTGGGAAGGAGTGGTCTGTGGGAGAGGGGCGATTCACTTGCTATTGGGACATCATTTTGCATTGGGAGCTCACTTGATTGCCGCATGCTGACCGCAGTTTCAGAGACTGCCCTCTCTGCTTCGCCCACTAGCTCCATCGCATTCTGCTCCACGAGGGCCTGTACTCACAGATCTGGGTTTTTCCGGCCTGTTTTCTGGTTCTCCCTTCAATTATGGGCCGCCTTTCCCTCGGTGACGCGTAAAAAACATAGTGAGGCTCATGTAGGCAAGTTACACGGGGTGGGTGTTTGTAGTTGGTGGCATGTGTGGGGCAAGGCACCTGACCAAAGAGGACAATACAGGTGTTGGGGTTTGGTGGATGGTGAGATGTAAGGGAGATGCAGGTAGGTGGGCTTTGGTTGGCTGCTAGGGGAGTGGGGGATGATGTGGGGAGTGAGGAATGGGGGTGATGCCGAGGCCAGAGGTGGTGACTCACCTCAACTGCCCTAAGGAGGTCATTCACCTTCTTACATTGGGTTCAGGTCCTCCAGGTGATGCTGATACCTCCTCCCAGGCTATGATTAGGATGGCAGGCCTGAGTCTCCTGCCCACCCTGGGAAGAGTGTGTCCTATCCCTCCTCCACCATGTCCAGCATTCTGTCAGCTCACTCTCCAGGAACCTTGTGCTTGTCTTCTTGGAGTAATCTTTTTGTCTGGAATGAGAGTGTGTGGAGAGGGGAGTGCTTACAAGCAGTTCCAGCTTGTCAGGCTCTCCGGCGCCAATTCCGGTTCCAGCGAATTAGACACCAGTGGAAATGGAAATTGTTCTAGATTCAGGAGGACAGAATGCTGGCCCATTTTCATGTCCTGACTCGCTCCATGAAATGTGCCCCCAACGGGAACACAAACTCTGCAATTCAGACCCAATGGCAACACTTGATCTCCCAAACGGAGAATCCTGCCCAGTGTCTGAGGAGTTACAAATGGTACTGAACATTGTGCAATGACCACCTTAAGATGGAAGGAAAGTCATTGATGGCGCTGCTGAAGATCAGTGGGTCTAGGGAACTACCTCGAGGAACTCATCCCCAATTCACACCTTATGATGGAAGGAAGGTTATTGATGGAGCAGCTAAAGATGGTTGGGCCTCGGGAACTACCCCAAGGAACTCCTGCTGTGATTCATTGGAGCTAAGATGATTGACCTCCTGCAATCACAATCTTTGTTCTAGTTATGACTCCAACCAGAGAAATGTAGAAACATAGAAAATAGGAGGAGGAGGATATCATTAGGCCCTTCGAGCCTGCTCCACCATTCAATATGACCATGGTTGATCCTCTACGTCAATGTCACATTCCCGCCCTCTCCCCATATCCCTTGACCCCTTTAAATTCTAGAAATCTATCTGATTCCTTCTTAAATATATTCAGTGACTTGACCTCCATAAAGAGCTTCTCACCAATTCCCATTGACTCCTGTTTTGCTCAGGCTCCTTGATGTCACACTCAGTCAAATGATACCTTGGTAGCAAGGGCAGTCACTCTCACCTCACCTCAGGAGTTCAACTCGTCTGTTCATGTTAAACCAAGGCTGTAATGAGGTCAGGAGCTGAGTGACCCTAGTGGAACCAAAACTGAGCATCCGTGAGCAGGTTATTGCTGAGCTTAATAGCACTGTTGACGACCCCTTCCATCACATTGCGCTCCAAATGCATTCCATTGTGTTATATATTACATTTTCTGACCTTGCGAACTGAGATTGACTGCATTATTTCATTTTCGTCATTGATGTATGTGCACTGCATATTGCTGTGGACAATTCTGCCACTGATTAGTAATCTATTGCTGAGAACAGCCTATTCGTACCTTCTGGACAAATGGAGATTTTATTGAAAAATAAAACTTCAAAGCAGCAGGCTTTAGTTTTTAAATTTTGTTGAAGTTGACAGTTTGTCATTTATATATCTTTTCTTTAGCCGGTGGGTATATGTAGGTACAAAAAAAGAAACAACCAATCTCACAATTGTGTATCTATTACGTTAGGTCAAAAACTTAACGATGATAATAACATGACCTCAGGGCAGCATGCACAATGTTTTAATATAATCATCGATCATGTTAATTTCTTATGCCTTTCACATTTACTTAGACAAAGAATATCCAGTGTTAAAATCTGTCTATAATATATGAAAAGAACAGTGTTTCAGTGTACAAACAGCACGCCGAGTAACATCCTATGTTACAGATGCAGAGCAAACTTAAAACAAAGAGGAAAATAAAGTCACTTGTCTGCTGCTGATTGCTTTGTCTGACATCTGGAAATGTGAAGAATGCCTGTTTTTTTTTTCAATTTAGAGAACCCAATTCTTTGCTTTCCAATTTATAATACAATAATCTTTATTGTCACAAGTCGGCTTACATTAACGCTGCAATGAAGTTACTGTGAAAAGCCCCCAGTCACCACATTCCGGCACCTGTTCAGGTATACAGAGGGAGAATTCAGTATGTCCAAATTACATAACAGCGCGTCTTCCAGGACATGTGAGAGGAAACCGGAGCACCCGGAGGAAACCCACGCAGACACGGGGAGAACGTGCAGACTCCACACAGACAGCAACCCAAGCCGGGAATCGAACTTGGGACCCTGGAGCTGTGAAGCAACAGTGCTACCACTGTGCTACCATGCTGCCTAAATTGAGGGGCAATTTAGCGTGGCCAATCCACCTAGACTGCACATCTTTGGGTTGTGGGAGTGAGACCCATGCAGACATGATGCAAATGTGCAAAGTTCGCATAGACACTGATCCGGAGCCGGGATTTTACCCGGGTCCTCAGCTCCGTGAGGCAGCAATGCTAACCACTGCACCACTGTGCCATCCATCGTGTTCTTATAAAGTAGCAAATTATCCAATTTGCAGTGAGCAATGCCACACCTCTCAGCCACATTAAAAAACAATGTCAAAATGAAACAAGAGCTACCATTTGGGATATACAAATCAGTTGCAGCTGCAAGCACATTTAAAATGGGAAACAAAGCAACAATTAAACACTGACCTCATCCAAAGTTGGCCAAATGTTCATAAGGCTTTAAAGAATTCTCCATTGTTGAAATTTAATCTCGAAACACCAGTAAACATGCCAGACCTTTTACCACAGTGTATCAGTAGATCTGATATCATGCCTCAAATGCCTTCTCAACTCCATACAGATTGCATTCATTGACACGCAACTATCCATCATAGTTTTGATTTCTTCAAACATCTAATGAAATTAGATGAGAATGATTTACCTTTTAGAAATCCATGATCATGGATTAACTAACAATTGATTTACCTTTTAGAAATCCATGATCATGGATTAACTAACAATTGATTTACCTTTTAGAAATCCATGATCATGGATTAACTAACAATTGCCGCCCAGGTGCTCATTCCTTCCATCTCTGATGATAGATTTTGATAACTTGGTTAAAATTGATGGTGAATGGGTTGATCTGTAATTATCTGGTTTCTCTCCATTTCCTTTTTGCAATTACAATTGAGAGATTTGCAATTTAGAGATGGTGCCATCCGACGTTTGGCCACAATCCTTCCAGACCTAAAGATCGTTTCCCAAAGCTTCTATTTTCCCAGCACATTCCCCACTGATACAGATTCTGGGATTTTACAATATATCTTGAACCTCCTTGGTCAGTGTTCACAGAATTCTGGTGCTGATAAGTCAATGGGCAAAATATTCCATTTGGGAGACTACGTTATCCCGCCGAATTTCAATTGCACCTGATCTGCACACCCAACGAGGAAGCAAATCCCAATCCTTAGCCATGCAAATTTATGCAAGGTGAGGGTTGAGAGGGATTCCGGGCCGCCAATAAAAAAAATTTTTTTTTTAGAATATCCAATTCATTTTTTCCAATTAAGGGGCAATTTAGCGTGGCCAATCCACCTCTCCTGCACATCTTTTGGGTTGTGGGGGTGAAACCCACACAAACACGGGGAGAATGTGCAAACTCCACATGGACAGTGACCCAGAGCCGGGATTGAACCTGGGACTCCGGCACCATGAGGCGACCGTGCCAACTACTTGCGCCACGGTGCTGCCCTTCGGGCCGCCATTTTGAGCAGGTGGTCCAATAGTGAGGTCTGGCGGTTGTCTGCCCCCCGCCCCCGCATTGCAATTCAGCCATCCCCCCTCTTCCCATACAGGGTGACCGGATCCAACTCACCATCCCCTAACAGAGACCCCCTAAATAAAGGGACCCTCCCTCAGAGATCTCCTTAATAAGGAGACCTCCCACAGAGACCCTCAAAGAAAGAGACCCACACAAAGACCCCTAAATAAGGAGACCCCCCCCCACAGATCCCCCCAAAAAGCAACCCCTGTCAGGAAGCCCCCAGAAAAGAGACCCCTGTGTAGAAGCTAGAGAGCAGTCTAAACAGAGGCAGTGGAAAAAATACTGCTTTAACATTCACCTGGGCAATACACCTGTTGGCTCAGACACAGGAAACAGTACCTGTCAAGTCCTGGAAAGAGAAAACCTGTCAGCTGGGTTTAAACCCCCTCAGATCTTCTGCAAGCCATTCATTCATTTCTCTTTGACATTGCTTTTACTGGGCTGTGATTGACAGCATCCACACACACACACACAATTACATGTCAGCATTGCTCCATTCATCTCCCTTCATGGTTGAGTAACTGTGAAGTGCTGTGCAAGAAGTTTTAATGACATCTCCTGGACCACTTCAAACATAATTAAGTGCTGTCAATTTCCAGCTGACCACTTCAAATCACTCAAGTGTGAAGGGAGGTGATTGGGGGATCTGTTGGGTCTCCGTATTTAGAGGGTCTGTGTTGGGGGGGTCTCTTTATTTTGGCGATCACGGGGGTCTCCTTATTTAGGGGGTCTCTGTGGGGGTCTCCTTATTTAGCGGATATCTGTGGGTGTCCTTATTTAGGGGGTTTCCGGTGGGTGTGGGGGACAGTGGCGGGGGGGGGGGATCTGGTGGGGGTGGGGTGGACAGGTCTTCCATGGTGCGGGAGAGGGTGGCCCTCGGATGGACTTTGGGGGCAATCCCTTTTAAGAGTGATCCACTTGGCCCACCGTGAGGTCCCCGTGTCAGGGCCATGCTCGTCAAGACCTGTAATGATTCTCACCGACATGATTCCCGCCCCAGAGGACCGGACAATTACGCGAAATCAGAGAATATGGTGCCCAGCCCACTGAGTGGATGTAAATAGTTCTTAATGATTCATGTGCACCCTCCCGCTGGCATGGGACGCGAACCTCGATCTCGACGCCAGTGGCGGTCGGAGCATCGGAAACGGATCGCGCCCAATACCTTTTGCAATACTACCTTGCATAATGTCACTGTTCCTTAGAAATCCTCCAAATCACATCGACGAAAGCTGAGAGAGATATTACTTAAACAGTGAGAAATTCCTACTCCTTGGGCTGGATTCTCCGGCGATGTCCGCATCCGTCTGGTCTTACGACCAGAAAGTCAACACCACCCCCGCCCGGTGGGGGGCGAGCAGCTGTGCCGCGTAAAGTCCCCGACCTGCAGATATGGCTGCAGAATGGCCGGGTCCATGGCTGCGCCTGCAGCAGCTGCGCCTTGCAGTATTGCGGCGGCCGTGCGCGGACCCGGCCTTCCACAAAACGCCACCCGGAACACCCTTCGCCACGCCTGGACCACCCCCACACCAGTCCCCCCAGCCCCTGCCGAAGCCTCCCCGGCCAGTGGAACCACTCCCCCCAACTGTGGCGGCGCTGGACACAGCCGTTTTTGAGGGAGCGGAGCATCGGAAAAAGCGCCGCCCCCAAATCCAGCGTAAAAGTGGATTCTCCGGTCAATCGCCGAATGCTATTTCAGCTTTGGCGATCAGAGAATCCAGCCCCTTAACCATTAGAAATTATGGTTACTGTTTCAGCATTTACTCATTACTAATAAAGCAAAACTTTGTGCCACTTCTCCTCTCCAGATGTTCTGCAATGACACGTTATCGGTTTAATAACTGACTGCCCAGATTATTCATTGAAGAATTCAGAACTTTTTTACCGACTTGGATTTATATGGGTCGAGATTCTCCGACCCCCCCAGCCGTTGGCCGCCGTGAATTCCGCCCCCGCCGCCAGCCGAAGTCTCCGAAGGGAGAAAAGTCGGCGGGGCGTCAATGGCGCCGCACACCCCGGAGAATGGTACGGGTGGGCGCAAGGCAATGGATTTTGGGGCTGCCGATATCCTCCCGTCCGGATGGGCCGAAGTCCCGCCGACGTGATGACGGGTCACGTCGGCGTAAATCAAACCACCTTTCAATCGACGTCAACCAGTGCTCAAGGTTTACGCCGACCAGCGTGGAGGGGGTGATGGCCTGGGGGGTTGGCCGCTGGAGAGGCGATGGCGTGGCCGCAGTCTGAATGTGTGGGGGAGAGGTGTGTGTAGGGTTTTGTGTGTGTGTGTGCGGCGGGGGGGGGGGCGTGGTTTGAGTGGGCTGGGCTCCGGGGGAGTGTCGGGAGGGGGGTCAGTGCCGGGAGGAGGATGGGGTCCGTGCCGAGGAGGGGCATGGGGGGGGGGGCATGCCGGGGAGGAGGATGGGGTCCGTGCCGGGAGGGGGATGGGGAGAAGGGTCCATGCTGGGGAGGGGGGTGGGGTCCGTGCCGGGGAGGGGGATGGGGCGGTGGGTCCGTGCTGGGGAGGGGGATGGGGTCCGTGCCGGGGAGGGGGATGGGGGGGGGAGAGTCCGTGCCGGGGAGGCGGATGGGGTCCGTGCCGGGGAGGGGGATGGGGGGTCCGTGCTGGGGAGGGGGATGGAGCTCCGTGCCGGGGAGGGGGGATGGGGGGGTCCATGCCGGGGAGGAGGGAGGGGGGGTTCGTGCCGGGGAGGGGGGTGCGAGGGCCAGTGAGTTGGTCCACCTGGCCAGGTGCCAGCCTCCAACAGTCGGACCCATGCGGTCCATGCCACCTGGCTGGGGGGAGGAGGGGGTATGGGCAATGATGACATGCCGTCGTTCCCCCCGCACCCCCCAGGCCGTCATGTTTTCCGATCAGCCAGCGATGTTGGCCGCCGTGGCGGCAGCCGCTAATGTCCATCTTGCCCTGGATGAGGAGGAGGAGGAGGAGCGTGCCAGAGAGGCGGTGCAGGCTGCCGCAGAGGGGCAGGCGGCAGCCGACCAAGCTGGAGGGACACCTGACCGACAGCACGAGGAGGGGGAGGAGGACGTCGCGGCCCCACGGCAACGGAGGCACCCAAGGGCGCCCCGTGTGTACCGGCCCCGGCAGTCATACCAGGACCTCATGGACAGAGAATGCAGGAGGAGACTCCGGATGAGCCGGGAAACCGTGGCACACATCTGCCACCTGCTGGCACACCTGTCACCGCGTGGCACTGGCGGGGGAAACCCTCTCCCCGTGTCCGTCAAGGTTACGGTGGCCCTGAACTTTTATGCAACGACGTCATTCCAGGCACCGAGTGGGGACCTGTCCGGCATATCGCAGACATCGGTGCACCGGTGCATCCGGGCAGTGACAGACGCCCTCTATGCCATGGCGCACCGCTACATCCGCTTCCCTGTGGACCGGGCCAGCCAAGATGCCCGGGCCGTGGGCTTCTCTGCCGTGGCCGGGTTCCCCATGGTCCAGGGCACGATTGATGGGATGCACGTCGCCGTGCGGCAACCTGCAGATAACAGGGCCGTGTTCACCAATAGGAAGGCGACCTATTCGATGAACATACAGGTGGTCTGCGACCACCGCATGATGATCCTGTACGTCTGCGCCCATTACCCGGGCAGTGTACACGACTCATACGTGTTGTCGCGGTCATACATCACCGGCATGTACGAGGGACGCCATCCCCGGCTGAGGGGCTGCTTGCTGGGCGACAGGGGCTACCCATTGCGATCGTGGCTGATGGCGCCTGTACGGAGGCCACGCAATGAGGCGGAGAACCGCTACAATGATGCCCACGTAGCGACAAGGGGAGAGATAGAGAGGTGCTTTGGCGTGCTGAAGATGCGTTTCAGGTGCCTGGACCTCTCTGGGGGCGCCATCCAGTATCGGTCAGATAGGGTCGGCCGCATCATTGTGGTGTGCTGCGTCCTGCACAACATAGCCCAGCAGAGGGGCGATGTGCCGCAGGCAGAGGAGGGCGGAGTGGAGGAGCAGCAGGAAGAGGCACAGTCCTCCCCAGATGAGGGGGATGGGGGCAATGGTCAGGGCAGACGGGCTAGACACGGGCGGGTGGCTGTCCACCTTTACCGGCTGGGCCAGCTGATAGCCGCCCGCTTCACTGACTAGATGGACGTGGGAATCGGGTAGTATGGCCACAGACCGCACACCATGGCAACAGACGACCACCCTCACCCCCCACCCAGCCACCCACCCAGCACGCTCACCCCCTCCCCAACCCCACCCACCCCACCCGCATGCACACCACCCCCCCATTGCTGATCCACCTGCGGCACAACGGGCCGGGCTCACACAGTTGCGGGTGGACGCGTGTCTATTGCAGGCCATGGAGGATGATGACAACCCGCCCTGCGATGTGCTCCTGGCTCCACATCGTTGGACTATGTCTGACCCATGGCCACAGTACCACCATCCACCCGGACCATCCCTGCATGCGGCTGTGACACTGCAGCGCACGGTCCCGTCCTCTGCCCGGGGGGGATGTTGATGGCGGCCCAGGGGGAAGGGGGCAGACTCACCTGCGGCTGAGGTAAGACCACCCCTCACACACACACTTGCGCTCAACGTACATGACACCCCCGCACGCTTTGGACAGAGCACAAAGGCAGCTTCTGTAGGTGTAACATTGACTTTAATAACGAACGGAGTTCATGCACGTGCCCGAGCCCCTAAAACTCATCTGTGCCCTGCACCCGTGCCAACTTACTCAGTGTCTAGTTGTTTGGCCTTACGGACCCTATGACTACGTCTACGTGGTTCCCCAGACGGTACAGCAGAACTGGAGTTGGACTCCTGTGATTCCTGCCCTCTGACACGGGATCCCTTTGGCGGCCGTTTCCTGGGGCGTCCTGGCCTAGATGGGCCAGGCTGCGGCCCGGGCGACTGGGATGGCGAGCTGCCAGCCTGTCCTGCCCGTTGCCCACCCGATGCACCTGGGACGGAAGGGGGGGAGTCCAAGGTGTTGCGGTGTTCCAGGACCTCCCCTACAGGGGGACCCGGGACGGACCACAGCACCTCCTCCTCCCTCGGGGTGCCCGATGGCCCCCAGGCCTCTACATGGGTGGGGGATGCGAACGGACTGGCCATCCGACGCCCCCCCGACATCTGGCACTGCCAGTCCTGGAGGCCCGTGCTGGTATTGACAGGGGTCTGCAGGTTTGCAGCCATCGAGCTCAGGGGATTGGTAACCCCTGTCTGTGACTGTGCGACGCCGGCTCGCACATGGGCAATGGCGCCGATGTCCTCAGCGATGGCCTGCTGAGACTGGGCCATGGCCTGCAGAGACTGGGCCATGGCCTGCAGAGACTGGGCTATGGCCTGCTGAGACTGGGCCATGGCCTGCAGAGACTGGGCCATGGCCTGCAGAGACTGGGCTATGGCGTTGAGCGCCTCTGCCATCTGCCGTTGGCGATGGCTCATGGCCTCCTGTGAGAGGGCAGCCGTGTCCTGGGCCACAGTCGCCGCCTGCACAGAAAGCCCCAGGCCTCGCAAACCGTTCCCTATGTCTGACACCGTCGCACCCATTGCCTCCACTGCGGACGCCACCCGTGCGGTGTCGGCCTGGGTGGCATGCATGACCGGCACCACTCCCAGCTCCTGGACGCGGGTGGACTCCTCCACCTGCGACTGCAGCCGCCGCAAGCCGCCCGTCACCCTCTTCGCTCGTCTCCGGTTCGGTGGTTGCATCGGATCTATGGGTGGGTGTGGTAACTCCAGGAACCCGGGATCCATCTGGGCGGCAGATGTTCGCTTGGGCTGGGCTGCCCTCCGACCGCCTGGCCCCTCTGCTGCTCCTACCTCCACCTGCTGTACCGGGACGGCTGTGTTGTGCACACCAGTGAGTGTACCAGACGCCTCATCACTAAAGTGCCCAACCGAGGTGAGCGTCTCTGCGATGGTGGAGGGTGTTGGTGACAGCAGTGGCGTTGTGTCGTGCGCATCGTCCAACTCTGCGTCCATGGCACTTTGGGGTGGCAGTTCGTCTCCGCCCATCCAATCTGTGTCACTGTCCTGTATTTCAGTTTCCTGGGTAGTGGTGTCCTGGGTAGGGGTGTCCTGGGTAGTGGTGTCCTGGGTAGTGGTGTCCTGGGTAGTGGTTTCTTGGCTCGGCTGTGACGGGGGCCTGTGGCTGCCCCTCTCGTCGCTGGGTGGCACACGCCTGCGTCATCGCACCCGCACGAGACGGAGGCGTCGTCTCCCTGTTGCTCCAGGTCTCTCCATCTCCAGTGGTCTCCGAGGGACATCGTGCGGGCGTCGCATGCCAGGGGGTCCGGGTCTCTCCATCTCCAGTGGTCTCCAAGGGGCATCCTGCGGGCGTCGCATGCCAGAGGATCCGGGTCTCTCCATCTCCAGTGGACTCCGAGGGGCATCCTGCGGGCGTCGCATGCCAGAGTGTCCGGGTCTCTCCGTCCCCCGTGGTCTCCGAAGGGCATCATGCGGGCGGTCTGTATCTGCGGCGATGGGTGCCTCGACGTTTGCTCCTGCGATACACAATGAAGCATGCATGGTTAGACACGCAGGCAGTGATCAGGTGATCTTGGGGAGGGGGGATATGGGGACGGGCTGTCGGTGGCTCACTTGCTGGTGGGCCCCCGACCTCTGCATCAGCAACCTCCCGGTCCTCAGGTCCGCCAGCCAGTTCCAGGGCCCTTCCCTCATGTTCAGTCAGTGGCCTCTCAGCAGTGGGGCCTCCTCCAGTCCTCACATGCTCCCTATTGTTGTGTGCGCGTTTCTCCTGTGGGGGTGGGGGGGGGGGGTGGCGGCAGGGGTAAAAGGCAACAGTGTTGGGCAGGTATATGAATGCATGCCATCGGTTGCGCGTGTATTGCAGAGGTTAATGTTAGGGCTGGATTCACTTGGGGAAATGGGGGAAGGCGGATATGGGGGAGGGGGGATATGGGGGAGGGGGATGTGGGGGATATGGGGAGGGAGGATATGGGGAGGGGGGACATGGGGAGGGGGGATATGGGGGAGGGGGATATGGGGAGGGGGATATAGTGGATATGGGGGAGGGGGATATGGGGGTATGGGATATGGGGGATATGGGGAGGGGGATATGGGGGAGGGGGATATGGGGAGGGGGGATATGGGGAGGGGGGATATGGGGGAGGGGGGATATGGGGAGGGGGATATGGGGGATATGGGGGAGGGGGGATATGGGGGGGATATGGGGGAGTGGGGATATGGGGGTTATGGGGGAGGGGGGATATGGGGATATGGATATCGGGCGGGGGGGAGGCTCACCCTGGCTGCTCTGACGAGGTCGTTCACCTTCTTGTGGCACTGGATGCCTGTCCGTGGTGTCAGGGCCACAGCCGTGACGGCCTCTGCCACCTCCCTCCACAGACGCCGGCTGTGGCGTGGGGCAACTCTGCGGCCGTGCCCGGGATACAGGGCCTCTCTCCTCTGCTCCACTGCGTCCAGGAGCGCCTCAATGTCACGAGACTGGGACCTCGGGGCTGAGCGGCGGGCGGCCATCCGGTCGGGTGTTCTGGTCGGGTGGGAGGGAGCAGCGCGTCCTTAATGAGCCGTCATACACGCCGCACGGCGTGAACCACGTGAGCCAGCGCGGATAGCGTCACGTCGCTGCTAGCACATTCCGGGCCGGAGACTTTGCGACGTTTTTGGCGGCGTGATGCAGGTGGAATTTGTATGGTTTTTGCCGCCGGTCGGCGGACTTTGCGCCGATAACGGAGAATTTCGCCCACGAATACAACTACAGTGGACAATGTATGAAGAAAACCTTTTTTGGCAACAGTTTACATCTTTGTACAGTTTAGCACATTGGTTCCTAGTAGTACATGATGATTAATACCTGGCTAATATAATAGTATTAAATTATATGTAGTGGCTTACGCTGAATAACCACATAGTGGTCAGCATTTTTTAAACTGGATTTCGAATAGTCTATTACAGGTAAAAACCATACTCTCCTGCTGTGCAGCTCAACGTATTTTCTGTTCTTAAGTGACAGTTAAAGGGGAGGCAGTGGTGTAGTAGTATTAGGCGGGATTCTCTGACACCAGGCCGGGTCAGAGAAACGGTGGGGGGCGCAATTCACACGACGCCGGTCCGCCGATTCTCCGGTGACCGGTGAATCGGGGCCATTGGCATGGCGCCGGTCGGGGGCCATTCTACGCGGCCCCGCTGGCGATTCTCCGCGCGGGATGGGCCGAGCCGCCAAGATAGGCCAAGTCCAGCTGGCCCCGTTCACATGTGGTCCTACCCGGCGGGACCTCGGCGTCCATCCTGCGGGGGGAGGCCTGGTGGGGGGGAGGGGGTCCGACCCCAGGGGGGGCCGCCACCCTGGCCTGGCCCACGATCGGGGCCTACCGATCGGCAGGCCGGCTTCTCCTGGTGGGGGCCTCCTTTCCTCCACGCCGGGCCCTTGTAGCTCTCTGCCATGTTGCGTCGGGGCCGGCACGGAGAAGGCAACTAGAGTGCATACACGAGTTTGCGCCGGTTACAGCGCGCATGTGCAGACCCGCGGTGCCCATTTGACACCAGTATCGGCAGCTGGAGCTGCGTGGGTTGCTCCGGTGCCGTGCTGGCCCCCTGTATGGCACAGGATCGCTGATCCTGTGGGCGTTTATGACAGCGTCAACACTTAGCCTCAGGTTCAGAGAATCCCGCCCATTGTCTTTGGATTAGTAACCTAGAGACCCCGAGTAATGCTCTGGGGGCCGAGATTTGAATCCCATCAAAGCAGATGGTGAAAGTTGAATTCAATAAAAATCTGGGAATTAAAAGTACAATGATGACTTGTAAAAACCCACCTGGTTCCCGAACGTCCTTTCGGTGAGGAAAGCTGTCTTCCTTACCTGGTCTGGTTTACATGTGACTCCAGATCCACAACAATGTGGCTGACTCTTAATTGCGCACAGAGCTGGGCAATAGATGCTGGCCCAGCCAGCGACACCCACATCCCATAAACAAATCGTTTTCAAGTTTTTTGGGGGATTAATTTCATTATTATAATTGCTGTTTTGATGGAATAATTACACTATTACTAATAATTATGCCTAATTGTAGCTCAATCTTCTCAAGTAATTAATTTTTGAAATCATGGCAATTCTGCCATATCAATGATAACCTGAATTTTTCTGGGATGTTGCTTCATACCAATGCAACAGAGCAGCCATCAGTCTAACTAAATATTTTTCAGAAGGATAGAAATCTTGCTGCAACTGTAAAAGGGTGCTGGTGAGACCACATCAGGGGTACAGTGACCAGTATTGGTCCCCTTATTTTAGCAAAGATATTATTTAAATTGAGGCGATGCAGAGAAGGGTCAGTAGGATGATCCCCAGTATGGAGGGGTTGTCTTATGAACAAAGGTTAAACAGGTTGAGACTGCTCATTGGCATTTAGAAGAATGAGAGGTGATCTCATTGAAACATAGAGGATCGTTTTCGGGGCTTGACTTGGAAGATACTGAGACGTTGTCCCTCATGGGAGAGTCGAGGACCAGAGTGCATGGTCACAGAATAAAGGCGTGCCAATTTAAGACTGAGATGAGGAGGAATTTTGTCTCTCACAGAAATGTGAGTCTTTGGAACTCCTTGCCACAGAGAGCTGTGGGGATACAGTCCTTGTGTAGAATTAAGGCTGAGTAAGGGAATTAAGGGCTATGGAGAACGAGCAGGAAAGTGGACGTGAGGAATGTCAAATCAGCCATGATCCGATTGAATTGTGGAGCAGGCTCGAGGTGCCAACGGCCTACTCCTGTTTCTATTTCTTATGGTCGTATGGCCTTTGTGGTGAGGCAGTCAAGAAGAGTTACATTGCAGAATTTGATGCCTTTTCTTCATAGATGTGAACAGTGATGCTCTTTCATCCTAATTCACATACTTGTTATCATACAGTACGAAGTCTTACAACACCAGGTTAAAGTCCAACAGGTTTGTTTCGGTGTCACTAGCTTTCGGAGCGCTGCTCCTTCCTCAGGTGAATGAAGAGGTATGTTCCAGAAACACACATGTAGACAAATTCAAAGATGCTAAACAATGCTTAGAGTGCAGCCTCAACCGGGACCTGGGATTCATGTTGCATTACATTCATCCCCCACCATCTGGCCTGCGAAATCCTACCAACTGTCCTGGCTTGACACAATTCACACCTCTTTAACCTGGGGTTACCCCATCTCTGGATCTGTAAAGATTTAATCACCTGCTAATGCTCGCATTCCATGCATTGTTTGGCATCTTTGAATTTCTGGAACATACCTCTTCATTCACTTGAGGAAGGAGCAGTGCTCCGAAAGCTAGTGTTTGAAACAAACCTGTTGGACTTTAACCTGGTGTTGTAAGACTTTGTACTGTGCTCACCCCAGTCCAACGCCGGCATCTCCACATCATGTTATCATACAGTGAGTTTGTTCATGGTTTTACTGGGCAGAATTTTTCGGCCAATGCAGGCCATCTCCACCACCACAAAACATGGCACGGAGTGGACTGAAAATCCCGCCCACTATGTTTACCTCTGACAAGGTAAGCCTTTAAATTAATGCTGGCAGAAAGTCTCAACTGAAAGAGATTTTCAGGAATAAAAGGGACATAGTCTTTGACTGAGTCTTCAAATTGTGGCTCTGAGAAACATTCCAGTGAGATAATATCCAATCACTGCCTGTTACTGGGCAGAGCATCGCCCTTTGGGCCCATTCATTGACCAGCAGCCGCCTCATCAATCAAACCGAGTCATCAATGATGTTAGTCTAAGACAGCACAGCCTTCTGGACCTTCCTGTTAAGGTGCAGCCTGCTTTGCATTCAAGTTCACAGGTCCATTAAACATCCATGGATCAAACATTTAACAGCAAAAATAACTGTCCTGGCTTGAGACAATTCACACCTCTTTAACCTGGGGTTACTCCATCTCTGGATCTGTAAAGATTTAATCACCTGCTAATGCTCGCATTCCGAGCATTGTTTGGCATCTTTGAATTTGTCTATATATGTGTTTCTGGAACAGACCTCTTCATTCACCTGAGGAAGGAGCAGCGCTCCGAAAGCTAGTGACATCGAAACAAACCTGTTGGACTTTAACCTGGTGTTGTAAGACTTCGTACAGCAAAAATAAAAGAAAGGGAAAATAAGGGAAAAAACAGGAACAAACTGGAAGGAACAGGAAGGACTCTTACAATATTCACAAATTCAATATGTTTTTTAAAATGTTGTATCTGTCTCAATCCAGAGGAATTCTCAAAAGAGAACTCTGACCCTTTCTGTTCTAAAAGTGGTTGACCGACCCAGTGCCAATGGTGTGTGTGGGTTTTTAAAGACAATTTCTGCAGAAATGGAACGGTCTTCCATTGTGTATTTTATTGACAAAACTTATTGATTTAGTTTCAGAGCTTAACTGTCTCGAACTGGGATACGTTTATAACTTTTGTTTATCTGAAGTGATTTCTCATTCAGGGGATGTCCCGTTAACAAGGGGACCAACTCTAAGCAACTTGAAGCACTGATGTCTATTTTGGCTGCATTCCAATTTCTTATCGTCTGAAGGCTTATTTTTGTTTTATAAATGCATTGGCAATAATTCAAGTCACCATGTTAAATAGCTACGGTCAATTCTGTCATTTTATGTTGCTGACCCGAGGATTAACACCTTAAAATATATGATTTGGCATCAGATATGTAACTTTATTTAAAAGTTAGTGTATGTATTGTATGTTATATTGGGGCAGTGTCCCTTTAAGAGGCGAGTCCCGTGAGCACTGGTGACATCATCAGTCAGGTGCACAGCCTTTCGTCTCAGTCTTTGGGCGGAATCCTCTGCTGGCCGACGCCAAAATCGCGTAATGCGATTGGGCAGAGAATAGCTTCCGATGCCACAATCGGGGTAGGCAACGGTTTGACGACAAATCAGGATGCTCTGGGACACCGTAAATTATGCAAATGCGTCACTCGCCACGCGGGGTGAAACTACAGTACGCATATCATTAGCGGGCCGACACCCTATTCTCCGGGGCCTCCAGGATTCACCTCCAATAGACCATTTCCCAACGGCATCATTCACTTGTGGTTTTAAAAATCGTGAATCTGGGGCGTCATTCTCCGACCCCCCGCCGGGTTGGAGAATGGCCGTTGGCAGCCGTGAATCCCGCCCCCGCCCCCGCCGAAGTCTCCGGTACCGGAGATTGGGCGGGGGCGGGAATCGGGCCGCGCTGGGTGGCGGGACCCCCCGCTCAATTCTCCGGCCCGGATGGGCCGAAGTCCCGCCCAGAAATTGCCTGTCCCGCCGGCGTAAATCAAAGCTGGTATTTACCGGCGGGACCAGGCGGCGTGGGCGGGCTCCGGGGTCCTGGGGGGGGCGCGGGGCGATCTGACCCCGGGGGGTGCCCCCACGGTGGCCTGGCCCGCGATCGGGGCCCACCGATCCGCGGGCGGGCCTGTGCCGTGGGGGCACTCTTTCCCTTCCGCCTCCGCCACGGCCTCCACCATGGCGGAGGCGGAAGAGACTCTCCCCACTGCGCATGCGCGGGAAACTGTCGGCGGCCGCATTTCCGCATTTCCTCGCCTGCTGGCGGGGCAACAAACGCCATATCCACCAGCTGGCGGGGCAACAAACGCCATTTCCGCCAGCTGGCATTCCGCACCTTTGGGCCAGCGGGATGCCCGTCTGATTGGTGCCGTTTTTGGCGCCAGTTGGCGGACATCGCGCCGTTGGGGGAGAATTTCGCCCCTGGTGTCCGGGCTGCGGAGCAAGAGAGAGGAGGTAGGAAATGGTGTAGAGTGACACCGGACGTGATGGCTGCAGTGGGAGGGCCCCAGCCAAGGCCGGGGATGGGGAGGGGGAGGCGAGAGCAGGGGCAGGTCAAGCAGCCTGCGGCGGTGCATGGGATTGCCATGATGGTGGTCATCTTGCTGTGCACCCACTAACCCCGGCCCCTGGCTCTACACACTGGCACCAGCCATATGGACATGCCCACCACTTCACCCCACCCCTCACCACAGAACGCTGCCCACACCGGCCCCAACCACCCCACCCAACCAGGGGACCACACAGGGCCACACACTAGGCAGCCCCCATGAGGGCAGTGCCAGCCAATGGTACCACTGGCAGCAGGCAGTGCGCCAGGACCGGGGGCACCAACGGTGCCAGATACCGGCGGCGCAGGAGTGCAGGGGTGGGGGAGGGACATGCGCGGGTGGAGCCTGCAGTGCCAACCGGGGCCACCTTGTAACCCATGGAACCTGGCTGGGCATGGGAGTATGCACCATGCTAACATGTTGGCCTTCCACCGGTTGCAGACAGTGGCATTTGCACATCAACCTGCCATTCTGGCCTCTGTGATGAAGGCCGCTGCCCTGCTTGATACCCTGCGGCCGCGTGAGCGGGGGCAGCTCGGAGAGGAGGGGGAAGCTGCAGCAGCGGGACGGCCAGAAAATCTGCAGGTGGCGGCTGCACAGGCAAGAGGGCCGGCCACCCAACAGGCCAAGGAGGAGGAGGAGGTGCCAAGGAGGCTCCGCATGGGCAGCACGGTAGCATAGTGGTTAGCGCATTGCATCACAGCTCCAGGGTCACAGGTTCGATTCCCGGCTGGGTCACTGTCTGTGCGGAGTCTGCACGTTCTCCCCGTGTGTGCTTGGGTTTCCTACAGGTGCTCCAGTTTCCTCCCACAGTCCAAAGATGTGCAGGTTAGGTGGATTGGCCATGACAAATTGCCCTTAGTGTCCAAAATTGCCCTTAGCGTTGGTTGACTGGGGTTACTGGGTTATGGGGCTAGGGTGGTGTGGGCTTGGGTAGGATGCTCTTTCCAAGAGCCAGTGCAGACTCGATGGGCCGAATGGCCTCCTTCTGCACTGTAAATTCTATGAAAAAAAATGAAGCCCCGTGTGTACTGGCGTCGCCTGTCAATCGAGGACCTGCCAGGCCGAACATGCCACCGGAGACTGCGATGAGCAGAGAGACAGTGCACTGGAAACAGAATGTTGAATATTTTTAAGGCAGGATTAATTATACATTTTTTTTTCCAATAAAGGGCAATTTAGCATTGCTAATCCACCTACCCTGCATACCTTTTGGGTTGTGGGAATGAGACCCACGCAGACAAGGGGAGAATGTGCAAACTCCACACGAACAGTGACCGGGGTCGGGATTGAACCAGGGACCTCAGCGCCGTGAGCCAGTGATGCAAACCACTGTGTAGAAGGGAATTTAGTGTGCTGATTAGTTGCCCACGTAGCGCATTCATTAATATCTAGTTGCTTGACTTCATTTTATAAGAAAAGGCACTTGCTAAAAGCATGATGGGATGCTTGGCTATATTGGCTATATTTTTGAACTGCTTCTGTTCAAACTTTTGGAAGGTCGAACAATGTAAACAAATACTGCGGCTGCAGCCTTTTTCCGCTGACAAGTAACTTTAACGGTCATCTCCACACCAAGTCGCTTTAGCATTGTTTTAGCAAAAGATAGAAAGCGTAATAGATAAGGACATTCCCAAGGTTTGTTTAATGTAAGCATGGTTAGCAGAAGCCTGCTTGGTCCTCCATGTTGTTTTATTTCATGGTATAAATGTATGCTCTTAAATTTGTAAGATAGGGGTCGCGATTCTCCGATATTGAGGCCAAGTGTTCGCGCCGTCGTGAATGGCGTCGCGTTTCATGATGGCGCGAACAGGGCCGGGCACAACCTATTCTGGCCCCCATAGGGGGCCAGCACGGCGCTGGAGCAGTTCACACCGCTCCAGCCTCCTTACGTGGCGCCAAATTGTCGCCGCGCCAACCCGCACATGTGCAGTTGGGCAGCTCAATCCAGCGCATGCGCAGTTGGGCCGTGCCATCCTGCGCATGCGCGGGGAACTTCTTACGCACTCCGGCCCCAACCCAACATGGGGTCGGTATTCAGGGGCCAGCCGCGCCAGGAAGTAGGCCCGGGGGGTGAGAGGTCGGCCCGCCGATCGGCGGGCCCCGATGGCGGGCCTGACCCCATCGGAGGCCCCCCCCCCCCCCGGTGGAGGAGCCCCCTCTCACCCCCCACAGGCCCCCCCCCCCAGCATTCCCGCAGAGCTCCCAGCGGCAGCGACCAGGGGTGAATGGCGCCGTCGGGACAGTCATTTTTTTCGTCGGCGGCTCGGCCCGTATGGGCCAGAGAATCGCCGCAAACGGCGAGCTGCCTGCCGCGATTCTCACGGCGCTGGTTTCGGGGGGGTGGGAGAATCGCGTGCAGGTGTTGGAGCAGCATGGTGCGACTCATGTGGCGCCCTGGCGATTCTCCCACCAAGCGTGGGGGGGGGGAGAATACCGCCCAGGGTGTTTGGTGTGGCCTCCGACCGTTACAACCCCTCCATAATCGTGTCCAAATAAATTATCTGAAACAAAGTGCGAAGCCTCTGACTATTATTATTTCCACAACACACTGCGGCCCGTGCCGGCCAGATATTCTTGATTAACCTTTTCCCCCTTGTTATGGGGGAAGGCAGGAATGTGGGATTCAGGTTACAAGTAGATCAGCCATGATCATATTGAATAACCGAATCAGCTCGAGTGGCCTTCTCCTGCTCCTAATTTGCATGTTTGTATGTATTAAATGTTGAGTCAAGGCAGTGTATGTTAGTCAATGATAACGGATAAGGCAGCACAGGTTGGATTTTATACTCACAAATGTCAATTGTTTTGCAGGATGTGCAGGGAATGATTTTCCCGAGATATATTTCTCCAAGATGGTCAAAATTAAGGGCGCGAATTATCGCTTTCAAAGCTCGAAGAGATAGGGAAGAAAGGGCAGCTAGGAAGCAGCTGGTCGACTCCATACTGGAAGTAGAGCGTAAGTACTCTGAGGACCCGACCGTCGGGTTCCTGGCGGAGAGGAAAGAGCTACAAAGGAACTTTGATCTGCTCTCCACCAGGAAAGCAGTGCACCAACTCCGCTAGGCACGTGGGACCCGATACGGACACGGAGACAAAGCCCGCCGCCTGTTGGCACACCAGCTGAGAAAGCAGGCAGCCACCAGAGAAATCACACAAATCAGGGATACCAGAGGCACATTAGAAACAGAGCCAGAAAAGATCAACAAAACCTTCAAGGCCTTCTACCAAGGACTGTACACCTCCGAACCCCCAATGGGGGAGTCTGGGATGAAACGGTTCCTTGATGGACTGGACATACCAGTCGTGGGGGCGGGCAGAAAACAGGGCCTGGAAGCACCACTAGCACTGGGAGAGATCATCGACAGCATTAGCTCCATGCAGGCGGGGAAGGCGCCGGGACCAGACTGGTTCCCGGCAGACTTCTACAAAAAATTTGAAACAGCACTGGCCCCGCACCTGCGGGAGATGTTCACAGACTCACTAGCGAGGGGCACACTGCCACCTACGCTAGCACATGCCTCAATCTCGCTGATACCTAAGAAAGCTAAAGACCCAACGGAATGTGGGTCCTACAGGCCCATCTCACTGCTGAACGCAGATGCCAAAATACTGGCCAAAAGGCTAGAAGACTGTGTACCAGAGGTGGTCGCAGAGGACCAGGCGGATTTGTCAAAGGTAGGCAGCTAACCTCGAACATCAGGTGCTTGATAAACGTGATATTGACCCCTCCGGGGAGAGAACACCAGAAGTGAGCGTCTCCCTCGACGCATAAAAGGACTTCGACAGGGTCGAATGGAAATACCTCATAGAGGTACTGGAGCGCTTCAGGCTTGGAATAGGATTCACCTCCTGGGTAAAACTCCGATACAACGCTCCCATGGCGAACGTACAGACCAACAACACCAAATCCCGATACTTCCAGCTGCACAGGGGCACCAGACAAGGATGCCCACTGTCCCCGCTGCTGTTCACTCTAGCGTCGAACCATTAGCAATTGCTCTCAGAGCAGCAAAAAGCTGGAGGGGGATCCAAAGGGGCGGCAGTGAGCACAGAGTCTCACTCTATGCAGATGACCTGCTCCTCTACATTTCTGACCCACAAAGCAGCACGGACGGAATCATCGCGCTCCTGAAAGAGTTTGCCGCCTTCTCGGGCTACAAACTCAACATGAGCAAAAGCGCGATCTTCCCGGTACACCCACAAGGAGGGGGGGCAGCACTAACGGGACTGCCGTTTAAACAAGCCCGACACAAATTCCGTTACCTGGGGATCCAAATTGCCCATGACTGGAAAGAGAGCCACAAATGGAACCTCAACACTCTGACAGAGGAAGTAAAAGAGGATCGGCAAAGATGGAACACACTCCCACTCTCCCTCGCGGGGATCAAAATGAACGTGCTGCCCAGGTACCTCTTCCTACTTAGATCCACCCAGATCTACATCCCAAGGCCTTTTTCAAAGCACTAGACATACTAATCATGGCGTTCGTATGAGGGGGGGAAGAATGCTAGGATCCCAAAGAAGGACCTACAAAAAACAAAATCCAGGGGGGGTGCTCACCCTCCCAAACCTATAATTCTACCACTGGGCGGTGACGGCCGAGCAAATAAGGGGATGGATCAAGAAGATGAGTGGGTGCGCGTGGAAGAGGCCTCCTGCAAGGGGACCTTCCTCCAGGCCCTCGCCATGGCGGCACTCCCATCCCCACCCAAAAACACTCCAGCAGCCCGGTGGTGATAGCCACCCTCCAGTCCTGGAACCAACTATGGCAGCAATTTGGCCTGACCAAAATGTCGGTCAAAGCTCCCATCTGCAACAACCATAGGTTCGCACCAGCGCTGACTGATGCCACCTTTAAAAAGTGGGGACAGGACAGAGGGACACTGACAGTCAGCGACCTATACACTAACGGCAGGATCGCAACAGTGGATGAACTGACAGAGAAATTCCAGATAGCCAGTGGGAATGAGCTAAGGTACCTGTGAAAGGAGACAAGGACGTACCCACAACCGCCACGACAGACATTACTGGAAGAGTTACTGGACGCAAGCATCCTAGACAAAGGGAACTGTAGCAACATGTAAAACCGACTGGTAGAAAGGGCCGACACCGTACTGGACACAACAAGAAAGAAATGGGAAGAAGACCTGGGGATTGAAATAGGGTGGGGACTCTGGAGCGAAGAACTGCATAGGGTCAGCTCCACCTCCACGTGCGCAAGGCTCAGCCTGACACAACTAAAAGTGGGACATAAAGCCTACTTATCAAGAATTCGTATGAGTAGGTTCTTCCTGGAGGTGGAGGATAGATGTGAACGGTGCCAAGGAGGCCCGGCCAACCACGCCCACATGTTCTGGTCTTGCCTCAGACTTGTGGAGTACTGGACAGCCTTCTTCGAGGCAATGTCCAAAGTGGTGGGGATGAGGGTGGTGCCTTGCCCGAAAGTGGCGGTCTTCGGGGTGTCAGACCAGCCAGATCTATTCCTGGGGAGGAGGGCAAACGCCCTTGCCTTTGCCTCCCTGATCGCCAGCCATAGAATCCTGTTCGGCTGGTGGTCAGCAGCACCACCCAAAGCTGCAGACTGGCTGTCCGACCTCTCAGAATCTCTCCAAATGGAGAAAAGCAAATTCGCCATCTGAGGGTCAGACGACGGCTTCCACAGAACGTGGGAGCCATTCACCCAATTGTTCCGAGATCTGTTTGTGGCCAATGAACAAGCAGAAGAATAGCCAAGTAGCCAAGAATCGGGGGAAAAAAGCTGAGGCGGGGGAGGGAGGGAAAGACTGGGGGGGATAGCAGCTAAACCTAAGAGAAAATGAAGGCGAACCACAGGATAAGGGGAGGGGAGGGGGAAGGGGGCAGAAGATGAGGGGGTAAGGGGGGGGGGAAGAGGGAGGAGACAGGGAACAATAGAGGGGAAACAGTGAGGTGGGGGGGAGGCAAGGGTTTGACATCCGGAAGGAGGGCACGGGAAACGATAACAAGTTTGGCATCTACAGGAGCAGAGAACAAGGAAAATCCGGGCAAAAGACGGGACGAACGGCCGACGAGGAGGTGATCGCCAGACGACAACGGCAGCGAAAACCATCTAGGAGAAGCAAGCGACAACACCAACACCAGATCCATTCGCGTATTGCACCCTGTAATTGTTCTGTAATTGTTTATGTGCTAAAAACAATATTGCCAATTGTACAGAGATGCTGTTGTTGAGCGAGCGCATAATACCCTACCAGTTATTTTATTCTAACTTTCTTTTTTTGTTGGTGTTTGTTTTGTTTTTTGTGCGTGTTCCCTTCTCTTCTATGTATATATACGTGTATTCTATTTTGTGTACATAACGGTAAATATACTTTATTCAAAAACCCAATAAAAAACATTTATTAAAAAAAAGATTCAGGGCACGATCCACCAGCCACGTTGCACCAGAAAAGCAGCTCGCCACGGCGCAGCATGGCCATTGAAAGCCGGGAACCCCGCACTCGGGGTCTACCCGGCTTGCAACACCTCGCAGGATTGAACGGTATCTCACGAGATGTTGCAAGCGGTATTCCGCCCACAATAGGCGGGATCACAGTAAGCCTTACTCTAATGTGCAGATTTCCGCAGCACCTGAGGCTTTGGGAGTCGATTCCCTCGCCTCAGGGACCTTGGGCGAGCACCATTTGGTATTGGTCCCCACAAACGGGGACTAGATGGAATGGCGATCATGGGGTCTCCAAGGGGATCAGAGTCCCAGCTGCATCCCCTTGGGATAGGTAGTGCCCTGGCACTGCTGGTGCCACCTGGCCACCCTGGCAGTGCCAGTATGGCAGTGTCACCTGGGTGCCAGCCTAGCGCTACCAAGGTGTCCAGGTGGCACTGCCAGCTGGCAGGGTTACTACCAGGGTGCCAGGTTGTCACCGCCAAGGTCCCAAGCTGGCATTTTGTGCGAGTGATCAGGTTTCTCCCCGTGGGTGTTGAGGGGTGTGAGAGGGGGCCGGGGGAACCTTCCATGTTGCGTTTGGGCTGGGGGGGAAGGTCAGGGACACATTTCGGTGCTTCGGAGATTGGGACATCATATAAAAATGGCATCCCGATCTCTCACTACAATGGGGACTACCGGCGAGCAGAGGTCCCCATTGTAAAAATCGGGCTAAATGCGGCCTCGGCTGTGCATTCCCCGCTTAGGCCTCTTATTCAAAGCGAGTCACGTTGAATAGACATGTGTTTCTCAGTACTGCATGTGCTGGAGCTAAAACAAGAGTACCAGCCATTGCAGAAGAGAATAAGATGAGGTGATCACCTTCCCACTTCTTGTACATACTACTCATCCCTACTCCTCTGGATCTCCTTGACGGGGACCTCCAGTTTTGCATCTCAGAACTTATGCTCCCTCTTAATCAATCACAGATCTGGACTTTCACTGCGTTGGATGGACTTGGGAAGCTCTTTAAAAATGGCTCCGGGTACAGATTCCAGAAATCCTGAGCTCATTCCTGCGCTGTGCAAATCTTCGGGAGTGCCTTTAAAGATGGCGGGCTAATTCCTGTTAAAAGCCTGCAATTGACACTCATGGCTCCATTTTCTATGCTTTTGCAATTTTTATGAAGTCAGGCTCGGTTTTTAAAGAGTCGTGGCTCATGGCCCTTAGGGCAGTTGTGAACCGTATTTATATGGAGGGAATCTTGTAAAACTCTCCACTTCCATTCTCCTCCCCCAATGGCTCCTCGTGCCCCCTATGCCAAACTATGGATGTCAGCCCCTGTGGCTAACTCTGCATTCATCCCCGGGCTGGCTGGCTTGACTCCAACCTGCATACCCCCCACACCCTCCCAGCAATGTAGATCCTACCTATTGGGGCATTTTCTCCTGAGGCGAGCGGGCCGATCCACAAATTGTCCCAAATCCCCTTACCCACCTCAAGGATGAAGTCCAGGCCGCAGAGTCAGGTACAGCAGAAAAAGATGCAATTTGGCTGACCCAGTCCATGCTGGCTCTCTACAGAGCAATCCAGTTATTTCCCCCCCCCCACCCCCCCAATAAACCTGCAGGCCTGAAAAGGTTGCTTCCACCAAGAGCCAATCACATTTCCTTGAAACCATTGATCATCGCAGCTTCCACCACCCTCACAGGTAGCAAGTCCCAGGTCATGATCACTTGTATATAAAGAAATCTTCATCACATACCCCTGCATCTCTTACCGAAAGGCTTAACTCCGTGGCTCCTGGTCCATTTAAAATCGGCTCCTAGTTGATGTTAAGCTAAGGGCAACAGTTTTTCCATGTCTACCTCTACCAAAACTGTCAATCTTGTGCATCCATATCAAATCTTCCCTCAATCTCCTTCGCTCCAAGGAGGACACTTCTACATTCTAATCTAACATTGTAGCCAAAATTCTCAATCACCGGAACAATTCTGATAAACTGCTCTACAGCTTCTGAAGGAATTTCAGAGCTTTGCCCAAACGTAGTGAACAGAACTAATACTCTAATTTTGGCCCAACCCAGAACTTTATCAAGGTTCAACATAACTTCACTGTTCTTGGGTTCAATACCTATGTTTATGAAGTCTAGCATCTGATATGCTTTGCTCACCACTCTGTTAATGGGCTGGATTCTCCTCCACCCGCAGCCAGTAGCGGAGACCCCTAATGTGGCGGAGAATCCAGCGTCATCAAACAAACGGCACTGATCCCATTCTGATACTCTGGTTCCCCGCTGGCAGTGGAATCGAGGTTCGCACCCTATGCCAGTAGGAAATGAAATGAAATTAAATGAAAATGAAATGAAAATCGCTTATTGTCACAAGTAGGCTTCAAATGAAGTTACTGTGAAAAGCCCCTGGTCGCCACATTCCAGCGCCTGTTCGGGGAGGCTGTTACGGGACTTGAACCATGCTGCTGGCCTGCCTTGGTCTGATTTAAAAGCTAGCTCTTTAGCCCTGTGCTAAACCAGCCCCTACTGGAGGGGGCAGGAGGGCCAGGAGGATGAAAATGGATTAAAATGTCCCATTTCATCCTATTAACGGTCTGGGCACTGGATTCCCCAAGCCTGCATGTTTGTCCGATCCTATGGGCTGGGGTTCACACAGGCGAGAATTGGTGCTGATATTTCCCAGCGTGGCTGTGACGCAGTAGACTTTGTGGTGGGCCATGGGTAATTCCTTTAAACGGGTTGCCCCCAAAGTCCATCGGAAGCCCCCCCCTCCCAGCCCCTCCCAATTACAGAGACCCCTGCCTGGAAGCTAGAGAGCAGTCCAGACAGAGACAGTGAAGAGATTACTACTTTAACACTCACCTGTGCCCTCCAGCTGCTGCCACAGACAGAGAAAGCAGCACTTGTAAATTATGCAAAAGCAAAGAAACTACTTTAGCTGGGTTTAAACCCCCTCAGATCATTGATCTGCAAGGCTTTTATTCACATTCAACTTCATTTCCTTTCATGCTTTAATGTATTCAAGATGAATGGCAGGAAGCACCAGGAATCAGAAGGATCTTGGTGTGCATATGTACCGGTCCCTTAAGATAGCAGGGTAGGTGGATACAGTGGTTAAAAAGGCAAATGGTACACTTGCCTTTATTAGCTGAGGCATAATGTTTAAGAACAGGGAGGTTATGCTAGAACTGGTTGGCCACAGCTAGAGTATTGTGTGCAGTTCTGGAATTCACATTACAAGAGGGATGTGATGGCGCTGGAAAGGGTGCAGCAGGAGATTAACCAGGATATTGCCTGGGCTGGAGAGTTTTAGAGAGATTGGCTGGACTGGGGTTGTTTTCCTTGGAATAGAGGACACGGGGTGGGGGTGGGAGGTGGGGGTGGGGGGAGGTGGAAATGATTGGGATGTATAAAATCATGAGGGGCACAGGAAGAAATGTTTCTCCTTGGTGGAGGGATGAATGACCAGAGGGCATAGATTTAAGGTCAGGGGCAGAATTTAGATGGGATTTGAGGAAAAACTTTGTCACCCAGAGGGAGGTGGGAGTTTGGAACTCGCTGCCTGAAAGGGTGGCGTTGGCAGAGACCCTCATAACCTTTAAGAAGTATTTAGATGTGCACATGCATTGCCAAGGCATACAAGGCTATGGTCAAGTGCTGGAAAATGGGATTAGAATAGTTAGGAGGTTGACTGACATAGGCAGGATGGGCCGAAGAACTTTTTCTGTGTTGTAGACCTCTATGATTCTATGACTGATGCCCCTTAAGGAAGTAAATCTGGCGTCCTACCTTGGTCTGGCCTACATGTGACACCAGAGCAACAGCAATGCAGTTGACTCTTAAATGTCCTCAGGATGGGCAACAAATATTGGTCCAGCAGCAATGCCCACAACCCATGAATAAGTAAAACGTTAGGCTTGGAAATTAGCAAGTTATTGTCCAATTTCACTGCTGCTCTGGAATTTTCACTTCTATATCATTGCCTTGCCAAGAGACTCAACATTTAAATACATGATGGGCTTGATGTTGTTATATTTACCCATTAAATACCCACTAAACACACCAGCAAAAGTAAGGACTTGTCCATTCAAGTTTAAGTGAATTGTAAATGATGTGCCAAATCTTTAATTTCTGCTGAGCAACTCCTCTGATACTGAAAATAAACTTTTACAAGTGCAGACTGTTACTTCTTTAGATTTTTATTTTTGCTGGATATTTTTAAAAATTAAAACATTTAAATAATTTTCTTTCATTAAAGATTGTGGCATATAAATCGACCTGACATGTAAGATCACATAATGGTGTTTTTGTGTTAAACCCTCTTTTGCATCCACAACGTTCTCCTTCTATGTGTAGACATCTTCAATTTTTCACTCTGTGTCTCCATATTTCCTTACCGATACCTTATAACAGGATGCAAGGGGTCATGCAGGTGATATGAGCTGTGTTGTGCAGCTGCATGGAGTTTGAAAATGTATCCACACAAAGCAGGTCGCACATGGAGAACAATGAAAACAAATGAGTTCTCAAACAAAATGATGAAGCATGAGCCTTGTTTCAATCTAAACGTCATAGCGTTTGCTAACTTGTGCTGTGACTATGCTGCAGTGCTTCAGTGAGGAAATTAGGTGTTCGTAAAAAGCTGATGCGAAAATGGAAGAAGTAACCCACCCTGAAGAGCTTTCCCAATGCACCAAAAGAACAGTGACCAGGGCCTGACCTTGAGAGGTATGTATCAGAATGGGTCCTCAAAAATCGTCAGAATAGCTATCAACAACAAAATGCAATGCATAAAAACTCACTTAAGTGTGCCAAATCAAATCCTGAGACCAGCAAATATTTCAGAGCAACAGCTAACTGATGTAGCTTAATGGAATGAAAATCTCTATTGTTGCCACAGAAATCCAAGGTCTCAGAAGCTATCAAAAGACTTTGATGCCAAAATTCAGTTTCCAGCGATTTATTATCAGACAGCAGCAAAAACATGAGTAGCTATAATGGCATATCACTGAAACACCCATAAATTTCAATTTGCCCAGCAGCTGAACTGTGCGTGGAAATGTTTGAGAACTGTTCTAGTGAAATCCACAGGACATGAGAAGACAGGATTCATGGTGATACCAGCCTGCATAGCTGACAGAATGCAATTAAAGCTCATGGTAATTTCCAAATGCAAAACACATGCGGAAAATCAAGTACCTGCAGGAGCTTTTGTGTGTGGCAACGGTCAGATGGAGAGATGTTGCAGATCGATAATGTGTGGAAGCCAAAAGTGTCACATCTGATCTAAAGAGGGATCCTTAGGATGATGCCGTCTACAAAGTGGCTCAGAATTAATTTGATTATCTTCTGCATCCAATGCACAAAGTTAATGGGCGGGGTTCCCCATCACTTCGCACCCGTTTTCTGGTATGGTGCGTACCTACCAGCAGCGGGATTCTCCATCCCAGCAGCCGGTCAACGGGGTTTCTCATTGGAGGCACCCCCACGCCGTCGTGAAATCAGCGGGCGCGAGTACGGTGCCAGCGAGATGGAGAATCCAGCCCAATGAATATGAGGGGCTTTCATTCAGTTAAAGGTATTAGTTAATTGGAGACCACCCGTAAATGTGGTTCACATTTCATACTCTATGTATACATTAAGCCCTATTTTTGGAACAATATTTTGAGGCATCAAGAGTCAACTTATATGCTATCATCGATGACACATTTTTCTGTCTCTCTTCTGTTGCTCTCTTCATCTAATCTTTTTTTCCATTGCTTTATGTCACTTTCTGTATATTATTTTGCACTGAATTTAATATTCTAATTTGAACTTCCTGGTTCAATCCAGGGTCAGGAACCTGACACCTCAAGCATTTTCAGGTCCCAATCCCAAGCACAGTCTATGTCAATGATGCAATGCTGGCTTGAAATGCTGCCTTAGTGGGGAGCACAGTAGCACAAGTGGCTGACACTGTGACTGCACAGCTCCAGGGTCCCAGGTTCGATCCCCGCTGGGTCACTGTCTGTGCGGAGTCTGCATGTTCTCCCCGTGCCTGCGTGGGTTTCCTCCGGGTGCTCCGGTTTCCTCCCACAAAAGATGTGCAGGTTAGGTGGATTGGCTATGATAAATTTCTCCTTTGTGTCCAAAAAGCTTAGGAAGGGTTATTGGATTACGGGAATAGGGTGGAAGTGAGGGCTTAAGTGGGTCAGTGCAGACTTGATGGGCCGAATGGCCTCCTTCTGCACTGTATGTTCTATGTTCTATGAAATACAGGTCCCTAATTTGGCCCCTGGAAAGCTTGGTACCCAATTGGTGTCTCCGAGCATGATCACAAGGAGGGCCCTAACCGCTGAGCACAATCCTCAAAGACAGACAGTGGACATTTTCTTGCAGAATAGAAGAGGTATGGGCCAGGATTCTCCCCTAACCGGCGGGGCGGGGGGTCCCGGGGGGATGGAGTTGGGGGAACCACTCCGGCGTCGGGCCGCCCCAAATGTGCGGATTTCTCTGCACTTTTAGGGGCCAAGCCCTCACCGTGAGGGGCTAGGCCCGCACTGGAGTGGTTGGCGCGCCGCTGGCTGGCTGGAAAGGCCTTTGGCGCCACCCCCGTGCATGCGCAGGGGGAGGTGTCTCTTACACGTCGGCCATCGCAGAGGCTATGGCCGAGGCGAAGGGAACAAAGTGCCCCCACGGCACAGGCCTGCCCGCGGATCGGTGGGCCCTGATCACGGGCCAGGACACCATGGGGACACCCCCGGGGCCAGATCGCCCCACGCCACCTCCAGGATCCCGGAGCCCGCCCGCGCCTCAAGTTCCGCCGAGAAGGTCGGTGGTTTGATTCACGTCGGCGGGACTAGCATGACAGCAGCGGGACTTCGGCCCATCGCGGGCTGGAGTATCGTCGGGGGGGGGGGGGGGCCCGCTAACCGGCACAGCGCGATTCCCACCCCCGCCGAATATCTGGTGCCGGAGAATTCGGCAACCGCCGGGGGCGGGATTCACGCCAGCCCCCGGCGATTCTACGACCCGGCGGGGGGGTCGGAGAATCCCGCCCCAGAGAGCAGCAGCTTCGCAGTGCAGACAATGAAGTGGTCAATGAAAGGTGCTTGGCACCATCTGTGTGAATAACCCATTTATTTTTACATTTTTTTTTGTGGAGCTGAAACATATCTTCATGGCTACTATCATAGTCAACTAACATGCACTAAATAATTTGTTTTTGCTAATCTACGTTTTGAAAATCATATTCTGAACATTCCAGGCCCATTAACAACCTCTTTAAGGAACTTAACAGGTTGTTAATTGGAGGTGAGTGAGTTTTGGGCGGGTTGGGCCCCCCCACCCACTTTGAAAATAGCAGCATGTTCCTGACACGCTGCCCAAGGGCACTATTAACAAAGTGTGCCTGCATTCAATCTCACCCCTCCCACAGGCGATTAAAAATCAAGCCCCACATGTCTTAGTAAGGATTCTTTAATGTGATTGGTTGAAGAGTCTGTCTCACAAATATACTGAACAAAAAGCATTGTTTCTTTGGAGTTAACCAAAATATCCAGACAATAATTCTCACACAGGGCTAAATCGCTGGCTTTGAAAGCAGACCAAGGCAGGCCAGCAGCACGGTTCTATTCCCATGACAGCCTCCCCGAACAGGTGCCGGAATGTGGCGACTAGGGGCTTTTCACAGAAACTTCATTTGAAGCCTACTTGTGACAATAAGCGATTTTCATCCTTTCATTTCATGCATGTGGGTTTGTGAAGCCAGTTTGACTTGGTGTCCTTGAAATTCACAAAGTAAATTTTGGGTTGCAGGCATCCAAGCCTAATTTAATAATGATGAAATATGTTCATTCATTTTAGCTAAGTTCAAGCTAAAGATTAGGGGCAATGCCTTTTCTTGTGACCTTGGATCTTGTAAGTCTGTCTTGTGGGGACCATGAATTGGATTCAATTTGAATTGTTTTTTGGAACAGGCAGTGAGATGGATTAAGAGCTTGCCCTGTCCATTCTGCGCATTGGCTTAGTAATTTTAAGAATGGAATAAAAGTGATAAAACCCGTAATAGCCCTTTGACCTGAGTGCCTCCGCTGCCTGGGACCATAAGACCATAAGACGTAGGAGCAGAATTAGGTCACTCGGCCCATCGAGTCTGCTCTGCCATTCAATTATGGCTGATATTTTCTCATCCCCAATCTCCTGCCTTCTCCCATAACCCCTGATCCCCTTATTAACCAAGAACTTATCTATCTCGGTCTTAAAGATACTCAATGATTTGGCATCCACAACCTTCTGCGGCAAAGAGTTCCACAGATTCACCACCCTCTGGCTGAAGGAATTCCTCCCCATCTCTGTTTTAAAGGATCGTCCCTTTAGTCTGAGATGGTGTCCTCTGGTTCTAGTTTTTCCTACAAGCGGAAACATCCTCTCCACGTCCACTCTATCCAGGCCTCGCAGTATCCTGTAAGTTTCAATAAGATCCCCCCTCATCCTTCTAAACTCCAAAGAGTACAGATCCAGAGTCGTCAAACATTCCTCATACGGCAAGTTCTTCATTCCAGGAATCATTCTTGTGAACCTCCTCTGGACCCTTTCCAAGGCCAGCACATCCTTCCTTAGATACGGGGCCCAAACTGCTCACAATACTCCAAATGGAGTCTGACCAGAGCCTTATACAGCCTCAGAAGTACATCCCTGGTCTTGTATTCACGCTCTCTTGACATGAATGCGAACATTGCATTTGCCTTCTTAACTGCTGACTGAACCTGCACGTTAACCTTAAGAGATTTGTGAACAAGGACTCCCAAGTCTCTTTGTGCTTCTGATTTCCTTAGCATTTCCCCATTTCGAAAATAGTCTATGCCTAAATTCCTTCTTTCAAAGTGCATAACCTCACACTTTTCCACATGGAATTGAATTTGCCACTTCACTGCCCACGCTTCCAGCTTGTCAAAATCCTTCTGCAGCCCCCTTGCTTCCTCAATACTGCCTGTCCCTCTACAGATGTTTGTATCATCGGCAAACGGAGCAACAGTGCCTTCAGTTCCTTCTTCCAGATCTTTAATGTATATTGTGAAAAGGTTTGGTCCCAGCACAGACCCCTGAGGTACACCACTAGTCACCGGCTGCCATCCTGAAAAAGACCCCATGAAATTGAAAAATCGCTTATTGTCACAAGTAGGCTTCAAATGAAGTTGCTGTGAAAAGCTCCTCGTCACCACATTCCGGCGCCTGTTCGGGGAGGCTGGTACGTGAATTGAACCGTGCTGCTGGCCTGCCTTGGTCTGCTTTCAAAGCCAGCAATTTAGCCCTTTATCCCCACTCTCTGCCTTCTGCCAATCCTCTATCAATGCCAGGATATTACCCTTAACACCATGGACTCTTTACTTATTTAACAGTCTCCAATGTGGCAGCTTGTCAAAGGCCTTCTGGAAATCAAAATAAATCACGTCCACTGGTTCTCCTTTGTCTAACTTCCTTGTTACCCCCTCAAAGAACTCAAACAGATTTGGCAGACATGACCTCCCTTTGACAAAGCCGTGCTGACTCAGTCCTATTTTACCATGCACTTCCAAATCTCGGGCGTCATTCTCCGACCCCCCGCCGGGTTGGAGAATTGCCGGGGGCTGCCGTGAATCCCACCCCCGCCGGTTGCCGAAGTCTCCGGCACCGGATATTCGGCGGGGACGGGAATCGGGCCGCAACCGGTTGCACCGGTTGGCGGGCCCCCCCGCTCGAATCTCCGGCCCGGATGGGCCGAAGTCCCGCCGATAAATTGCCTGTCCCGCCGGCGTGGATTAAACCACCTTTTGAACGGCGGGACAAGGCGGCGTGGGCAGGCTCCGGGGTCCTGAGGGGGCGATCTTTCCCTGGGGGGTGCCCCCACGGTGGCCTGGCCCGCGATCGGGGCCCACCGATCCGCGGGCGGGCCTGTGCCGTGGGGGCACTCTTTCCCTTCCGCCTCCGCCAAGGTCTCCACCATGGCGGAGGCGGAAGAAACTCCCTCCACTGCGCATGCGTGGGAAACTGTCAGCGGCTGCTGACGCTCCCGCGCATGCGCCGCCCGGGGATGTCATTTCCGCAACAAAGGCCATTTCCGCCAGCTGGCGGGGCGGAAATTCCTCCGGCGTCGGCCTAGCCCCTCAATGTTGGGGCTTGGCCCCCAAAGATGCGGAGCATTCCGCACCTTTGGGGCGGCGCAATGCCCGTCTGATTGGCGCCGTTTTGGGCGGCAGTCTGCGGACATCGCGCCGTTTCGGGAGAATTTCGCCCCTCATCTTTGATAACACTCTAAAATCTTACCAATGACCGAAGTCAGGCTAGCCAGCCTATAATTTCCCATCTTCTGCCTCCCTCCCTTCTTAAACAGTGGTGTTAATTTAGATACTTTCCAGTCCTCTGGGACCCTTCCTGCCTCCAGTGATTCCTGAAAGATCACCACCAATGCCTCCATAATTTCCTCAGCTATCTCTTTTCGGAGGTGTAGTCCATCTGGTCCAGATGACTTATCCACCTTCAGACCTTTCAGTTTCCCCAGAACCTTCTCCTTAGTGATGGCCACTGCATTCACCTCTGCCCCCTGATTTTCCTGGAGCTCTGGCATCCCACTGGTATCTTCCACCATGAAGACTGATGCAAAGTACCTATTCAGTTCGCCTGCCATTTTTTTGTTTCCTATTATTCCTTCTCCAGCTATGTTTTCCAGTGGTCCAAAGTCTATTTTTGCCTCTCTCTTACCTTTTATATATTGAAAGAAACTCTTCCTAGCTTCTTTTATATTACTAGCTAACTTGCGCTCATATTTCATCTTCTCTCCCCTTATTGCTTTTTTTAGTTGTCCTCTGCACGCTTTTAAATGATTCTCAATCCTCTGGCTTCTCACTAATCCTTGCCAATTTGTATGCTTTTTCTTTTGCTTTTATGCTGTCCTTGACTTCCCTCGTCAACTATGAATGTCTTGTCCTGCCCTTAGCGTGTTTCCTCCTCCTTGGGATGAATTTCTGCTGTGCCTTCCAAATAACCCCCCAAAACACCTGCCACTGAAGTTCCACTGTCTTCCCTGCTAGGCTCCTTTTCCAATCAGCCCTGGCCAGCTCCTCCCTCATGTTTTTGTAGTTACCTTTCTTTAATTGTAATACCGTTACATCTGACTCCAGCTTCTGGACCATCAATCCTCTTGTGCCTGAACGTTTCCTGATGGAGTCAGCACACACAAACAGGACAGAGGACAGCCCTGTTTGACTCTAGATTTCATCTGAAAGTTTTCCAATACCGACCCATTGATTGCAACTGCACAACTGATGTTTGTGTAGATGACATCAGCATCTTCTGCGTGGATCTGATGTCAGTGCACAGGCTCATTAATATCTCCAACCAGAGATAACTGGCCTGGGGAGCCAAGGCAAGCAATGGCAAATGTGAGGTCATGTTATTTGGGAACTGGGCTGACTTGTCCTTTGTCCTCTGCACCATCAGATCAGATTACCTGAAGATTCTGGGGATATGGTTCGCAGCGGCTGGGCCGTGTGCCAAAAACTGGGAAGTGCGCATTGCCAAGGTGCAGCAGAAAATGGGCATGTGGGAGTGGTGCTCTCTCTCCATTGTGGGTAAGAATCTGGTCATCAGTTGTGAGGCACACTTGGTGTTGCTGTACCCATACCCCGATTCTGCACTGCTGCAGTCACCCGAGTCATCATCAGGTTCATTTGGAGATTAAAGATGATTTGTGTCCAAAGGGAGACCTGCACAAATCTCTGGATAAGGGAGGGAAAAAATGTACCCAATGCTGCCCTCATCCTGATGGCTACCTTTGTGTGTGGTGGCATCAAGATGTGCGTACACAAATACCAAGTGTCACAACGTACTGAGGTTTTCACTGTCTCCAGTGATGTGAAGGATGGGTATCGTCACGTTGCCGTGGAAAGTTCCAGGTCGTTGGACCGTTCTGTATCAGCTGTCCCTCATTGAAACATTTCCGCAAGACAACACCTTTGACCGCAAGTTGATCAACCAGTGGTCTGCGTGTAATATCCTTGAGGTTTGAAGGGAAAAGGAGTTGTTGGATCATGTTAGATGGTTCCCAGAGCAGACTGTCATATTCATCTGGCAGAACGCCTCATCACCAGAACTTTCAAACAAGCACCAAGACCTAGCTTGACTGGTGTTGAGATGGAAACTCCCTATCAGATCCTTCATGCATGCTCGAATTCTCTCTGGCTCTGTGACACCGCACGCTGTCCTTGAAGCGGATGTAGCGGGGGAATGAGATGGGTGCACACCTCTTTGTGGAATGTGCCTTTGCAGAGATGGTCTGGAGAGAGATGCAATGGTATTTTTGTCAAGATTCACTCCGATCAGCTCTGTGTTCTATGGGCTGTTTCCAGGGACACACACTGAGACAAACATTAACTGCTGCTGTAAGATTGGTGTTCTATGGACTGTTTCCAGGGACACACACCGAGACAAACAGTAACTGCTGCTGGAAGGTCATCAACTTTGAAAGATGCTCTTTGGTCTGCTCAAAACTTGATCTTCCGGTGCAACGAATTGTTCTTGACCAAGTGTTGCAGAATGACACATTCCAAGGTCCAGGACGACATGCTGAGGGACGCACTCAAGCCATTGCCAAGGCACAATGGGGAAAGACCACTCTGTAAATTCTTACAACCAATGTACATTGAGGGGCTGGTAACCGTGTAAAACCCCTCGGACTGTGTGCTTTACCCTAATTGTATGTAAATGTATTGAAGCACCACAGAGTGCAACATAACCAATGTAGATAGTTTGAACAAAATTGTACTCCAGTAACAAAAATATTAAAATTGAAGTAACTCCGAGTGCACCTTGATCTGGAGAAATGTGAATACCATTACCTTTTATGGCAAGTTAAAGTATATTATACTATTTATTTCATATATTTTATGAATAAAGTATATTTTTGTTGCAAAAAACCCCCTGTAACAACCCTTTATATCCAGGGTTTATGTAAATATAAACAAAATCCAGATCATAGATAAACTGACACTTCAAAACTTCTCTCAAGAGCTATTTTGTGATTACAAAATTACAAAGACGTTAAATGAAGTGTAAATGGCTATTCCTAACATCACTGAATAGATCTATACTTCCTCTGTGGCACTTGTTGGCAGACCTGGTGAGTATTATCGGGACACAAAGACCCAATTGGCAGTATCAGCCAGATTCTGCGTGAGTACCATTTTGTTCTTGGCATTCAGTGGATCATCCTGTGTTAGCTTCTGTCATGAGCCTTTGTCTGTGGCTTTGGAGGTAACGCAGATGTTTATTCAGTAAACTATTGCAGTAGACTTTGCCCATGCATTGGAACGGAAATTAGGAGTTACTGAAACAGGAAGCATTTAGAAAGGCTGTTTGCTACAATGCTTCATTCTGCTCCAGCGCACTGATATATTCAGCTGAGAAAAACCACAGAACACTTCATAGGAGTTCTCTCCTTCCATTGTTTAAAATAAAGCAGCTCTGATCTCTCATGTGGAGACCAACAGCATTATGGTTGCCAGTGTTGACTAGTTGGACATGAAAATCAAGGCTCTTAGAGAATGCTGCACTCTGTGATCCTGTCTTTCTATTCAGAGATGACTGCTGCCTCACAGTGCCAGGGACCCGGGTTCAGTTCCGTGTGACTGTGTGGAGTTTGCACCTCCTCCCCGTGTCTGCGTGGGTTTCCTCCAGGTGTTCCAGTTTCCCCTCACAGTCCATAGATGTACAGGTTAGGTGGATTGGCCTTGATCAATGTGTGGGGTTATGAGGATGGTGCGGGAGGGGGAGCGGGGGGGAGAGGGAATCCTCGGTAGGGTGCTCTTTCGGAGGGTTGGTGCAGACTTGATGGATTGAGTGGCCTCCTTTTGCACTGTATTATGTTAAACTGAGGCCCCATCTATCTTATTTTGAAGAAGAACAGGGAAGTTTATTCCCAGTGCTCTGGCCAATAATGATCTCTCAGTCAACATCGGTAAAACAGATTATCTGGTCATTATCACATTGTTGCTTGTGGGAGTTTGCTATGTGTAAATTGTATCCTGTGTTTCCTACGTTACAGCAGTGACTACATTTCAAAATTACGTATTTAGCACTTTGAGACATCATAAGCGGGATTCTCCAATAATGGGGCTATGTTCCCACACCCTCGAAAAAATACGGGCGAATCACTCCGGACTTTCCTAAAAATTGCACGCACCTGCTGATTGTTGGCCCCTGATCAGTAGCCTAGCCGACCAGGAGGCCCCCTGTGGACTGAGTCCGCAGCTGCAACGCTGAGTTCCTGACGGGTGGAACCATGAGAGAACCACTCCATCGGGAATTCGGCCAGCTGCACTCGGTGAATCACCGCGGGGGCCTCTTTCAATGATCCCCGACCGGCGCCGTGTCGACCGCTCACGCACGATTGCCGGCGGGAGCGCCATCAGACCCGATCTCTGGTTTGACGCCCATTTTCCGCCCCCGTGTCGATTGTGATTTTGGCACGGAGGCTCGGAGAATCCCGCCCCATGTGGTTATGAAAAAAGTACTATATAAGTTCAAGCTTTCCTTTGCTTCTTTTGAATTGATAATGTTCGGGTGTCTGTCTAGCTGTTGAATGAATGTTCAGCTTTGTGAAGTTAAGAGAGGCACTGAACTCCAAAATGGTAGTGTGGCATCAAATCAGCATTATACACTGATTGAGGCTGTGATTTGCTGACTCTGCATACTTTCCTTTTGTTTAAATTGTGCCTTTCTCAGGATTGATCATTTAGAAATATCTGTGACGTTCACAAGCAAATGCTTAATAAGGCACTTCTCTATTATGTCAACTGAGACATTAGCCTGGTATAATAAACAGTTAACATCTCCATTAGAATAGTGGACAGAGGAATGTCAGACAAAAGTGTTGAGCATGTGTGTACTAAATTGCAAACTGCAATTGTATCCAAAACTAGTAATTAGCTGCTTCAGCATAGCAGTTGGAAACCATTAGAATTGATATATTACCGTCAGACTTTTTGGATCAAAAAGGGACACTGAATTCATACATGACAAACAAAAGACAACTCTTCAGTGATTATGTAAACCCAATAGTTATAAATAAACATGTTCAGAGGAATTAATACATACGTGCATGGAATACAATCAAGGCAGCCTTGGAGAATATCTTGAATTATTCTAGCTATAGTTTTTTCTTTTTTATGACTAATTGGGAGCTGTCAGGAGTGCATTCAGTTGCATCCGCTCATTTGGTCAATTATTTGCTTGTGAGAGGCTGAAAATTTAGAATATTCCACCTCGCTGAGAGAGTGAGAATTCCCGGTAGACAGATGCAGCTTCATTCTTTTTACCAAGTAATAAAGGCGCAAGGATTTTCATAAATGCTAAACTGTATGGATCGAAAAGTGTGAGCTGATCAATAATGCTGTTCCATGAAACTATGTCATGGAGCAATCTCAATACTTCACAGCTGACATTTCAAACTGAAAGAACTATGGTCAATTAGGGACAAATGGTAACATGATGTTGACAAGGAAAAATCAATAATTCTGACAAAAATGTTAGTGTTAAGGATTTCTGATAAAGATGGGAATGGCAGCATTAAGAAAGGAATAGGTTCCAACAACAATGACATTTTACAATTAAAATTTAAAAATCGTGAATAAAAGTCACAGGGTACGTCAGTTAGTGTTCTCATATTGATTCAAATTAGATTCATGAATTTAGGTTTATAGCTATCTGTTGTCAACCCATTGATAGATAGTGTAATGTAAAATAATAAGGAGCATGAAGCCCTGTTTATATGAGCATATGTGAATGCTAATGTCTTCCGAAACTTGTGAAAGGACTCAAGAACTTCTTCCTGAAACTGGAAAATACCTGAACTACATTATAAAATATGACACAGCCTTTGTATTCCTTCGTCAACAGAATGATATGTACTGAGTGTACATAGTTGACATCAGGAAATGTTCATTGTGTTATTTCAGAGGAATTGGTCACCATTGGATTTCCTCTCTCCGTTGTAGAAATCACTCCACTGTCTTGAATTGAAACAAAATTCGGATGGTTTCTATAACCAAGTCATAAAGATGGAAGCTACCCTATTGACTGAATACTGAATGCACTGCCTTAAAGTGTGACGGTGGTGATTCAATCGTGGCTTTAAAAGGAAAATTGGACAGGTTCATTGAGTCATAGAATTATAGAATTTACAGTGCAGTAGACCATTCGGCCCATCGAGTCTGCACCGGCCCTTGGAAAGAGCACCCTACTCAAGCCCACACCTCCACCTCATCCCCGTAACCCAGTAACCCCACTTAACCTTTTTTTTTGGACACTTAAGGCAATGTAACATGGCCAATCCACCTATCCTGCACATCTTTGGATTGTGGGCAGAAACCGGAGCACCCGGAGGAAACCCACGCAGACACGGGGAGAACGTGCAGACTCCGCACAGACAGTGACCCAAGCCGGGAATCGAACCTGGAACCCTGGAGCTGTGAAGCAACTGTTCTAACCACTGTGCTACTGTGCCTGAAGGTCCTGAAGGGGGAAGAAAATCGGGGTTGCAGGTGATGGGGTGGATAAGTAGGACTAGCTAAATTCTTCTTGCAGAGAATCCGCAAAGGCTCGACAGGCTGAATGGCTTCCTGCACAGCAACCAATCTGTGGGCGGGATATTCCTGCTCCGCTCACACCCAGACTGGAAATTCCTGCCCGAGAGCAACTGACCTTTCGATCATCTGTCAGATTTTTCTGCCTACGATGATTCCTGTGGCTGGCAGAATGGTAACATTTATCTCAATATTTCTATTCTAAGACTCGTTGTGGATAACCTTGACTTTGGGTGACAGCGTAAAAAGGCTGCAATGGATCAACTGCCTCAGTCGGATTGACTACAAAATCGGGAAAGATGTATGTTTGCATATCAATTCCATTTGGCCCCTGAGTTTCCACTTAGTTGCATTAGTTTTTATTTTAACACACTTTGCCCAACATCAGCCAAATCAGTACAAAAAAATCAGAGTTTCAGTTATTCAAAAGTGAGGTGAATTAAACATTCTGGTTAAGATTGCTTCCACATTGTGATAAATCCATTTTCAGCTTTACTAATAAATGTGTACCAGGTTACCACTCTTAAAATATATTAAAGAATGCAGTTTATTACCAACTTTCTTCATGTTTTTCTCAAACCTTGTCCCGTTGCCCTGGTTTGCGGAATATTTTACATTTGACAATATGCAAATAACTTTGAGCAGAAACACAACAAAAAGAATTCTTAAAACTAGTGAGGTTTTGAGTGCATTTCCCGCCTGGATTGCCAAATGTATCCAAAACTGAACTGTGCACAGTATCTATGCTTGTGCCCCAAGTCAAAATGACCTCTATTTAAACAATTTCCGGGGATAATTTGCTGATTTCACATGGCTGGCCTGGAGCACATTCCACCAATTTAGTCATGTGCTGCGCTTGATGCTCGAACCACAGTGCTGTCCATCTAATCTATTATTCTCAGCTATTGCTTGTAAAATAAGTGAACAACATTACGATTTGCATTTGACACAGCTGCTGAAGATATAGTTGCCTTTGCTGAGCAATATTTTTTAAATTAAAAACTGAGAGTGCCGAGAAATGAATTTCCATTAAGCATACAACGCTGTGGAAGTGTTTTCATTTTATAGCAGCACTGCAGTTTTATTGGCGATGCACAGCTTTGTCAAGTTATACATTTACATTCATCAATGTTTCCTTCCTAACCAGATAGTTAATGTCAGGCACAGACGCGGGGAGTCATTTTGACTTTGTTGAATTGTGGATAACAGACGATGACAAATCAGCAACACATTTTACACCGTTGATTGTTATTCCCATTTGTAACAATTGAATCTTGTGTCCAGGATTATGGTTTTCACTCTTCATAGATTCAGAAAGCAGCACGGTAGCACAAGTGGATAGCACTGTGGCTTCACAGCGCCAGGATCCCAGGTTCGATTCCCCACTGGGTCATTGTCTGTGTGGAGTCTGCACGTTCTCCCGGTGTCTGCGTGGGTTTCCTCCGGGTGCTCCGGTTTCCTCCCACAGTCCAAAGATGTGCAGGTTAGGTGGATTGGCCATGATAAATTGCCCTTAGTGACCAAAAAGGTTAGGAGGGTGGAAGTGAGGGTTAAGTGGGTTGGTGCAGACTAGATGGGCCGAATGGCCTCCTTCTGCACTCTATGTTCTATGTTTATTCTATATGTGGCACCTCCACGTTACCTCTAAAATCTGTATTTGTCCTTGTGTGCACTTCCCTTGGATGTCTATGAATTTCTTTAATCTAATAATGTCTCTCCAGGTTCTGGTGGTCGATAACAGGTACCCACGATGGGTTTCTTTGTCCTCACAATTCTCACTCCATTCCACCTGGTTTCCACCTTGTCTGCATGTGGACAATATAGATCCACCTCCATTATAAGTAAGTTTCCTTTCATGAAAAAAACACTATTCCCCACTTTGTTTGGCTATTCTATTTCCGTGATTAAAATTAACTGTATGCTGTGGCATAATTGTATTGTCACTGGACTAGTAATCCAGATACCGGAGTAATGCTCTGGGGACCCGGGTTTAAATCCCACCATGGCAGATGGTGACATTTTGAATTCACTAAAAATAAATCTGGAATTAAAAGTCTAATGTGTCATTGTCAATTGCTACAGAAACCCATCTGGTTCAGTAATGTCCTTTAGGGAGGAAATCTGCCGCCCTTACCTGGTCTGGCCTACGTATGACTCCAGACCCCAGCAACATGGTTGACTCTTAAATGCCCTTCCGAAATGGCCCAGCAAACCACTCAGTTCATGAGCAATTAGGGGTGGGCAGTAAATGCTGGCGCAGCCAGCGAAACCCATATCCCATGAAAGATGTTGATCACATGACATTGTATCCTGACTCATTACCAAGTTCCTGTAAGTCTAATTTATTCCTAAGACTTGAAGCATTCAGATCGAAAATTATGAATCTTTTTTCTCCACTGCCTGAATGGATGTGCTTTTACTTCTTCAGTGAATGTTTCTTAATGTGCTCAAATCCTTATATTCTTCACACTTTTCTGCTGCCCACACTTGAACTTTCTCCCATGTGCTTCTGAAATGATTAAATTTTTTCTACAACCATCCATCTTTTTCTTCAGCCTGTACTCTATTGCCATTACCTGCCTTGTGAGTGTCGATTCATCCCCACTGCTTTCAGTTTGAGGTGAAACCTAGTATAGCTGTTCAGCTTTAAACTGCCTCACACCTTCTCACATTGTCATGGGGATGTGAAACACTCCTTTCAATAACGTGTCAAAACTGCTACTTTGTCCCCTGACACTAAGATTGCTGTCCCCAAGATTACTGTCCCCAAGACATTGTGTTGACATTCTTCAAAATGTGTGGGAGGATTTGAGTAGATGAAGCTTTACTTGAGCCAGAGCTCTACTCATTCCTTTGTCATGATTCCTACATGAATTACGGATTTTGCCTAACTTTCCTTCTTTTTCAGATGTTTTTTAATTTATTCGAATATTTCTCTTATTCTAGTTTTATTAGTTCCTGGGAGATGAGCATTGCTGGAAAGGCTAGCATTTGTTCCATTCCAATTTTCTTCTTGCACCTAATGGTTCAGTAAGGCAAACTTTCATCTGTTTCCATAGCTCGTAAGGTTGCTAGTCAGTCGCCAAGGGCTTATAGCTTGAGAGGAAGAAATCTAGGTACAATCTCCGCAAAACCATCAGGGACGCCAAGAGACAATACCAGACTAAGTTAGAGTAATAGACAAATGACAGGGGCTCTCGCAAGGCTTAAACAATATAATGGGTACAAAGCAAAGCCGAGTAGAATCTGGCAACAGAGCATCCCTCCCTGATGAACTCAATGCATTCGATGTTTGTTTTGAGCAGGTAACCAATAAACCATTGTCAATTCCCCCAACAGCCTCAGACACCCCTATCCTATCGTCACAGCATCCAAAGTCAGATTGGCCTTCTTGAAAGTGAACTTTCGGAAAGCAATGGGTCCTGACGGAGTCCCTGGTCATGCATACAGATCTTGCGTGAACCAACTGACGGGTGTTATCGCGGACATCTTTAATCTCTCCCAACTCCATTCCGAGCTTCACACCTGTTTCAAGAAGACCACAATTATACCGGTGCCAAAGACGAACCAGGCAACGTGCCTCAATGACTACCGTCCGGTGATCTTAACATCTATCATGATGAAGTGCTTTGAGAGGTTAGTCATGAGACACATCAACTCCATACTCCCAGAATGCCTGGATCCACTGCAATTCGCATACCGCCGCAACCGGTCCACAGCAAACGCCATCTCCCTGGCCCTACACTCATTCTTGGAGCATCTTGACAACAAGGACTCCTACATCAGACTCCTATTCATTGACTACAACTCCACCTTCAACACCATAATCCCAGCTAAGCTCATATCAAAACTCCATAACCTAGGGTTTGGCTCCTCCCTCTGAAAATGAAACCTCCACTTCCTGACCCATAAAACACAATCAGGAAGATAAACAACACCTCCTCGACGATAGTCCTCAATACTGTGGCCCCGCAAGGCTACATATTTAGCCCTCTACTATACTCCCTGTACACAGACGACTGTGTGGCAAAATGCACCTATCTGGCTGCATCACAGCTGGGTGTGAAACTGCTCGGCCCAAGACCGTAATAAACTACAGAGAGTCGTGAACACAGCCCAGTCCATCACGCAAACCCGTCTCCCATCCATTGACTGTGTATACACCTCCCGCTGCCTTAGAAAAAGCGAGCAGCATAAAAAAGACCCCTCCCATCCAGGTTATTTTCTCTTCCAACCTCTTCCATCGGGCAGAAGGGGCAAAGGTCTGAGAACATGGACTGAGAACACGCACTAACAAATTCGAAAACAGCTTCTTCCCCACTGTTACCAGACTGCTGAATGACCCGCTAATGGACTGAACTGATCTCTCCACGCATCTTCTCTACTGTGTAGCACTACACTACAATCTAAAGATGTGCAGGTTAGGTGGATTGACCATGATGAATTGCACTTAGTGACCAAAAAGGTTGGGTGGGGTTACTGGGTTATGGGGATAGGGTGAAGGTGTGGGCTTTAGTGGGGTGCTATTTCCAATGGCTGGTGTAGACTCGATGGGCCGAATGGCCTCCTTCTGCACTGTAAATGTTATGATAAACTATGATAAACTCCGTTTGCTTCACCCGATGTCTATGTATTTACATTGTGTATTCATCAGTAGTCCTATGTTCTCCATGTATGGATCGATCAGCCTGGACTGTAATCAGAACAATACTTTTAACTGTACCTCGGTATACATAACAATAAATTTAAATAAATAAATCAAGTCAAACTGGGGTGCCACACTACAGCAAGCATGTCTGACCAGGAGTCTCTCCCGTTTTTACCACCAGTTGTGTTTGGAAGGATTTTCAGGTAGACAGAATTCCCAGCTTCTGACCTGCTCTTTTCGACACAGTATTTATATGGCTGGTCCAGTTCAGTTTCTGGTCACTGGTAGTGCCCAAGAAATTGAAGGTGGGGAATTCAGTGATGGCAATACCATTGGAACATTAAGGAGAGATGGTCATATTCTCTCTTGCTGGAGGTGGTTGTTGGCTGGCACTTGTTTGGGGCAAATGTTACTTGCCAGCTGGCAAACCAAACTGGAATATTGTCCATGTTCTGCTGCTTGCAGTCACGGACTATTTCAGCATCTGCGGGGTTGTGAATAGTACTGAACATCGTGCAATCATCAGCGAACATCCCCACTTCTGACCTTACGACGAAAGAGGCTCATTAATGAAGCAGTTAGAGATGGTTGGGCCCAGAGCACTACCCTGAAGAACTCCTGAATGTGATGTCTTGGGCTGGCCTCCAACATCCCCAACCATCTTCCTTTGTGTGTGATGACTGTAGAAATCCCCAAAATATTGTATAATAGGTATTTGGTGCAGTCAGGGATAAAAGCCACATTTAATATATGACTGCCGCAGTGATGTTTTTAAAAGAAATCCTAGTTTGGAAGACAACTAATATTTTGGGAGCTAGCAATGCAATTGAAGCACTGTAAAACGCTTGGGATAATGGAATGTTGTTTGGTTTAGGGGTATTCCCTGTGGAGTTAATTAGATTTCAGCTTGGTAAAGTGGTGCAATTACTGGGAGGAGCCAAAGCATCAGGCATTTTGTAGAAAAGCAGTGTTACTTGTGTTTCAGATGGAGATGTAAGCAGAAGTCAAGCATCTCAGTTCAGTCAGAAAATATGTCTGTAGCTAGATTAGCAGTTTTGTAGTTCAGAAGTAATTAGAAGGTGAGCTGAAGCAACTTCTGGAGAAATACAGCCAGAATTTCTGCATGGTTCTGACAGGATTCAGGGGCGAAATTCTCCCCCAACGGCGCGATGTCCGCCGACTGGCGCCAATCAGACGGGCATCGCGCCGGCCCAAAGGTGCGGAATGCTCCGCATCTTTGGCGGCCTAGCCCCAACATTGAGGGGCTAGGCCGACGCCGGAGGGATTTCCGTCTCGCCAGCTGGCGGAAATGGCGTTTGTTGCCCCGCCAGCTGGCGCGGAAATGTGGCGCATGCGCGGGAGCGTCAGCGGCCGCTGTCAGTTTCCCGCGCATGCGCAGTGGGGAGAGTCTCTTACGCCTCCGCCATGGTGGAGGCCGTAGTGGAGGCGGAAGGGAAAAAGTGCCCCCACGGCACAGGCCCGCCCGCGGATCGGTGGGCCCCGATCGCAGGCCAGGCCACCGTGGGGGCACCCCCCGGGGTCAGATCGCCCCGCGCCCCCCCCCCAGGACCCCGGAGCCCGCCCACGCCGCCTGGTCCCGCCGGTAAATACCAGGTTTGATTTACGCCGGCGGGACAGGCAATTTCTGGGCGGGACTTCGGCCCATCCGGGCCGGAGAATCCAGCGGGGTGTCCCGCCAACCGGCGCGGCCCGATTCCCGCCCCCGCCCAATCTCCAGTACCGGAGACTTCGGCGGGGGCAGGATTCACGGCGGCCAACGGCCATTCTCCGACCCGGCAGGGGGTCGGAGAATGACGCCCCCGATCTTTCCTTTAAAGCTGTGGCACAAGATCTCTCTTTCTCAAAGAACATCTCTGGAAAGCAAGTATTTTGGATGATAATGGCATAGTGTAGGTTAGATGGCTTTTGTTTCGGTGCAACATCGTGGGCCGAAGGGCCTGTACTGCGCTGTATTGTTCTATGTTCTATAAGTATTCTTGAGGGATAGCAGGTTGCCTTGTGGATATCACAATTGCTTCACAGCTCCAGGGTCCCAGGTTCGATTCCGGCTTGGGTCACTGTTGGTGCGGAGTCTGTACGTCCTCCCTGTGTCTGCATGGGTTTCCTCCGGGTGCTCCGGTTTCCTCCCACAGTCCAAAGATGTGCAGGTTAGGTGGATTGGCCATGCTACATTGCCCTCAGTGTCCAAAACTGCCCTTAGTGTTGCGTGGGGTTACTGGGTTATGGGGAGAGAGTGGAGGTGTTGACCTTGGGTAGGGTGCTTTTTCGAAGAGCCGGTGCAGACTCAATGGGCCGAATGGCCTCCTCTGCACTGTAAATTCTATGATAATCTATGATAACTGTATTTTAGCAGTAGCAAGTATTCCCAAGGGCGTAGTGTGATATCCACTTTTGTGATATCCACTTTTAGCAGTGGATTGAGAGATAAGATAGTTTTGTTTTAGAATCATAGAATCATAGAATTTACAGTGCAGAAGGAGGCCACCCAGCCCATCGAGTCCGCACCGGCTCTTGGAAAGAGCACTCTACCCGAGCCCACAACCCCACCCTATCCCCATAACCCAGCAACCCCACCCAACACTAAGGGTAATTCTGGACACTAAGGGCAATTTAGCATGGCCAATCCACCTAACCTGCACATCTTTGGACTGTGGGAGGAAACCGGAGCACCCGGAGGAAACCCAAGCACACACGGGGAGAACATGCAGACTCCACACAGACAGTGATCCAGCGGGGAATCGAACCTGGGACCCTGGCGCTGTGAACCAATTGTGCTAACCACTACACTACCGTGCTGCCCACGGTTTCAGTGGGAATACAGATAGCAGTTAAGGGTTAATATAGTCACTATATTAATTAGCATTGGCTATGGGGTAATTGTTCAAGTTGTTTTAATACTGTGTTCGTAATGAAGTTGTTTTAATATTCCACATCCCTATTTCTTCGTGGAATCACTCCTGGAGCGAGATAACCTTTTCTCACAGTCTTACAAAACGTCAACAAAATATTGGGGTTTCTGACCGATATCCTCGCCACTGTTGGGGTCTGGTGTGGGATGGTAATACTTACTATGCATGACTCCAACCAGCAGAGACCGTTTTGTCTGATTTTCATTGATTTCAAGATTGCGTGGCTATTTAAGTTCTTAGTCACCGGCTGAAAAGAGTTTGTTTAACTCCCTAATTACAGAACTCCAACATTCCCAATCTCTTTTCTGCATGGGCAATCCCTTGCACATTGTGCCATGATTATCCTCTGTTTGTGCTTGTGACCACTTGTCCTCATTATAGGTGTCAAGAGCTGCAGGATATCAACAGAATATATATCCCATAGCAACCACATGAAATATCTATGAGTCTCCTGGCCATGATGTGTATATACAAAACAAAATGATTCAGAGATTCTGTTGCATCGTACAGATGTACAGTATACATCTGTATTTGTGAAAATTAGCTCCTCAAACATAATTAGGATATGCACAGTTTAACTAACTTTTGATTGAAAAATCTCCAAAAAAATGACTTCTATTACATTCATATTTGTCTCCTACCATAGATTCTGGGCTGCTCTGATTACTGATGATATTAGTGGTCTGTACATCTTATAACAGCAGTGATTAGTTGGAGCTAATTGCAACATTCGCCATCTGTTCCAACTGAGTATAATTTAACTAAGTTCATCGGTCATTTTGCAACGAATAATCTGTTTTTTATTATCCATATAAAAGACACAAAGCATCATTGTAACTTCCTATTTTTTAGTTGTATGATCAATGCAGAGTAAACGTGTTTCAAGATAATGCAAAGAAAATATGCTGATAAAAATGGAATGGGGCATCATAAGGATCAATTGGACATCGTAAGCCAAAGTTACTTCTCAAAAATTGATTTAATAAGGCACGGTGAGTCCAAAGTAAGCAAAAAGTAAACAACATTTATTTTACAGCAATTATAGAGTACTGGTAGAACTTCACCAGATACTCTCTCCTGTCTGTCAATTCCAGACTGACCAACTTTTTATACAAGTACGGGAGAGCTCGTGCCCCATAGCAGGCTACCGGAGCATACTGTCCTCCATTGTAAGTTTGGAGAACTTGGAGGAAAACACCTTCAACTCTTCTGGAAGCTGTTGCCACTGCCCACCCTACAACACCAGTTGACACACTTAGCCAGCACGGGGTCGGCCTGTGTCCACTCGCAGACACAAGAAGCCATCACAGGCAAAGAGACTTTCAAATTGAGGGCCGTGATGACTTTATCCATCTTGGGCGGATCAGCAGCCACAACCGGCCTGGGAAGACAACTCAACATGTCCGCATTCGCAACTTGTGTCCCTGGACGGTGTTCAAAAGAGCACTCATATGCGGCTAACAGCAAAGCCCATCATTGGATCTGTGCAGACACTTTTATCCTCATGAAAGAGAGAGTATCGTCTTATGATCAGTCATGGTGACCGCCGAGTTATTGATGTAAATGTTTAACACCAAAAACCATAACCAGGCCCTCCTTTGCAATATGCACAAAGTTCTTTTCAGTCTTCAGTGTACGGGAGGCAAACGCGTTTTGACGGTCACGGCCGTCACCCATACGATGGGACAGCTCCCCATTTGGGCAGCACTTAGTGGTGGCGCTTCTTCAACAGCAAATGAAGGGGAGCCAGGACGGTAGCTAGGTTTGGAATGAAAAGCCCATAATAATTGATGAGACCTAAAAAAAACGGAGCTCTGTGGCATATCATGGTGCGGGGGCCATCTTTATCACCTGCATATTATCCGCTATCAGGTATAGTCCTTCACAATTGACCCGGTAGCCCAAATACACAACTTCCTTGGACTGAAAGGTGCATTTCTCCTTGTGCAAACGGATGCCTTAGTTGGAGAACCTCTGTGGAACCGCCTCAAGGTTCGGCAGATACTCCTGCTCCCTGGCCCCCATAATCAAAACGTCATTGGGATAGTTAGCAACATGTGGCAAATCGCGCAATGTGTCCTCCATTTCATGCTTAAACACATCACACGCCAAGGACACGCCAAGCAGAATCCGGTTGTATTCGTACAGACCCTTGTGTGTTCTGATAGTCACATACTTTGGTCATGTCAGGTTTTGTAAACTTCGATCCACCAGCCAATGTAGCATATAGATCCTTGTAATGGTCGAGCCTAGAAGCCATGCTCACTGTTAAATGATACGCACCACAAAGGCGAACCATCCGATTCGGCTACAGCACCGGGGCCACCAGCTCCACCCAGTCGGCAAAATGCATCAGCTGGATGATTCCCAAACTTTCCAACCGTCTCAGCTTTGTCTCGATCTTCCTGACACAATATTTGGTTGGGCCTCCGGGTCAACCTGGACAGTAGCCACAGCCCCCTTCAGAAAATCTTTGGGAACTTGCTTCACAACGAGCCTAAGCCCCATGTCCCCATTTGAAAAAAATATAACCAATCATTCTTCAAGTGGCGCAGTCAATCACAGTCCAACAAGCTAGGGTCACCGGTTTGCACTGCAGTGAGGGAATGGCAGAGGGACTGACTGCTGTAAACCACCGGAGCAAAAGTAGACCTCACTATATGCAAACGCTCACTCACATACGTGGCTAACTGAGCTGCTGTGCACGTCAACGACAAGGTACTCACTCCCTGCTTGATCTGGTCAAAGGTGTGTTGCACCACCACCGAAACAGCTGCTCCAGTGTCCAACTCCATCCAGAGCAAATGTCCATTGACCCGTACCAGAATACAGATCGGGGCGGTACGGGCGCCAACACACAATTGAGCTGCATCTCTGCCTCATCCTCAGCCTCTTCTGATCATCCGAATGAAAGGTCTTACCACGGGGCCAATGGCAATTACGACGAGGGCACCTGGAAGCCGGGTTTCTTGCTGCCGGTGGTTCCGCCTGATCCGATTTCCGCACGTCATGCTGGGAGTGGAATCGCTATCAGCGGAATCCTGGGACGGCGTGCAGCGCAGCACCTTGCTTTCTGACCAAAGGCTGGAATCACTGCGGCGTTCCTTCCAAGCCATAGAGGAACTACGTGGGGGGCAGCGCGAGACAACATTCTCTTCCATACTCTGTAACACTTGAACGCACCATGCCGTGCTCAGAAAGGGAGTTTTGTTGCGCTTGGTGAAACGTGAGGGAACGTTCACCCAGAAGTTTCTTCTGAATTTCATTGTCATTTACCCCGCAGACCAAACGGTCGTGGAGCATATCCTCTAAAACAATGCTGCACTCCCAATATTCGGCCATCTTTCAAAGTCGCAAAACAAATTCTGTAATGGATTCCCCAGTGGACATCTCAGACAAATAAATCAGTGCGGGGAGGTGGTTCAGCTGAATAGATTACATGTCAACAGCTCCAGATTTACCCTCATCGCCAGTTTAATAAGGCATGGGGAGTCCAAAGTGAGCAAAACGTAAACAACATTTATTTTATAACAATTATAACAATAAGTGCTGGTAGAACCTCAAAGGATACTCCCTCCTGTTGGTCGGTTCCAGACTGACCGACCTGTTATAAAAGTACGGGTAAGCTCGCCCGCCCCAAGCCGGGGAGCTCATACTCCTCAAGAAGCACGGGGAAAACAATCGTCCCCACATGTCCCATGCTGGTTATTACAGTTGACAATTGTCTAATAAGTTGTATTGATGCTTCTGTCTTGGGATAAACAATAAAAAAGTTGCCTGAGTTATATCGGAGACCTATAAATAACATACTTCTGAAGGCTTATTTTAAAAGGGAAAAATCAATGAAGAGGAATTTATGCATTAAACCTCGTCAAACTGTTTTGCTACTCTGTTTTGCTATAGCAGAAACTACTTAGAGATTTCTGTGGATGGGTAAGATCGCTGTTACCGGGAGGAGCTGTAACGATTTCTCTTGCCTCATTTTTGTGGCTCAGTCTGCTGGGTTAGTGACCAAATGCTGTCTATCCAGTTACACAGGATAACGTCCGTTCAAACTTGGGGCTTTGTGATTTTCTTGCTCTCTTTTCGTGTTGGTGCAATTATTGAGCCTCACAGTTGATGGAAGCATGTGTAATCTGGAGATGTCACTGAATCAGGGAAACGTGTAAGGAAAAATTTGTTATGATGTCTTCCAGGTGGGATGGTTGATTAATTAGGATGAATCAATTTCCTGATCAAACAGCTTCTGCTGTATTTCCATGCTGTAGAAAGTTAAAGAAGATGGGATTGGATTGTCATCTCACAACCCCTTCAATTATATCTAAATACTGAATGGTAGAGGCCAGAAAATCGCACAGGGGTTGGATCTGCCAACTTAAGGCCGAAATCCACCCGTTTTGGTTTTGGAGCACACCTCGACTTAGACGACCAGATCTTCTGCCAGAAACCGCGTGGACCCTTATTGGCTTATCCAAATAGGCATTGGCTTATGCAGGTGAGACCCTGGTATCATTTCTGCCTCAACTCACATTGTTACTGCCGTCTCTGAAAACTGCCCATAAACCATAGTGGCACAAGTTGAGTATAGCAGCCATTTCTAGCAGCATTTTAAAGGGATAGAAACATAGAATTTACAGTGCAGAAGGAGGCCATTCACCCATCAAGTCTGCACCGGCCCTTGGAAAGAGCACGCCACTTAAGCCCACGCCTCCACCCAATCCCCGTAACCCAGCAACCCTACCCAATCCTCTTGATTTAAGAGGCAATTTAGCACAGCTAATCCACCTAACCTGCACATCTTTGGATTGTGGGAGGAAACTGGAGCACCTTGAGGAAACCCACGCAGATACAGGGAGAAAGTGCAAACTCCACACAGTCACCCGATGTCGGAATTGAACCTGGGACCCTGAAGCTGTGAGGCAGCAGCGCTAACAACTGTGCCACCATGCCACCCACCTAGCTGCTCTCAGATAAAACCTTTTAACATTAAAAAAAAAATTTTTTTTAAATCTTTTTATTGGCATTTTCAAAATTATATACATTGCTGTTCGTTTTCATTTATTGTACAGTCACAAAGGTTCCTTCTTTGGTTTCTCTATTTACAGTCTGTTGCCGTCTGGCTGGCTCAGCCTACAATCCTCCCGATCCCCCCCCCCCCCCCCCCCCGCCCCCTCCAGCTCCTCTTTCCTTGACCCCTCCCCCCCTCTCCCTTCCCCCCTTTTTCACAGCTATTCCCCATTTTTTCTTGCTGGGTTTTGCTACGTCACCTTGCCCCCTCCCCCACCCCCTCCCCACCACCACTCCGCGGTCCTCCCTCGCTTTCCTCTTTCTATCTTGTTCTGGCTATTTCCCCCTGGCTACTGGCTATTTATTTATTTATGTGTTGGACACAAACAGGTCTCAGAACAGTCAGGTGAATGGCTCCCATGTTTCGTGGAAGCCCTCTTCCGACCCACAGATGGTGAATTTGATTTTCTCCATTTGGAGAAATTTTGACAGGTAGGACAGCCAGTCTGCAGCTTTAGGTTGTGCTGCTGATCGCCAACCAAGCAGGATTCTACATCGGGCAATCAGGGAGGAAAAGGCAAAAGCAAGGGCGTCCACCCTCCTCCCCATGAAGAGATCTGGCTGGTCTGATACCCTGAAGACCGCCACTTTCGGACATGGCTTCACCCTCATCCCAACCACTTTGGACATTGCCTCGAAGAAGGCTATCCAGTACCCAGAAGTCTGGGGCAAGACCAGAACATGTGGGAGTGGTTGGCCGAGTCGCCTTGCACCATCTATCCTCCCCCTCCAGGAAGAACCTGCTCATTCGGGTTCTGGTCAAGTGGGCTCCATGTACCACTTTTAGCTGCGTTAGTTTGAGCCTAGCACATGAGGAGGTAGAGCTGACCCTGTGCAGTGCTTCTCTCCAGAGTCCCCACCCTATTTCGAACCCCAAGTCTTTCTCCCATTTCCACTTTGTCGTGTCCAGTTCGGTGTCGGCCCTCTCTAGCAGTCGTTTGTACATGCCACTACAGTTCCCTCTGCCTAGGATGTCTGCGTCCAGTAGCTCTCCTAATAGTGTCTGTTGTGGTGGTCGTGGGTTTGTCCTTGTCTCCTTCCGTAGCAAGTTTTTAAGCTGCAGGTATCTGAGTTTGTTGCCTTTAGCCAGTTGGAATTTCTGCATCAGTTCTTCCAGTGTTGTGACCCTACCGTCAGTGTATACGTACCTGACTGTCAGTGTCCCCCCCATCCTGTCTCCACCTTTTGAAGGTGGCGTCAGTGAGTGATGCGAGAAATTTTCTGTATTACACTATGTTGTTTCACTCACTACTGAGAATAAGGGAAAGTGTTTCTCGTGGCTTTACAATGTTCTTGCTCTTAAGGGGCAGTGCACCTTTTCTTCCAGGAGCCTGACTGATGATTCAGCTCTGGCTGAATGATGAATAGGAGCAGAAAATAAGCAATAGAGCAGGTATGAGTAAGCAAAGAGGGCAAATAGAAAGAAATGGGTTAATTGGAATCCTTACTCTACTAACAGACTGCATAGGTTCAGAGCAACAATTCTCTGAAGATCTGCGCAAAATGAGGCTACACCTCTGCAGGGAAACTGCCACTTCCTGCAATAAGATCTGCAACGAGCTGCTATAGGTCACCCAGCAATTCCTGCAGCAAGCAAGATGCCTGAAGCGCTCAGCTTCTTTGCCTCTGGCTTCACCGATGGGAAATCCGCACCATTAGTCAATCTACAGTTCATATTTACGTTAGACAGGTGACTTTTGCCATGTTTTTCAGAGCAAAAACTTTCATCACTGCCCTGGCTGACAATCAGAATAGCAGATTGGGCTCCAGGCTTTTTTTTTTGACTTTGCTTGCTAGATTGCAGGGTTCCTCCAGGGCTACATATTCTGTCCTCCTTGTCTTGCAAATTCCTTCAAAAATCCCCAGTACTTTAATGGACTACAGCATCATCCTAATATAGAACGAGTCATTTGAAGAGGTCCCAGACATGCGATTATGCTGGGGAATGCGAACATATTCCATTGCCAATGCATGACAGTCCCTGCTATCAGTGTTTAGGAGCGCATAATGTAAGGAGACCTGTGCTTTTGTTGACTCTCCATACCTTTCAGACTCCCAGCTTGTCCAGGAGAGAGGAGACATTGACCTCGTCAGTTCTTGCATGGTTCTAAAATAAGCAGCCCTGAAAGATGTGATTCAGCCTCCTGCAGGAGACCCAGCTGCAGCTTCCATTTGGTGCCCATTGAAGTGGTACATGGGCCAGGATTCTCTAAAAACGTGGCTAAGTGTTGACGCCGGCGTAAACACCGGGGTGTTTCATGCCGGCGTCAGCGGGTCTCTTTGCCCAGTGATTCTGTAGCCCATAGGGGGCCACATTGGCGCTGGAGTGCTCCATGCTGCTCGTAATTGATAATATGGAAAGATGTGTCATTTGAAACATGGAAGTCTGGCAATATCTAGTCTGAGAGAAACATGAGAGGATACAGGGAAAGATCCCACAAAGGGTAATCAGCAGCTGCCAGGGAAGGATTGTAAAATGCAGATAGCCTTGGTCAAGCAGGCTTAGCAAACAAACAGGATTTTTGTTTGAAGGTAAAAACAATGGTTCACACCTTCATTGAAAGTAACTATCTTAGTAAGCAGCTTGGAAGGAAAGGATGAGGTTCAGTTGAATTTGGTGAGAATTCTAGGTGTGAAATGTTGCTAATACCAGGTAAATTAAAGAAAACTAGAGACTATCAGTCTACGAGAAACATAATTCAAAGCCAAAATCAAAGTCAAAATTATGAGCTGAGGACAGCATTGGAAAATAAAACTATAGACATGACAGGAACCAAACCAAAATTCACACCTCTTGAAGTCAAAGCATTTTTGGACACCACAAAGGAAACAATGTAATCAGAGACCTGAGAGATGAAGTCATGTCAAAATTAATACTTAGTTGGATTAGAATGTTTAGATCAAAGATACTTTTTACAATCAAAGTGAAAAGAGTTACTTTACAATAAAGTCATAAAAACTAGATAACTGTCAGAAAAATATATAAATATATAAACCCAGAGACTAGGACAGAACCAGAAATCAGAGGCAGAGAGGCAGAGAAGCAGAGAAGGAACAAGCAGCTCAGAGTCAGATTACAGTCAGCTCGGCCATGGGAAAGGGACAGGGCAAAGCAGCCGAGCTAAAACAGCTAATACATCTAAGGAAGACTAGAATTTAAAGAGTGGGCAGAGTCAGCTCAGAGTCAGCTCAGAGATAGCCAGCAGAGTCAGCTCTCACAGCTCGGTACATGGCAAAGATAGGACACAGCAACCGAGCTCACCAGCGAATACATCTAAAGAAGACCAGATTTTAAAAAGAATATTGATTGTCAAGTTGGGCCTGAAGGTCCCTTCAACCAACCAGAAGGACCCAGAAGCAAGATCTTTTTACTTTTCTGTAAAGACAGTAATTGCAGCATTTAAAATAAAAAATATAATAATAAAATAACTTAATTTAACCTGAAACAGTGGTTATTCCAAAGTCTACTTTACTTACTTAGCAATGCGGGACCCAGGATCGATGCTACTAAGTGGTAAGTAGATGAAATCTTCGGTGAAGGCATGGGTTATACCAGGGGATAACTTGAAAACATAGTTTGACCTGAATAGCACCCACTGAAGCCTGCATCGGAGTCAGGGAGTGAGAATTCCTGTTCACCATTTAGAATGTCGGCCCTTTTTTGGTATAGGGGGACTTCTAAGAACAGTGGTGAGTTTTCAAAAACATGCTCCAGCTGCCGTACATGGCCCTGCACTGCTCGCCGCTGGTCCACGCATGCACATGGCGGCCGGCCACGGGTTCGCGCACCGCCGCCGCACAACATGGCAGAGGCCCCCCCCAGATCGCATGCGCCCATCAATCGTTGGCCCCCAATCGTCGGCCTGGCCATCGTAGAGGCCCTTCCCGGAGACGGACCCCCCCCCCGTACCCCCACCAGGATGGCCACCGCAGCTGCGATGCCGAGCTCCCACCAGGTGGAACCATACATGAACCTCACCGGTGGGAACCTGGCCGATCAACTGCGGAGAATCACCGCGGGGGCCTCTTTCAACGGCCCCCAACCGGCACCGCGTTCAAAGCGGGTCTGAGGCCCATTTTCCACGCCGATCGCCACTTCGGCGTGGAGGCTCGGAGAATCCCGGCCATGATCTGTGGCAGACCACAAAAGTGTCAATGCCATTTACTGGAAGAATTAAAAGTTGCTACTGGGCTCCTCCACGCTCTCTGGCATGTGACACAACATTCCTTGACAGGCAATCCAATGCAATCAGAAATTTGTGTTGCTTCGAAAGTATTCTCTTTTTAGACATGAGCTCCGAAAGACTGAATCTCTGTCCTGTTCAGTGCACGGAAGAGGAGTTGTTTCCTGGGTTGTCCCTTGCCCCTGCACTTATTTGAAAATCACCAAATGCAGCCTGCTCAAACTCACGGACTACACACAGGAGATGTTCATTTACCTGCCAGTGCTTTGAAAGGTCAGTGTGCCTAACTGCAGGGCCCAAGTTATCCGAAGAACTTACAATAAAGGCAGAGGAAGAAGGTTAGCATGTCACAACAAAGTTGAGCAACAACAGAAAATTGGCTGCGGAATATCCAATCAGCTTGTCATGAGGAGTGGATGTGTGTTTAATCGATGGAGCCAATTCCAATGCTACAGTGTCTTTTTGAAAATTAATTGATATTGATGGCTGCCTCCTCCAAGGGTGTCAGAGTTTGCAGTCTCGCACAACCGCCTCCTGTTTTGGAATTACCCCTTCGGTTGAAATGTTCTGTTGGAAGAGCAGTGGGAGCCGCTTGCATCGGGTTGAGGAAGTTTGAACATGTGTGAGGCCACTGGCGACAGTATACATGCAGAAAGGAAGAAGGATCAAATTTGGGCAGGTGAAGGGAGTAGTTGTCAAGATTGTAACAAATGCTGAGTAAGTGACTGCAAGCAGAACGAGGAATGGTAAAGTGTCCTTTGTGATTGAGGGAAAGGAATAGAAAGTGGGAAGGGAAGGTGATGCTCGATCAATGACTCCAGAAGCGAGATTGGATGACAATTGAAGGCTTTATTGGATTAGATGTTTCCCCCAGCAGCGCAGGTACAGAATTCAGCTGCTCGGGAGACACAGACTCTTATACTCCACCTTACTGGGCGGAACCGGCAGGCAGGCTTCACCAATGATCTTCCTGTCTCAGGTACCTCCCACACCAATGATCTTACAGCCTCAACCTAGGTAGCGTAATACCCCTAATACCGACTACCACATTCACCCCCTGTTAAAAAAAAGAGTCCGGCAGGGGTGGTGGTCTCGCGTCATACAGTGGTGGAGGTTATGGTGGTAATAATCGGTGGTACAGTGTTTTGCCTTATTACATGTCACAACTATTTACAGTATTCATTTCGCATGTACATATCAAAATGAAGCAATTAGTCGATTGGGGGCCCTGGTCGTCCTCTGTGATCGTCGCAGTTTCGGCGGTGATGCAGGCACCGGCTCGGGCATCCTTGACTCCGGGAGCGTGACTTTAGCTTCTTCAGTAGCTTCATCACCCCTGGGTGGGACCAGTGGAAGAACCGATCCACCTGGGAAGGGGGCAGCCGTGGGGTGCGCCCGTGGGAGGGAGGCTGGGGTTGGTGGAAGGGGGTGGGTGGGGATCCAGCGGGCACCAGGTACCGTAGGAAGGCGGTATCCTGCCGGCTGTCGGGGTACGCCACGTAGGCGTACTGAGGGTTAGCGTGAAGGAGGTGGACCCTCTCTACCAATGGGTCCGACATGTGCGCCCGCACGTGTTTGCCGAGCAGAATGGGTCCAGGAGCTGCCAGCCAGGTTGAGAGCGAGGTCCCGGAGGAGGACTTCCGAGGGAAGACAAGGAGACGTTCATGAGGTGTTTCGTTTGTTGTGGTACACAGCAGTGATCGGATGGAGTGGAGTGCATCGGGAAGGACCTTGTGCCAGCGGGAGACTGGGAGATCCCTGGGCCGTAGGGTGAGTAGGACGGTCTTCCAGACCATTCCGCTCTCCCTCTCTACCTGTCCGTTTCCCCGGGGGTTATAACTGGTGGGCCTGCTCGAGGCGATGCCCTTACTGAGCAGGAATTGACGCAGTTCGTCGCTCATGAAGGAGGACCCCTTATCACTGTGTATAAAGGCAGGGAAACCGAACAGGGTAAAGATACTGTGGAGAGCTTTTATGACGATGGCTGCGGTCATGTCGGGGCAGGGGATGGCGAATGGGAACCGAGAGTACTCGTCAATCACGTTCAGGAAGTACATGTTGCGGTCGGTGGAGGGGAGGGGCCCTTTGAAGTCCATACTGAGGCGTTCAAAGGGACGGGAAGCCTTTATCAGGTGCGCTTTCTCTGGGCTGTAGAAGTGCGGCTTGCACTCCGCGCAGATTTGGCAGTTCCTGGTTCGGTCCTGACCTCCTCGAGGGAATAGGGCAGGTTGCGGGTCTTAATGAAATTGAAGAATCGAGTGACCCCCGCGTGGCTGAGGTCCTCATGGAGGGCCCGGAGTCGGTCCACTTGTGCGTTGGCACATGTGCCGCGGGATCGGGCATTAGGAGGCTCGTTTAGCTTCCCAAGACGATACAAGATCTCATAGTTGTAGGTGGAGAGCTCGATCCTCCACCGTAAGACCTTATCATTCTTTATCTTGCCCCACTGTGCATTATCGAACATGAAAGCTACCGACCGTTGGTCAGTGAGGAGCGTGAATCTCCTGCCAGTCAGCTAATGCCTCCAGTGCCGCACAGCTTCTACTATGGCCTGGGCCTCCTTTTCAATGAAGGAATGACGGATTTCTGAAGCATGGAGGGTGCGTGGGAAGAAGGCCACGGGCCTGCCCGTTTGGTTGAGGGTGGCCGCGAGAGCTACGTTGGACGCGTCGCTCACGACTTGGAAGGGAAGGGATTGATCGATTGCGTGCATCGTGGCTGTTGCCATATCCGCCTTTATGCGGCTGAAGGCCTGGCAGGCGTCTGCCGACAGGGGGAAAACCGAGGATTGGATCAATGGACGGGCCTTGTCCGCATAATTGGGGACCCACTGGGCGTAATATGAAAAAAATACCAGGCAGCGTTTCAGGGCCTTGGAGCAGTGGGGGAGGGGAAACTCCATGAGGGGCGCATGCGTATGGGATATGGGCCTATGACTCCATCATGCACGACGTAGCCGAGGATGGCTAGACGGTCGGTGCTGAACACGCATTTGTCCTTGCTGTAGGTTAAATTAAGGGTTTTTGCGGTATGGAGGAATTTGCGGAGGTTGGTGTCGTGGTCCTGCTGGTCGTGGCTGCAGATGGTGACGTTGTCGAGGTACGGAAACATGGCCAGCAAACCGTATCGGTCAATCATTCGGTCCATCTCCCGTTGGAAAACCGAGACTCCATTTGTGACACCGAAGGGAACCCTTAAGAAGTGGTAGAACCGCCCATCTGCTTCGAATGCAGTGTTCTTGCGGTCGCCTGGGCGGATGGGAAGGTGGTGGTAGGCGGATTTGAGGTCCTCCGTGGAAAAGACCTTGTATTGTGCAATCTGATTGACCAAATCAGATATGCGAGGGAGATGGTACGCGTCGAGCTGCGTAAACCTATTGATGGTCTGACTATAATCGATGACCATCCTGTGTTTCTCCCAGGTCTTTACAACCACTACTTGTGCTCTCCAGGGGCTGTTGCTAGCCTCGATAATACCTTCCTTCAGTAGCCGCTGGACTTCCGACCTAATGAAGGTCCGGTCCTGGGCACTGTACCATCTGCTCCTGGTGGCGACGGGTTTGCAATCCGGGGTGAGGTTCGCAAAAAGGGAAGGCAGGTCGACCTTGAGGGTCGCGAGCCTGCAGACAGTGAGGGGGGGCATGGGGCCGCCGAATTTAAAAGTTAAGCTCTGGAGGTTGCATTGGAAGTCCAATCCCAGGAGCGTGGAAGCGCAGAGGTGAGGGAGGACGTAAAGTCAGAAATTTATTAATTCTCTTCCCTTGACCGTGAGGTTCGCTGCGCAAAACCCCTTGATCTCTACAGAGTGAGTCCCGGAGGCCAAGGAGATTCTTTGGTTAACTGGGTGTATGGGAAGGGAACAGCGCTTTACCGTGTTGGGGTGGTTGTGCTCCCGGAGTCGATCAGGCAGGATGTTTTGCGCCCGTTGATGAGCACGGTCGTCGTCGCGGTCGAGAGCATTCGGGGCCAAGACTGGTCCAGGGTCACCTAGGCGAGTCGTGGTAAAAGTTGAAGATTTTCCTCGGGCTGTATGTGGTCATCCGAATCGGGGTCCTGAGACTCCAGCCAAGATGGCGGCGCTCACGGGTCGCACATGGCTGGGGGTGGGCACGATGGCGGTGCCCACGCATCGCACGTGGTCCCTGGGGAACAAGATGGCGGCACCCGGGGCCCGCACGTGGCTCAGGAAAATGAAGATGATGGTGCCCGCGGCCCGCACGTGGCCCATGGAGAGAGTTGTGGTGGCAGCCCTGGTTCGCCCCCGGAGACAGCGGCGACCGCCCGACCTGGCATACCGCCACAAAATGGCCCTTTTTGCCACAACTTTTGCAGGTGGAGGAGCAGGCCGGGCAGCGCTGCCGGGGGTGCTTGGCTTGCCCACAAAAATAACAGCGGGGCCTCCCAGGGTTGCCTGGTAGCTGCGCGGCACAAGCTTGTGGGGGTATGGGGGATGCATCGGTGTCGGCCGCGGGTGGGTTCCACGCTGCCGAAGGGGCTGCCGCGCGGTCGGGGATGTACGGGCGGGTGTTTTGGGAGGCCACATCCTGGAAGCTAGCAAGGGCCTGTGCCTCCTTGAGGCCTAGTGTCTCTTTCTCCAGCAGCCGCTGATGTATTTGGGAGGACAGCATACCTGCAACGAATGCGTCCCAGATTAAAAGTTCCGTGTGGTCGCTGGCTGAAACCTGCGGGCAGTCACAGTTCACCAGGTTTACTAGGAGCGCACGGTATAATTCATCCAGCGATTCCCCCGGGATTTGTCGCCTTGACGCTAGCAGATGTCGGGCGTAAACCTGGTTTACTGGGCGAATGTAGTGTCCTTTCAACAGGACCATCGCGGCCTCGAAATCGTCTGCATCCTCGATGAGGGTGTAGATCTCTGGGCTCACTCTCGAGTGGAGAACTTGCATCTTCTGGTCCTCCGTGGGTGCAGTCGTAGTTGTCCTGAGGTACCCATTGAAGCACGCCAGGCAGTGTTTGAAGGTTGCCGCTGAGTTTTCTGCGTGGGGGCTAAGTTGCAGACACTCCGGCTTGATTCGGAGCTCCATTCTTTAAAATCTAGTCCAATAAATTGATGCTCGATCAATGACTCCAGAAGTGAGATTGGCTGACAATTGAAGGCTTTATTGGACTAGATGTTTCCCCCAGCAGTGCAGGTACAGAATACAGCTGCTAAGGAGACACAGGCTCTTATACTCCGCCTTACTGGGTGGAACCAGCAGGCAGGCTTCACCAATGATCTTCCTGTCTCAGGTACCTCCCACGCCAATGATCTTACAGCCTCAACCTAGGTCCCGTAATATCCCTAATACCGACTACCACAGAAGGATCACTATTATTGTTGTGTTGGGCTGTACCAGACAGAAGAGAAATCAAAAGAAGGGTCTTACAATATAAATCATGCTGAAGTCATTATGTTTCTTCCTGCACGGCAGGCAGGTTCTTGCAGCAATGCTTCTGGGACTGACCTGTGCAGCTAGCTATCCTCATTGCTGTTGACCAATTTGAAGGAACAGCAATTTCACATCTGAGAGAAAGAGGAACTCCTGACAGTATGAATTAGTGATGGCAGTAGCAGAATCATGAGAAATGACCTTCGTTCGAAAGATGGTTTTGGGGTACAAATAAGAAATAGAAAAGGTAAGAAGTCATTTGTAGGAGTAAGTTTTATAACCCCAAACAGTAACTAAATTGTAGGGTGGAATATATAGGAAAACACATTCGGGGCTTGTCACTGATGATTTTAACCTACATGGCGATTAGATTAATCAGGTTGACAAAGGTAGCTTGGAAGATGAGTTCATGTTCTTTTGGGACAGTTTCTTACAGCAGCATGTCCTAGAAGCAACTAGAGAACTAGCTATTCTTCTTTGTAATGTGCAATGGGGCAAAAATTACTTAATGAATGATCTCATAATAAGGGCACCCCTAGGTAGCAGCAATAGTAACTTGATTGAATTTCACATTCAGTTTGAGGGGGAGAAGAGTGGGTCTAAAACAATTTTTTTAAACACAAACAAAGGCAATTATCAAGATATGAAGACAGAGCTGACTAAAGTGAATTGGGAACTTAGCTAAAGGAATAGGTAAGTAGAGATGCAGTGGCAGCCATTTAAGGAATTGCTTCTCAACACAATAAAGATGCATTCCAGTGAGAAAGAACATTCTGAGGGAAAGATGCACCATTGAAGGCTAACTAAGGAATTGAATGATAGTATAAAACTAAAATTAAAGTATACAATTCCATGAGGTTCAGTGGCAGATCATTAGATTGGACAGAATAGAAATATAGAGCAAAGAAAGACCTGATAAAAAAGAGGGAGCAATTAGAGCATGAAAATAAGCTAGCTAGAAATCTCGGGCAGGGTTTGCTGGCCGTTCAGACTGGCGGCAATCTATGGTCCCGCTGATGGCACACCTTTGGCGCAGGTTGTGCAGTGGTGAGGGATGCGTTCAACAGGAAACCCCATTGACAATGGCAAGATCAGAAGATCTCATCATCAGCCGCTGGTGAGCCGCCCGCCCTCTGACACTGCAAAACACGCCACGTAGGGGGAAGAAATTCCCGCCCATAAAAGCATATAGTAAGGGTTTCAACGGCCATTTAAAAAGGAAATGAGCAAATAAAGTGAGTACTGGTCCTCTACAGAGCGAGTCTGGGGAATTAATAATGGAAAAGAAGGAAATGACAGCTGTAGTGAACAGATATTTTACATCTATCTTCACTGTAGAAGACAGATCCCACAAATAATTGTAAATCAAGAGATGAAGGGAACGGAGGAACGAAAAACCAAGACAACCACAATGGGAAGGGTACAGAGAAACATATTCGCTTGTAACTTCCGAATATTGGTGGAAAGCCACGGTCTGCTGATACTGGAAAAGAAATGTGCGCACTTAACTGCGTGTAAAAATTGCACCAGCCGCAATGGCAGCATTGGGCATCCAGTGGGACACAGGCTCTGGCATGGTGCAGTTTTCTCGCATGTGTTGCATTCAAAGTATCATCTTGCATCATTGACTTTGTCTGTATATATGTTTCTGGAACCCACCTCTTCATTCACCTGAGGAAGGAGCTGTGCTCCAAAAGCTAGTGATTCGAAACAAACCTGTTGGACTTTAACCTGGTGTTGCAAGACTTCTTACTGTGCTCACCCAGTCCAATGCCGGTATCTCCACATTATATTTATAAGTGAACAGAGGTTTTGTTATTTGTTTTAATTCTGTTAAACTATTTAAATCTGCCCCATATTATTATATAACTTTACGTGTGGCATGCTTAAAAGTGTTCGTATATTTTAATTTTGATTATGGTCAGAAAATTTTTAACAGGTCCCAGGGCTTTCTGCTGTTACTATCCTTGTAACATCCGATTTTTTTTTTGATTTGGGTTTATAGAACCATAGAACCACTGCAGTGCAAAAGAAAGCCATTCGGCCCATTGAGTCTGCATTGACACTCCTAAAGAGCACCCTAACCACGCCCCTACCCTATCCCTACTCAACCCCACCAAACCTTTGGACACTAAGGGGGAATTTTGCAAGTCTAATCCACCTAACCTGCACGTCTTTGGAATGTGCGAGGAAACCAAAGCACCCAGAGGAAACCCACACAGACACGGGGAGAAAGTGCAAACACCACACAGTCACTCAAGGTCCAAATTGAACACGGGTCCCTGGGGTTGTGAGGCAGCATTGCTAACCAGTGTGCCATCATGTTACCCCTGTTATTATGTTTCTGCCTATTTTACTTGAAGTATTTTCATTTTTAATTATCTCATAATTAAATGTGTTTTGATGTTTCAGTAAGACATTTGTCGAAGCTCGTAAAGTTTAATGGCAAACATTTATTAACAAAAATAATGTTATACGCACACAATGTTGATACCATGTTAACATAACATCTGCAGCTGCTGGATGACATTTCCTTTGAGAACTGTCACAAATTTTCCAAACTTTGCAATAAAAAAAAGATCTTTTCACTTTAACACAAGGATCAATAAAATATATTTTTTTACTAGGATAGAACTGTTCTGTTGTCTTTTTGTAAATAGAGGGTAGGGGAGGAGGAGAGAGGGAGGGAGGGGGTAGCAGAGGGGGTTCAATGTCCAAATGTAACAGCTACCAGGTGAACCCAACTGCTGTAGGATTCTGGGGCGAGAGTCTCCAACCCCCCGTCGGGTCGGAGAATCGCTGGGGGCTGGCGTGAATCCCGCTCCCGCCGGTTGCCGAATTCTCCGGCACTGGATATTCGGCGGGGCGGGAATCGCGCCGCGCCGGTTGGCGGCCCCCCCCCCCCCCGCGCGATTCTCCGGCCCGGATGGGCCGAAGTCCCGCTGCTTAAATGCCTGTCCCGCCGGCGTAGATTAAACCACCTACCTTACCGGCGGGACAAGGTGGCGCGGGCGGGCTCCGGGGTCCTGGGGGGGGCGCGGGGCGATCTGGCCCTGGGGGGTGCCCCCACGGTGGCCTGGCCCGCGAACGGGGCCCACCGATCCGCGAGCGGGCCGGTGCAGTGGGGCCACTCTTTTCCTTCCGCCTTCGCCACGGTCTCCACCATGGCGGAGGCGGAAGAGACTCCCTCCACTGCGCATGCGTGGGAATGCCGTCAGCGGCCGCTAACGCTCCCGCGCATGCGTCACCTGGAGATGTCATTTCCGCGCCAGCTGGCGGGGCACCAAAAGCCTTTTCCGCCAGCTGGCGGGGCGTAAATTCGTCCCTCGCGGGCCTAGCCTCTTAAGGTTGGGGCTCGGCCCCCCAAGATGCGGAGCATTCCGCACCTTTGGGGCGGCGCGATGCCCGACTGATTTGCGCCATTTTGGGCGCCAGTCGGCGGACATCGCGCCGTTTCCAGAGAATTTCGGCCCTGAAGTCGAATTTTAACTCCGGGTCTGACTAACAGTGAGACCACTCCAGGTACAAATGTGTTCAAACAACATTCACCAATTATATATGTATATTTTTAATTTTTCCAATTAAGGGGCAATCCACCTACCCTGCATATCTTTGGGTTATGGGGGAGAGGCTAAAGTCAAATGTATTGGATAGTACCAAAATGAATGATCCACGAACAGAAGTTAAACTTCATACAAAATTACAAGTACATCCTTTGCTTCTGTATCATAATTAAGTCAAAATGCGAACTCTTACATTCCCCGTGCATCTCCTGGAGCCTGAGCGTGCACATCTGCACCAGGAGGGATGTCTGCATCAGGCGCAATATTGCCCTCCTCCATTTCTGATGGCAAGTCATCTTCTGGGTGAATGCTCCGTCCATGTTGAGTGGGAAATCTGTGCCCTGCACAACACACTACAACTGTCATGAGTTTCATCTTCACTGGCCACCACAAAGTAGATTAACGAATAAACGGTTTAAGTCAAGGAACTATTTACAGAGAGTGAGATAAAGGCTACCTTACTGCACGACTCCTAACTGACATTAAAACCCGTGCTCAGCCTCAGAATTCGGTGCTCCTGCCCCAATGGCCCAATGGGTCACATGTCTCTCCAAGAACCTGTCCCTTTAAAGGCAGACAGGCAGCAGAAAACTTCAGGCCAGTTAGGACAAACATCTGTCATTGCAAAAATGCTGGAATATATTATTAAGGAGGTTATAGCAGGGCACTTGGAAAATTATAATGCAATCAGGCAGATTCAACACGGTTTTGTAAAAGGAAAATTGTGTTTGACTTATTTATGAGAGTTCTTTCTGGAAACGACAAGCACAGTGGATAAATGGGAACCTCGGGAACCTAGAAATGTGGTGGATTTAGTTTTCCAGAAGGCATTTGACAAGATGTCACATCAAAGATTACAAGGCAAAATAGGAGTTCATAGCAGAGCAGGGTAATATATTAGCATGGATAAAGGATTAGTTAGCTAACAAGAAACAGAGAGTAGGCATAAATGGGTCATTTGCAGGTTGGTAAGATGTGACAAGTAGAGTACCACAGCAATTAATGCTGGGGCCTCAGCTACTTAAAATTTATATCAATGACTTGGATGAAGGAACCAAATGTATGGCTGCTAAATTTACTTATGGCACAAATATAGGCAGGAGGCTAAGTTTTACAGAGGGCGCAGAGATCTTGAAAAGGATATAAACAGGTAAAGAGAATGGGCAAAAAATTGACAGAAGGAATATAGAGCGGGATTCTCCGATCCCCAACCAGGAATTTCTCGGTAGCACGCCTTTCGCTGGTGGCAGGATTCTTCACTCTCGCCACTTGCCAATGGAATTGGCGATGCGACCGTCAGATTGCGGGAGAGGCCAAAATCAGGAAACGCGCCAGGCGTCAATCGCTTCGTCATCTAACCAAGCTGTCCCCATTGGCGAGAACCGAAACCCCCCGTGGCATGACGAGAAACCTTTCATCGCAATTAAGCCCAATCTCCATACAATTAACGGGGACAGCCCCCTACCCACAGCCTCCCGTGATCTAACCACCTCCCCAGCATGTGGTCATGTGAGTGCCAATCGGGTACAACTTTTTAAAGACATGAAACTGACGGAATGGCTGCTGTGGGGATTCAAGGAGGTGAGTAGCCGTCTTTGATCCTGGGTGGTGAGATCGGGGCCACATGGATTTCTGCCCCAGTGCTCTGGGGGTAGTGGGGGAGCGCCCGTGGGGAGTGGTCTTGGTGTGAGCCGCCATTGCAGGGGGAGAAGGGTGGCCACCCCTGGGCTGGGTTTGGTGGGTGCCCCAGCGCCTGCAGGCCTGCCTTATGGTCTTATGGTCTTATGCCACCCCTGGATCATGTGTACCCACAATGGGGGAAGATCCAGCTCCTGCCTCCCAGTCCCACCGACCACCCATAAGTCCCACTGACCATGACAGCCTCTGGCCACGTAGCTGAAGACTGTTGCTAACAGGGAATCGGCAATCATAACAAAGTGAGCATTTCACAACTCCCAAGTGTATTCCCGTGGGTAGGCATGCCATTTTGCACGTGGGAGTTATTGCCTAGCATCCCTGAAGGTGAGGCCTGAACAAAAATGTGCCTGAACACTGCAGGAAGCAACAGCACGGATGTAGAAGCCAACATTCAAACACCCAGGGGCTGAGCCCCAGCACTGGGGACATTTCCGTGACCAGAGGGTGGGTATGAGCACCGGAGAGAGGACTAATGCCCGGTCCAGGTAACGTCAAGAGCGTGTCTCCAGGTACAGGGTCTGGGTTCTGGTGTGGCTGGGGTGTGTGGGAAGTGCATGTTGGATGGCACGCCGAGGGACGGCAGGAGATGTGACGGGCTGAGGTGGACTGGAGGTCTCAGGGTGGAAGACACTGCTGGATGTCTGCCTCTCAACTTCTCCAATTCCTTGCATATGTTATATAAGATGGATGATATCTTGGACCCCGCGGAAGTTGCCCTCACAGTGCTGCTGGCAGGCCAGGCAGCCAGATGCCAGAGAAAGCAGCAGCAGCAACAAGAGAGGCTCCAGGCGAGAGCCAATGTGCAGGCGCTGCCCCACACCCTGAGGTCCTGGCCACCACCAGGTCATGGAGGGTCATTGACGGGGAGGCTGTGGATGGCCCAAAATGTACAGGCGTCACAGGCCCATCGAATAGATGACAGAGTGCGCTGCAGCAGGCTCTGCCTCAACAAGAGGACAGTGCGGTGCCTGAGTTATTTCCTTGCGGACCTAGCACCATGAGGGACCCTCAATGACGAAGATTCAAGATTAAACTGTAAAGAAGGCTTTATTAGACTAAGAACTATGTTAGAGCTGAGACAAGTGCTGACTGCTACACAGCCCATGAGGCAGCCCTTTATATATGGCTCACAGATGGGCGGAGCCAGAGGCGGAGTCCCCAGGGTTCCAAGCCCGTTCTTAAAGGGGACATCAGCTTACATGATGATAAGGCAGTAACCGTTCATCACACACCACGTGGAGGAAGAGGTTAGCCACTCCCGGTGGCCACTAAGGTCATCACAGCACTGGACCTCGGTGTCTCAGGATCATCCCAGCGCTGAAGCGGTGACTCATGTGGCATTTCACAAGCTACAGCCCACAGGTGCATCCGTGAGGTCACGGCAACGGACTATATAAACTTTGACCTGACCATCCACGGGATGCCCCAGGTCCAGGCATAATAGGTGGCTCGCAAGCCATTGCATACACTGGGGGATCAGCGAGTGCCCTCCATCAACTGGAAGGGGTTACACTCCCTGAACATCCAACTTATGTTGGGTGATCCTTCACGGGGAGTGTGCACGACCACCACATCCTGGGTCAGACATCCCCGGCCTCTTCAAGGACCACCATATGATGGCCGATTGGCTCTTGGGGGACAACAGGTACCCACTGAGGACCTGGCGAATAACAACAGTATGGAGGCCGGTGACAAGGCGGAGACGCGATACAATGAGGCCCCTGGGTCCACCGTCATTGAGCGGTGCGTCAGAGTGCTCAAAACACGGTTCCAGTGCCTTGACCACTCTGGTGGTGCCCTGCAGTACAGCCCCTAGAGAGTCGCCCGCTTTGTAGTGGTCTGTTCTGCCCTCCACAACCTGGCACAGCAGCGAGGCGATGTGCTGGAGTTGGAGGGAGGGGAACATGCGACCACCTCTGATGCGGCACCAGACCAGGAGGTGCTGAAGGACAAGCCTGGGGAGGACCCACTAGACCAGCCGGAGGATGGGGGACAGGTGGTAGCGGCGAGTGTCCGGCATGGCCAGAGGGCCAGGGAGGCGCTCATCTTTGTCCGCTTCTCATAGGACATGGCTTCATCTGTCATTTTGCCCTCTCCCCTCCCTGCCACCCATCTGACCCCACCCCCAACACAAGCCATCTTGTTCCACCCTTCCAGGGCCTATGTGACATCACTCCAGGGTGATGGGTCTGTGTCGGCACTGTCAGTGGATCACTGTTTGTTTTATTTTTTTAAAATAAATTTAGAGCACCCAATTCATTTTGTCCAATTAAGGGGCAATTTAGCGTGGCCAATTCACCTACCCTGCACATCTTTTGGTTGCGGGGGTGAAACCCACGCAAACACGGGGAGAATGTGCAAACTCCACACGGACAGTGACCCAGAGCCGGCATCGAACCTGGGACCTCGGCGCCGTGAGGCAGCAGGGCTAACCCGCTGCGTCATTGTGCTGCCCTAGCGGGTTACTGTTGAAGGCACGGGCCTGATGATAATCCGCTGTGAGCTATAAGAACATAAGAACTAGGAACAGGAGTAGGCCATTTGGCCCCTTGAGCCTGCTCCGCCATTTAATGAGATCATGGCTGATCTTTGTGGACTCAGCTCCACTCTCCGGCCCGTACACCATATCCCCGAATCCCTTTATTCTTTAGAAAGGTATCTATCTTTTTTAAAAAACGTTTAAAGAAGGAGCCTCAACTGCTTCACTGGGCAAGGAATTCCGGAGATTCACAACCCTTTGGGTGAAGAAGTTCCTCCTAAACTCGGTCCTAAATCTACTTCCCCTTATTTTGAGGCTATGCCCCCTAGTTTTGGTTTCCCCGACCAGTGGAAACAACCTGCCCGCATCTATCCTATCTATTCCCTTCATAATTTTATATGTTTCAATAGATCCCCCCACATCCTTCTAAACTCCAATGAGTACAGTCCCAGTCTACTCAACCTCTCGTCATAATCTAATCCCCTCAACTCTGGGATCAACCTAGTGAATCTCCTCTGCACTCCCTCCAGTGCCAATATGTCCTTTCTCAGGTAAGGAGACCAAAACTGAACACAATACTCCAGATGTGGCCTCACCAACACCTTATACAATTTCAGCATAACCTCCCTAGTCTTGAACTCCATCCCTCTAGCAATGAAAGACAAAACTCGATTTGCCTTCTTAATCACCTGTTGCACCTGCACACCAACTTTTTGCGACTCGTGCACCAGCACACCCAGGTCCCTCTGCACAGTAGCATGTTTTAACATCTTACCGTTTAAATAATAATCCATTCTGCTGTTATTCCTCCCAAAATGGATAGCCTCACACTTGGCAACATTGAATTCCATCTGCCAGACCCTAGCCCATTCACCTAACCTATCCAAATCCTTCTGCAGACTTCCGGTATCCTCTGCACTTTTTGCTTTACCTTCTTAGTGTCTTAGTGTCTTAGTGTCATCTGCAAACTTTGCCACATTGCACTTGGTCCCCAACTCCAAATCGTCTATGTAAATTGTGAACAACTGCGGGCCCAACACTGATCCTTGAGGGACCCCACTAGTTACAGGTTGCCAACCAGAGCAACACCCATTTATCCCCACTCTCTGCTTTCTGTTAGTTAACCAATCCTCTACCCATGCTACCACTATACCCTCAATGCCATGCATCTTTAGTTTCTGCAGCAACCTTTTGTGTGGCACCTTGTCAAAAGCTTTCTGGAAATCCAGATATACCACATCCATTGGCTCCCCATTATCTACTGCACTGGTAACGTCCTCAAACAATTCTACCAAATTAGTCAGACACGACATACCCTTTATGAACCCATGCTGCGTCTGCCCAATGGGACAATTTCCCTCCAGGTGCCCTGCTATTTGCTCCTAAATAATAGATTCCAGCATTTTCCCTACAACCAAATTAAGCTTACCGGCCTATAATTACCCGCTTTCTGCCGACCTCATTTTTTAAACAGTGGTGTCACGTTTGCTACTTTCCAATCCTCTGGGACCACCCCAGAGTCTAGTGAATTTTGATAAGTTATCACTAGTGCGTTTACAATTTCCCTAGCCATCTCTTTTAACACTCTGGGATGCATCCCATCAGGGCCAGGAGACTTGTCTACCTTTAGCCCCATTAGCTTGCCCAATACTGCCTCCTTAGTGATTACAATCATCTCAAGGTCCTCACCTATCATATCTTTATTTCCATCAGTCACTGGCATGTTATTTGTGTCTTCCACTGTGAAGACTGACCCAAAAAACCTGTTCAGCTCCTCAGCCATTTCCCCGTCTCCTATTATTAAATCTCCCTTCTCATCTTCCAAAGGACCAATATTTACCTTAGCCACTCTTTTTTGTCTTATATATTTGTAGAAGCTTTTACTATCTACTTTTATGTTCTGAGCCAGTTTACTTTCATAGTCTACCTTACTCTTCTTTATAGTTTTTTAAGTAGCTTTCTGTTGTCCCCTAAAGACTTCCCAGTCCTCTTGTCTCCCACTAAATTTTGCCACTTTGTATGTTTTTTCCTTCAATTTGATACTCTCCCTCACCTCCTTAGATATCCACGGTCGATTTTCCCTTTTCTACCATGCTGGTGCTCCTCAATCTATGCCATAGTCTGAGTCCTGCTTGTCTGCAGAGTGCTCACTCACACCCATCACCTGCACCCCCCCCCCCCAAAAAATCCCCCTTCCTCCCCAGTGTCCTCTCAGTGATTCTCGAGGGGCTGGCTTAGCACACTGGGCTAAATCGCTGGCTTTTAAAGCAGACCAAGGCAGGCCAGCAGCACGGTTCAATTCCCGTACCAGCCTCCCCGAACAGGAGCCGGAATGTGGTGACTAGGGGCTTTTCACAGTAACTTCATTTGAAGCCTGCTTGTGACAATAAGCGATTTTCATTCATTTTTCATTCGACCTGTTTAGCCTTCCTTGCTCTCCCTCTGCGTCAAGGTGTGTCCTCAGGATGCACATCAGAGGTGGAGGCAGCCTGCTGCTTGCTGCGTCCCGTGGTCTTCAATGCCCCTGGCGGGTATCTTCTGGGGGTCCTGGGGCCGGAGCATTCCTTGCCATGCCTCCCTGTTCCGGAGGCTAACTGCGAGAAGCGCCATTGTCGCCATTTTCAAGGGACAGCTGCTTTGAACCCCGGCTGCCTCTGCATCATCTGGCTCTGCCATCTGGTTCCCCAATGTCTGCACCATGGAGTCGACGCCTCCGGCGATGTTCCTCCATGACTGGACACGCTCTGGATCGCCCCGGCAAGGTCCAGTTGTGACCGGGGCATGTCCCCCAGTGAACAGGACATGCTCTGGAGTGCTTGACAATGCTCATCTGAGACATGCCCCAGAGTACTTCTGGGAATGGGACACATCCCACAGTGAGTCGGATATGCTGCCGAGGCCCTGAGCCATGGCTGTCACTGACTGAGCCACGCCTTGGACACATCCACTCTTGCTACCGCAGTAATGCACCAGGATCTCCACTGCGATCGCCACCCTAACTGTATTGGCCTCAGTGCCACGCATTGCCGGCACCATCTCCTGCACCTGTAGCCTCTGGGACTCCTCCAATCTGCCATGGACATGCTGGAGTGTCTCTGACAACCCCCCTCTCCATCTCACGGTCGCATTCTATTGACTGGAGTAGCTCCAGGTAAACCTGGTCCAGAGGCTCAGCATCTGGCTGGGACACATCTGGGTCCTGGGATCCAGCAGACCTCCTATTGCTGTCTCGCCTGGGCGTTCCTGCCTCCACCCGATGTGCTTCAGCAACTGTGTGGTGCTCAGCAGATTGTGCCCAGAAGGCTGTCTAGTACTGTTGCCCATTGAAGTGTGTTTTTCTGTGCGTGTGAAAGATGGGATGACAGCTGTGCCACAATTTTGGTGATCTCTACGGAGGTCCGCTCCAAAGTGTTCTCTTGGGAGGCAGGGGGAACCACGGTGGTGGGGGTGGGGGGAACTACACCAGTGTCACTTCCTCCCAGTGCCACTTCCTCCCAGGTGACAGGGGCAGCCTGTGGCTGACTCTCCGAGCCGCTCAGGGAAACAGGGTATCCCGTCTGGACTCGACTGTATCCAACCTTCTGGCTAGGTTGGCATCGTCGAATTGTAGGACTGGTTTCCTCGGTGACATGGCTGTGTGCTGTGGGGTTTGCTCTGTGGGATCGTTTTAAGTGCATCTCCCCCTTGTTAACAGGGAGCTGGCAGGTATGATCCCAGCGTGCCCATCGGCGGTACCATCATTTGCGGCGTGATGCTCGTGGGGCCTCGTTAAGTGGCCCAATTAGTGTTTGATACCAGTGACAGCCTCGCCAGATCAAGTGTCGGAAAGCTCGCGGCTGTTCCCACTCGCTACCACACTTAGAAACCTTTCCATTAAACCATGGCTAACGTATCATGTTGGGCAGAAAGATCGGTGTGAATTGTGCTGGCTGATCCGACACGATTCCCATCGCAATCTTCCCACACTTAGTCATTTTGGTGTGATTCACACGGAAAATGTGATGTGTGGGGCCCAAAGGTGACAGTAAGATCGGATCCTCAACGATCGGGGTCACCATTTCTCAAGGGTGCCCCAATCTCAAGATAAACCCACAGCACCGCCAGCACCCACCCAATCTATTCTCATCGACAAAGACTCCCCAAATCACCATCATCAAGCCCCTCCAAGTGAGCGACACCCTACTGTAGGGTCGCCAAATGTCCTCCCTTCAGGGTCCCCCTCAGTTCCTCCTTTAGGCCTCGCCCCTTGACAGTGGCAACTTGGTACTGTCCAGCCATGCCCCTAGCTCCTCTTGGGAGCTACAGAGGCCTCTGTGCCCCCGGGTGAAGTCATCATGTCTATCCAGAGAATTTAACAGTGGCTGCGAAAAGATCCTCATTGAGGAACCTTTACACTTTAATGTCTATGCAGTGTGACCAGCTTCTATGGTGGAAAGGTTTTGGCAGTGCAGCCATGCTGTTCAGGCATCAGAGATTGAAAAAGGTCCAGTCGAAAAACATTGCTGTCAGGCAAAGCACCTGCTCTTTCTCAGAAGCACTTCAGAGCAGAAAATAATCTACTATGAAAAAAAAGGACTCAGACAGAGCACCTGCTCAAAAGAGGAAGCACTTCAGAGTTAATGGACCGTGAAGTGTTATGAAAACAAAACAAAGCTAAACCCACCTTTGAGATAGCCTTCCGCTGTCAATCAAGGGGCTTGTAAAAGTCAAAGGGGTGTGAAATTCGATGCAAACAAGTGACTAAAAAGGGGCAAAAGCAGGCATACTGCAACATTGAACCCACAGAGTCTATTGGAAGTTCAAGGGGAGTGAAATAGTACATAAACAACCAAGTGCAAAGGAATGAGTGAAGGTGCATTGCGACATTGAAACCACAGAGCCCATTGAAATTTTAAGACGAGTGAAATGATTCTCTGAGAAACAAGCTGCAGAAGTGCTCTGACCTTCAGAAGGCTTTTAGGATGGACATGCTGCAGTTGTGCTTTGTCCTGTTATGGGGTGGTGATAAACATGAAAGAAAGCAGGCTTCAAGGTTTCACAGGCCCAAAGCGATCTCCATCCCAGGATAGACACCGACGTGGCCCCTTCCAGCCCAGACCATATCCACCCCACACCAGCTCCCTTATAGGACCATCCCCTCCATGTCATCTGGCCAGTGGCTGCTGTGCCCTTGTGCTCCCTGGAGATAAGTGGAGAGGGGTACTCACCTCCTTGATCTCCCTCGGAGCCCACTTTTCAGGACCAGTAGTGCTTCATACCCAAGTGACTCTCCACTGGGGGGGCCAGGAGAATACCAGGATTCTGCTGAATTTGACTTTAATCTCACTAATGAGAATAAAATGAGTGCAAATTAGCTGTGATCAGTTTCTCACCCAGATACTGATCATGCCAGCTGGAGTGGGCCGGGAGAATTGAAAACTATTTTGCTTCGTGCATCTCCTGCAATTCTCCAGACATAGCAAGATTTATGCTAGGCTGAAAGTGGTCAGACAGTTGCCCCCAGCCCCCCGCACCCCTGCACCCCTTCACCCCCTCCCATAGCTTACAATACTGTGTATAGCTTCAGTCTCTTTATGTAAGAAAGACATGATTGCATCAGAGGCAGTGCAAATTACGTTTCCTCAACTGATTACTATGATTAAGGGATTGTATTCTGAAGAAAGGTTGGATAAATTTCACCTGTAATTGTCATGTAATTGGTTAATATCAGATGCATATATGATTCTGATGTAACAATCACATCAGACACAAGACCGAGAAGTAAGAAAATACTGCAAAGAGGAAAATCTCCAACCTCTAGTCGTGGTCTAAATGTGTAAATACTTGCTGTTTGTAAAGCATAATGCTTTTGCGAAACGAATGACTTGAGCAGCATTCTTTGGGAGAATAGACAATCCCCAGTCTAGACCTCAACCACATAACAAAACATGGTGGCAGCAAGAAAAAGACCCAATCAACAGAAGATGCAGGACTGGCAAGAAAATAAATTATTGACTGAAGGACGAAAGAAAATAAATTCAAGGTTCACTACGTTGTTGAAACATCATAGAATCATAGAATTTACAGTGCTGAAGGAGGCCATTCGGCCCATCGAGTCTGCACCGGCTCTTTTCAAGAGCATCCTACCGAAACCCACATCTCCACCCTATTCCCATTACCCAGTAACCCCACCCAATCTTTTTGGACACTTAGGGCAATTTAGCATGGCCAATCCACCTAACCTGCCCACCTTTGGACTGTGGGAGGAAACCGGAGCACCTGGAGGAAACCCACACAGACACGGGAAGAACGTGCAAACTCCACACAGACAGTGACCGAAGCTGGGAATCGAACCTGGGACCCTGGAGTTGTGAAGCAACTGTGCTAATCACTGTGCTACCTTGCCCCCCACGATTAGCAGATCACATACAGACAAGAGAGGATTTAACATTAATGAAAACTGCGCAGATTGCAGGGAGAATAGGATTTAGGGAACTCAATCAGGCATTTTTTCACAGGGAAGGAGGGGTCCTGTGGAGAAGATCGAGTGAGACCATTCAGTTTGTTGTCCATAAAAGAGAAAGTGCGCCAAAGCCTAAGCCTGCTGCAATAGGGAGAAGCACGCCAACCTGTTGTCATGATATCCAGATAAGCATATCATGGTGCAATCACACACACACTGATGGATAGGCAGTTGGACCAACCAGCACACATATAACATCGCAGCCAATCACCAGTGAGAGCACACGCACTATTAAACAGGGAACACCACAGTTCCCGCTCATTCTACCAGGAGATAGCTCAGCGTACAGAGCTCACAGCGTGCCACTCAGACATAGATCATGTGCTGAGTGCCTCACTAAGATACTGATAGGGCTGGGTCCACAGTTTAGCTGGTGAAGCACGTACCCAAGCCAGTAGTTAGTTGTTACCGTTGATTAGACAATAAAACAGAGTTGTACCATCTACAGCCATGTTGGATCATTTGTGCATCAGAACATCCAACACGACATGATACCAGTAGTGGACGCAAACCAGTGACTGAGAGACCTACCTGCACCCTTTCAGAAATCCGCCATCCTGCTCCATGGAAAACATCAGCCCGCCGCAGCCGCTCCGAATCGCTGGTAATCTCGGCGTAAACTGGAAGCTGTTTACACAGCGCATCCAGCTCTTCCTCGAAGCCACAGACAGGGAGAATGCATCAGACACCAGGAAGATCGCCCTCCTCCTCTTCCACGGCGGGGCAACAGGCCATCCACATCTACAACTCCCTGGCATTCGCGGAAGGCGAGGACAAAACAAAATATAAGACGGTGCTTCTGCAGTTCGATGAACACTTCAGCGTGGAAGTCAATGAGAGCTTCGAAAGGTACCTATTCCAGCAGCGCCTGCAGGGTAAGGATGAGCCTTTCCAATTTTACTTAACACACGTCCGAATCCTCGCGCAGTCCTGCGGCTATGCGGCCACCTCCGACTCCATGATTCGGGATCAGATAGTTTTTGGGGTCATCTCGGACACCCTACGTCAGCAGCTCCTTAAAATAAAGTGACTCACCCTAGCGACTGCCTTCGAGACATGTGTCCTCCATGAGAACACGACCAGCCGGTACTCCCAAATCCAGTTGGCCGAAACGGCACGGCACGGGTCCTACGGGGCGGAGCGGGTCCAGTCGATCGAGTATCTCCGGGCCCGCGGCACGGACGAGGGCGGCCATTTTGCGCGCTTTCCGAGGCCTCCCGCGCCTGTACGCGCCAAAAGCAGGGACGTTGATGCAAAGGAACGTGATGCGCAGGCGCACTCTATGCAGGACCGCACCGCACATGTGCGGTTGCGCAACAAACGTCATGACGTCACGACGTCCGACAACTGTGGCTCCGCCCATTTAAAGCGGCAATGTCCGGCCAAAGCGCGACAATGCTTCCGCTGTGGCAGGATGGGCCACTATGCTGCCTGCTGTCGAGCAACTCAACCTGCCAACTCCCAACAATTCTGCCAGCCTCGCAGGGATGTGCGGGCGATTCAGCCCCCCTACACTGAGTCATATCCAGATAGTATGCAGACCAGCGATACCGAAGACAGGGAGCCCTTCCGTGTTGTGGTAATCCACAAGAACCGGATGTCCCCAAGTCGGAACCACCAGCCGCTGCCAGTGCACAGCATTGATCCGGGCGATGAGTGCTGTGTCACCCTAACGGTCAACCGATTCCAGATCACAATTCGCCTGGACATCGAATTGGCATCCGCCAATCTCCTCGCATGGTCAGCCTTCCAGACCTTGAAGGATAAACCACCGATTCTGCCATCCCACTGTCAGCTGGTTGACTACAATGGAAACGTCATCCCGGCCACAGGGTCCTGCCAGCTCGATGTTATACACAACTCACACAAAGCCACATCATCATTTGAAATCGTAGGATCCTCGAAGGACTCTCTGTTAGGCGCACAGGCGCGCAAGATCCTCCACCTCGTTCAGCGGGTACACACTCTGTCTCCTGAAGGCACGTTCGATTTCCCAGATGCAGACTTTAGGGCGCAGCTCCACTCACTCCTCACGCACAACCAGGAGGTTTTCGAGGGCATGGGCACACTGCCCTACACATACAAAACACGGCTCAAACTGGCGCCACCCCGGTCATTCACGCACCTCATAGGGCCCCAGAACCACTCAAGGACCACCTCAAGCAGCAGCTGCAGGACCTGCAGGACCAAGGAGTGCTTTCCCGGGTCACGGAGCCAACGCCATGGGTCAGATCCATGGTGTGCATCAAGAAGCCCTCCAGCGAGCTCCGGATCTGTATCGACCCAAAAGATTTGAATCACAATATTATGAGGGAACACTACCCCATACCCAAACGAGAAGAAATCACGAGCAAGATGGCTCGGGCAAAAATATTCACCAAGCTTGATGCCTCAAAGGGCTTTTGGCAGATTCAATTGGATCAGTCCAGCAGGAAGCTGTGCACTTTCAACACTCCATTTGGCAGATACTGCTACAATAGGATGTCATTCGGCATCATTTCGGCTTCCGAAGTGTTCCATCGCATCATGGAACAGATGATGGAGGGCATCGAAGGAGTACGCGTCTATGTAGACGACATTATCATCTGGTCCACCACACCACAGGAGCACATCAGTCGTCTCCAGCGTGTCTTTGCACGGATACGGGATCAGAGCCTGCGCCTTAACCGAGCTAAGTGCTCTTTTGGCCAGGCTGAGCTAAAGTTTTTGGGGGACCACATCTCCCGGTCGGGAGTGCGGCCGGATGCCGACAAAGTGGCAGCCATCGCAGCCATGCAGCAGCCGTCAGACAAGAAGGCAGTGCTGCGCTTTCTTGGGATGGACAACTTCCTGGGGAAGTTCATTCCTAACCTTGCTTCGCACACGACTGCTCTTTGCCACCTGGTCAAAAAGACAATGGAATTCCAGTGGCTGCCCGCACACCAGAGTGAATGGGAGGAGCTCAAGGTCAAGCTCACCACCGCCCCGGTACTGGCGTTTTTCGACACCACATGGGAAACAAAGATCTCAACTGATGCCAGCCAGTCTGGCATTGGGGCGGTACTCCTGCAACGGGACAGCACCTCATCATGGGCTCTGGCCGCCTATGCATCGTGGGCCATGACCCCCACAGAACAGCGCTCTGTGCAGAATGAGAAGGAGTGCCTAGGCCTGTTGACCGGCATCGACAAATTCCACGATTATGTATATGGTCTTCCGCAGTTCACTGTGGAGACCGACCATCGCCCCCTGGTCGGCATCATTCAGAAGGACCTCAACGATATGACCTCTCGCCACCAGCGCATTCTGCTCAAGCTCCGGAGGTACGACTTCCAACTTGTCCACACCCCGGGGAAGGATCTCATTATCGCAGATGCTCTGTCCAGGGTGGTCAGCACACCGCCTGATTCGGAGGGGTTCGTTTGTCAGGTCGGCGCACAGGTAGCCTTCACATCGGCCAATCTGCCGGCCACTGATGCACGTCTGGCCCACATTCGCCGTGAGACTGCGGCTGACCCCCTTCTACAACGTGTGATGCGCCACATGATGGAAGGGTGGCTCAAGGTGCAGTGCCCACAATTTTACAATGTCCGGGACGACTTGGCCGTCATTGATGGTGTCCTCTTGATGTTGGACCGGATCGTGATCCCACACAGCATGCACCGGCTTGTCCTCGAACAAGTGCACGAAGGCCATCTCGGAGTTGAAAAGTTCAGGCGGAGGGCCCGAGAAGCGGTGTACTGGCCGGGCATCAGCGACGACATCGGCAACATGGTGCTCAATTGCCCCACCTGCCAGAGGTTTCAGCCGGCGCAACCCCCTGAGACCCTTCAGCCCCATGAGTTGGTCACGTCCCCCTGGTCAAAGGTGGTCATGGAATTCCACTCAATGTCATGTCTGACAACGGGCCTTGCTTTGCGTGTCAAGAATGGTCTTCCTTTGCCACTTCATACAACTTCACACACGTGACGTCCAGTCCCTTGCATCCTCAGTCGAATGGCAAGGCGGAAAAGGGCGTCCGCATTGTGAAGAGGCTCCTCTGCAAGGCTGCTGATGCCGGATCTGACTTCTGTTTAGCCCTGCTGGCCTATCGCTCGGCCCCACTGTCCACGGGCCTCTCACCAGCCCAGCTGTTGATGGGTCGCACCCTCAGGACCACTGTGCCGTCCATTCATGTTCCTGACCTCGACCATGCTCCAGTATTGCGAAGGATGCAACAACAGCGTGCTCAGCAGAAGGTGGCACATGACGCTCGGGTGAGTGATCTTCCTGCACTGGCGCCTGGAGACAACGTCCGCATACACGACCGGAGGGTGGCTGGTCAGCAACCGCCGGGGTTCTCCGCCACGTGGCTCCCCGCTCATTCCTGTTTCGCATGCCTGATGGCTCTATTTGCCGCCGTAATCGGCGGGCCCTTGGTTTGGTTCCATGCTCGCTACGTGATCATGCACCGGTGCCACGCCCTCCTGTTGTCCCTGATGTCGACTTTGTTGAGCTTCCTGCCACTCTGCCTCTTCCTCTCTCGCCCGTGGCCAGGCCTATTCCTCAGCCGGTGGATCCTGACCCACCCTTGAGGCGGTCAACCCAAATTCGTCGCCCACCTGAGAGACTTGACTTATGAGCCTGTTAGCACATTGGACTCACTGAATTGTTTTGCAGTACTGTTAACAAGTATTTTTTCTTGTCGTTCGTTGTTCCAGAGTTTTCTCTCGTCATTTGTCGATTGAATTTGTTCTGTTATTGGTACAACGTTGTTGGTTCTGCTGCACCTGACACCTTCCTCTGTATATAGTTTAGCCTCATCTACATGTTGTAAATATTGCACACACATACTCAGATGCACTCAGTACACATTTCTATTTGTTATCATGCTGGCACATATCCTTTGTGAAAGGGGGGGATGTCATGATATCTAGATCAGCATATCATGGTGCAATCACACACACACTGATGGATAGGCAGTTGGACCAACCAGCACACACATAACATCGCAGCCAGTCACCAGTGAGAGCACACGCACGATGAAACAGGGAACACCACAGTTCCCGCTCATTCTACCAGGAGATAGCTCAGAGCACAGAGCTCACATAGACCATGTGCTGAGTGCCTCACTAAGATAGTGATAGGGCTGGGTCCACAGGTTAGCTGGTGAAGCACGAACCCAAGCCAGCAGTGAGTTGTTACCGTTGTTTAGACAATAAAACAGAGTTGTACCATCTACAGCCGTGTTGGATCATTTGTGCATCAGAACACCCAACACGACACCTGGCATTTTTAAGTGACTTAAATGAGGCAGGAACAAGCTGTATAAATAAGAACTATATCCAGGGGGTGGGGTGCAGGGTGTCACAACTGTCAAAAATTAGGCCATTTAAAAAATGTTTGTTGAACGGGAAAACTGACAACCTGTAAAAAGAGGGAGAAAAATGAAAAACAGGCTCATAGAAGAAGTGGAAGAACCTCAAGCAAAAGAACTGACCCACCTGGGGGAGGTTAACGGTACTAAAAAAGAACAACAATTGGAGTAATAAACTCGAAGTGGATGAACATCCTACAGAGCTAAAACTAGACACATGAATCGGGGTTTCTGTTTTATCAAAGAAGTCACAGGTGGACAGGATGGTGAAGAAGGCATTCGACATGCTTGGTTTCATTGGTCAGAATATTGAATACAGAAGTTGGGACATCTTGTTGAAGTTGTACAAGACATTAGTAAGGCCACACTTGGAATGCTGTGTACAGTTCTGGTCACACTATTATAGAAAGGATATCATTAAACTAGAAAAAGTGCAGTAAAGATTTACTAGGATGCTACCGGGCCTTGATGGTTTGAGTTATAAGGAGAGGCTGGATAGACTGTGACTTTCTTCCCTGGAGCCTAGGAGACTTAGGGGTGATTTTACAGCATTTTCTGAACGAATGAGAGGCATAAATAAGGTAGATAGTCAAGGTAGGGGAGTCTAAAACGAGAGAGCATAGGTTTAAGGTGAGAGGGGAGAGATACAAAAGGGTCCAGAGGGACAATATTTTGCACACAGAGGGTGGTGCGTGTCTGCAATAAGCTGCCAGAGGCAGTAGTAAAGGCGGGTACAATTTTGTCTTTTAAAAAGCATTTAGACAATTATATGAGTAAGATGGGTATAGAGGGATATGGACCAAATGCTGGCAATTGGGTCTAGCTTAGTGCTAAAAGCTGGGCGGCATGGACAAGTTGGGCCAAAGGGCCTGTTTCCATACTGGAAACCTCTATGACTCTAAGTCAAATGGTTCAAACAGATTACACTAAAACCCTCATCTAAAGCATTACAAGGTCCTGGTGGGACAACTTTAAAAGTGAAAGGCAAACTCATGGCAAAGGTCAAACATAAAGACTGAGATTTCTTCTACATCATTCAAAATCAGGAGTATTCTTGTTTAAGCTGTGATGTGTTGGGTATGCCGGGTCTGCGAGGACTGCGTTTACTGCAGCAGTGAGAGAGACAGGTTCCCAACCCTTGAAGAAATGCAACTCGATTTTATTGAACTCTTAACTAACATACACACTTTAACTGTGGGTTGACACTATGCTGACTTGACTGGAGACCTGAGGCTAACCTGACCAGACTATCTTACTACCACATGGTGTCTGTTCTAGTTGCTGCTCAGGGGCTCTGACTGTCTCAGAGGCTGGATCCCAAGAGAGCGGGAAAACTAGTGCCCTCTGGTTTTATAGTGGTCGTGTCCTGTCTGGGGATTGGCTGCTGTGTTCTGTGTGTTCACTGGTCATCCTGTGTGTCAATCACTGCCTGAATGTGCATCATCATATACCTGTGTGTATATTATGACATCTCCCCTTTTTTTTTTACATATTTAAAAAAATGTGTGTAGGTCAATAAATAGTGACTGTGTGTGTGTACAGGAGCCTGACTATGTACAAAGTATGTTAATGTATTTACATGGGAAGGTGTCTAGTGCAGATAGAGGGCAGATAACAAATTAGGGAGAAACACTATGTACAGATGTGTAAACGGAGCACAAGGTAATGCAACATTCAATCTATAAATTCAGTCTCTGTGGCAGGCGACAAATTCTGGTTGACCGAACGAGCATTTGGCTCTATTGAGTCGGAGGCCATGCTCGTGGATCCTGTGGATCACTCGCTTGAAGCGATCGATGTGCTCCTGAGGAGTTGTGGACCAGATAATAATCTCATCGATGTACACTCGCACCCCCTCGATGCCCTCCATCATTTGCTCCATTATGCGGTGGAACACCTCCGAGGCGGAGATGATGCCAAAGGTCATCCGGTTGTAACAGTAGCAACCGAACGGGGTGTTAAATGTACACAACTTTCGATTGGACACATCCAGCTCTATTTGCCAAAACCCCTTGGAGGCATCCAGCTTCGTGAAAAACTTGGCGTGAGCCATTTCGCTGGTGAGCTCTTCTCATTTAGGTATAGGGCAGTGTTCCCTCATGATGTTCCGGTTCAAATCTTTGGGGTCGATACAAATGCGAAGTTCCCCAGACGGTTTTTTGACACAGACCATGGAGCTAACCCAGTCCGTGGGTTCAGTGACCTTAGAAATGACGTCCTGGTCCTGGAGATCTTGCAGCTGCTGCTTGTGGCAGTCCTTGAGGGGTGCCGGCACCCGAGGCGGTGCATGAACCACAGGTGTGGCATTCAGCTTCAGCAGTATCTTGTATCGGTAAGATAGTGTACCCATACCTTCGAAGATGCTGTGGTATTGTGCTGTGATGTCATCTAATTGGGCTTGTAAGTTGACATCTGGCGAGGCCGTTGCCTCTGCGGACGACATGGTGTGAACCCGCTGCACAAGATTCAGGATTTTGCAGGCCCGAGCACCGAGCAGGGAAACTCTGTTGGTTCCTACAATTTCAAAACGCAGGGTTGCTTTTGAAGAATGATGGGATACTGCAAGCTGGCATGAGCCACTGGCAGCAATGGCATTGCCATTATAGTCGAGGAGCTGGCAGGCTGGTGGAAGAATGCTTGGCTTGACGCGGATGCTGTCAAGGTCAGACTTTGAAATGACGTTCGCTGAAGCGCCGATGTCCAGCCTGAAGCGTGTGCGAGCCTTGTTGACCGTAGGGGTGGCACACCACTTGTCGTCCGGATCGATGCTCATCACTGGGACTTGTTTCACCTTCTTCGCCGAAAGCATTGTATACTTGGTGATGATGCCCACCCGGAATGGGGATGTGAGGCCCTTGGTGTCGGAATCTGGAACCATGTCGGAGTCAGAATCTGCAACGGGTTGCTGTGCTGACCGGACGTTCCTGCGCTGCAACTGGGATCGCTGTGTATTGGGCAGTTGAGCAGATCTGCACAGGGCTGCATAGTGGCCAAGCTTGCCACACAGGAGACAGCATTGAGATTTCACGGGACATTGCCGCTTTAAATGGGCGGAGCCACAGTTGTTGCACGTCATGGCACCGATGTCAGGACGCTCCTTGCGCCACCGCGCATGTGCGGTGCGGTCGAACGATGTGCGCACCTGCGCAGTCCGGTCGTCGGCCTCACCGTCCCCTTGGTCGTGGCGCGCATGCGCAGGAGGCCGGGAAAAGCGCGCGAAATGGCCGCCCTCATCCAGACTCAGGCCCTGTAGCTGTTTTACGGCCTGCACCCGCTCCGCATCGTGGGGGCCTTGCCACGCCATCTCTGCCGCCTTGATATGGGAGTACCGGTTGTTAGGGTGCTCGTGGAGGACGCAGGTTTCGATGGCGATGGTAAGGATGAGCTGCTTAACTTTAAGGAGCTGCTGGCGAAGGGGATCGGAGTGGACCCCGAAAACAATCAGGTCACGGATCCTGGAGTCGGAAGTGGAGCCGTAGTTGCAGGACTGCGCGAGGATACGGAGATTGGTTAAGAAGGACTGAAAAGGTTAATCCTTACCCTGAAGCCTCTGCTGGAACACATAGCGTTCAAAGCTCTCGTTGACTTTGATGTCACAGTGGCTGTCGAAATTCAGCAGGACTGTTTTGAACTTCGTCTTGTCCTCGTCTTCAGCAAAGGTGAGGGAGTTGAAGATGTGGATAGCGTGGTCCCCAGCTGTAGAGAGGAAGAGAGCGATCTTCCTGGCATCCGATGCGGTTTCGAGGTCGGTGGGGTCAAGATACAGCTGGAACTTCTGCTTGAAAATCTTCCAGTTAGCACCGAGGTTGCCGGCGATGCAGAGCGGCGGGGGAGGGCGGACGCTGTCCATGTTACCGGATGGCTGATCGCTGGTCAAAGGCAGACTATCTCAAGGTAGGTCCGTCAAACTTGAGCATGACTCACTGGTACCATGATGTGTTGGGTATGCCGGGTCTGCGAGGACTGCGTTTAGTGCAGCAGTGAGTGAGACAGGCTTCCAACACTTGAAGAAATGCAACTCGATTTTATTGAACTCTTAACTATCATACATACTTTAACTGTGGGTTGACACTATGCTGACTTGACTGGAGACCTGAGGCTAACCTGACCAGACTATCTTACTACCACATGGTGTATGTTCTAGTTGCTGCTCAGGGTCTCTGACTGTCTCAGAGGCTGGATCCAAAGAGAGCGGGAAAACTAGTGCCCTCTGGCTTTATAGTGGTTGTGTCCTGTCTGGTGATTGGCTGCTGTGTTCTGTGTGTTCACTGGTCATCCTGTGTGTCAATCACTGCTTGTCTGTGCACCATCATATACCTGTGTGTATATTATGACAAGCAGAAAGGCATGTCTAAAACTGAAAACAATCTATAAAGTGGGTGAAGTTGCTGATGAGAACTACAGCAGTACATTTCAAAATGTATTTCCCAAATTGTTTACAGACTAGGGAATTTAAGAGCAAATAGTGTACCCCATATGTGCTAATTCTAAACCAGCCTGTTCTCATTGCACTAAGAAAAGTCCCTTACTCAAAAGGGTTATCTCTCTGGTCACCATGCTAACAAAATGGCGTTGAGGAATAGTTGTGGTCTCAAAGTCAAACGGCTCTATAAGAATCTGCTCAGATTTAATTCAACTAAACAAATCAGTGGAACGTAAGAACCACCCAATGGCCTCAGTGGATGAGAATCTTGTCAAACTAGCCAAGAGTACTTTATTTATTACATTGGATCTGAACAGTGGATTTTGGCAGTTGCCTCAGGACAAAGAATCCACATTTATTACGACATTCAATCATTATTGTTCCAACAGATTGCCGTTTGAAATAGCATCCGCTCCAGAAATTGTCCAGAGAACAATGTTTCATTCTCCAGAAGGCATGAAAGGCATATGTTCTCTGAATGATGTACTTAAACATTGCTCCACAAGGGAAGAGCATTATCATTGAGTTAGAGCAGTCCCGAGAGTTTTACAGGATGCAGGCCCAACACTGACTGAAAGCTGAGAGCCATTCTAACTGATGATCAAGTTCCAGGTTACACAGTAAAAGCCACTGGAATCACATGTGATCCACAAAATGCTAAATTTATCAAAGAATTACCACAATCCAGGAACATAACTGAGCTTCAAAGATTCATTGGGGTAGTCAACCAAGTTGGCATGTTCCTACCATATTTTACAGAGGTGGGTGATCCCTTCAGAAAGGGCCAACAGCGGTGATGGAATATAGAGCAGCAGAATGCTTTTGAAAGGGTTAAACAACTTTTAATTGCTGTCTAAATCTGGGCATATTATGATCCAAAATTACTGACTATAGTGTCGGGAGCTCTATCATCCACACGTCGGGGAAAGTTTTTCTCAAGTGCAGAGAGATGGCAAGCATAGACAAGTCTAGAATGCTTCCAGATTGTTAACAGAAACTGAACGATGAAACATCACGATAGGAAAAGACGCTCGTCACCCTTCTAAAGATGAAAGAAATTGCAAAGATACCACCTAGAATCCAATGGTTCAAACTAAGATTGATGAGATATGATTCATCACAAGTATGTGCAAGGGAAGCATCAAAGAACAGTAGACACGAATGCCATCAGAAGGAACCCATCAAGAGGAGTTACACTTCCTCATGGAGCTTGAAACATATATATCTTTAATGACACAGCATTTGCCAGCTACTTCAAAAAAGTTACAGGGAATAAATCAAGACCAGAATCGAGATGAAGAATATCTCCAAGTCCGAGAATATTGTCTGGAAGGAAAGCCAGACTATAACCCCATTAATCAGATACTATGGCAGTACTTTGAATAGTACAAGAACCTCAGGGGCTGGTTTAGCTCACTGGGCTAAATCGCTGGCTTTTAAAGCAGACCAAGGCAGGCCAGCAGCACGGTTCGATTCCTGTACCAGCCTCCCCGAACAGGCACCGGAATGTGGCGACTAGGGGCTTTTCACAGTAACTTCATTGAAGCCTACTTGTGACAATAAGCCATTTAATTTCATTTCATTTCACAGTCATTGATGACTTACTAGTCTCCAATGAGAGATGAGCCAAATTGAGAGCACTTCAACTTGATATTCTTCAAGACTCCACCGAGGTTATATATGAATAGCAAAATGTTGTGGAAAAATAAGGGCAGCACGGTAGCTCTCGTGGATAGCACTGTAGCTTCACAGCGTCAGGGTCCCAGGTTCGATTCCCTGCTGGGTCACTGTCTGTGCGGAGTTTGCACGTTCTCCCTGTGTCTGCGTGGGTTTCCTCCGGGTGCTCCGGTTTCCTCCCACAGTCCAAAGACATGCAAGTTAGGTGGATTGGCCATGATAAATTGCCCTTAGTGACCAAATAAAGGTTAGGAGGGGTTATTGGGTTAGGGGGATAGGGTGGAAGTGAGGGCTTAAATGGGTCGGTGCAGACTCGATGGGCTGAATCGCCTCCTTCTGCACTGTATGTTCTATGTAAATGTCTTATCTGTGCCGTAAACAACAAAGAACCAGAAGTTACCACCTACGTTTCCACCAAGGAACAATGGGCTGCAATTTGTGAATGTGCTATTCTATAATTTCATGAATTAATATGGTTTTGTTCAAATAACTAGTTTGTCTTACTATCTTCAATTGAAGGGAAAAACTTAGAGAGTGGTATGAACTATTAAAGATTTACTGAAGAAAAATGAAGAACGTATTCTAAATCCACTGAGCTATCGAACCACTGCAAAATGGCTTCTCACCCTCAGGGTTACTGATGGGTAGGAGATTGAGAACACAGCTTCCTTATCTACCACGAAAACTCAAACCCAATATTACCACTGTGTACTGTGTACTGTGTACGTTCCCTTGACCGCAGAAAAATACTTTTCACTGTACAAACAAAGAACAAAGAAATGTACAGCACAGGAACAGGCCCTTCGGCCCTCCAAGCCTGTGCCGACCATGCTGCCCGACTAAACTACAATCTTCTACACTTCCTGGGTCCGTATCCTCTATTCCCATCCTATTCATGTATTTGTCAAGATGCCCCTTAAATGTCCCTATCGTCCCTGCTTCCACCACCTCCTCCGGTAGTGAGTTCCAGGCACCCACTACCCTCTGCGTAAAAAACTTGCCTCGTACATCTACTCTAAACCTTGCCCCTCTCACCTTAAACCCATGCCCCCTAATAATTGACCCCTCTACCCTGGGGAAAAGCCTCTGACTATCCACTCTGTCTATGCCCCTCATAATTTTGTATACCTCTATCAGGTCTCCTCTCAACCTCCTTCGTTCCAGTGAGAACAAACCGAGTTTATTCAACCGCTCCTCATAGCTAATGCCCTCCATACCAGGCAACATTCTGGTAAATCTCTTCTGCACCCTCTCTAAAGCCTCCACATCCTTCTGGTAGTGTGGCGACCAGAATTGAACACTATACTCCAAGTGTGGCCTAACTAAGGTTCTATACAGCTGCAACATGACTTGCCAATTCTTATACTCAATGCTCCGGCCAATGAAGGCAAGCATGCCGTATGCCTTCTTGACTACCTTCTCCACCTGTGTTGCCCCTTTCAATGACCTGTGGACCTGTACTCCTAGATCTCTTTGACTTTCAATACTCTTGAGGGTTCTACCACTCACTGTATATTCCCTACCTGCATTAGACCTTCCAAAATGCATTACCTCACATTTGTCCGGATTAAACTCCATCTGCCATTTCTCCGCCCAAGTCTCCAGACAATCTAAATCCTGCTGTATCCTCCGACAGTCCTCATTGCTATCCGCAATTCCACCAACCTTTGTGTCGTCTGCAAACTTACTAATCAGACCAGTTGCATTTTCCTCCAAATCATTTATATATACTACAAAGAGCAAAGGTCCCAGCACTGATCCCTGTGGAACACCACTGGTCACAGCCCTCCAATTAGAAAAGCATCCCTCCATTACTACTCTCTGCCTTCTATGGCCTAGCCAGTTCTGTCTCCACCTTGCCAGCTCACCCCTGATCCCGTGCGACTTCACCTTTTGTACTAGTCTACCATGAGGGACCTTGTCAAAGGCCTTACTGAAGTCCATATAGACAACATCCACTGCCCTACCTGCATCAATCATCTTAGTGACATCCTCGAAAAACTCTATCAAGTTAGTGAGACACGACCTCCCCTTCACAAAACTGTGCTGCCTCTCACTAATACGTCCATTTGCTTCCAAATGGGAGTAGATCCTTTCTCGAAGAATTCTCTCCAGTAATTTCCCTACCACTGAAGTAAGGCTCACCGGCCTGTAGTTCCCGGGATTATCCTTGCTACCCTTCTTAAACAGAGGAACAACATTGGCTATTCTCCAGTCCTCCGGGCCATCCCCTGAAGACAGCGAGGATCCAAAGATTTCTGTCAAGGCCTCAGCAATTTCCTCTCCAGCCTCCTTCAGTATTCTGGGGTAGATCCCATCAGGCCCTGGGGACTTATCTACCTTAATATTTTTTAAGACACCCAACACCAAGTCTTTTTGGATCACAATGTGACCCAGGCTATCTACACCCCCTTCTCCAGACTCAACATCTACCAATTCCTTCTCTTTGGTGAATACTGATGCAAAGTGTTCATTTAGTACCTCGCCCATTTCCTCTGGCTCCACACATAGATTCCCTTGCCTATCCTTCAGTGGGCCAACCCTTTCCCTGGCTACCCTCTTGCTTTTTATGTACGTGTAAAAAGCCTTGGGATTTTCCTTAACCCTATTTGCCAATGACTTTTCGTGACCCCTTCTAGCCCTCCTGACTCCTTGCTTAAGTTCCTTCCTACTTTCCTTATATTCCACACAGACTTTGTCTGTTCCCAGCCTTTTAGCCCTGACAAATGCCTCCTTTTTCTTTTTGACGAGGCCTACAATATCACTCGTCATCCAAGGTTCCCGAAAATTGCCGTATTTATCCTTCTTCCTCACAGGAACATGCCGGTCCTGTATTCCTTTCAACTGCCACTTGAAAGCCTCCCACATGTCAGATGTTGATTTGCCCTCAAACATCCGCCCCCAATCTATGTTCTTCAGTTCCCGCCTAATATTGTTATAATTAGCCTTCCCCCAATTTAGCACATTCATCCTCGGACCACTCTTATCCTTGTCCACCAGTACTTTAAAACTTACTGAATTGTGGTCACTGTTACCGAAATGCTCCCCTACTGAAACATCTACCACCTGGCCGGGCTCATTCCCCAATACCAGGTCCAGTACCGCCCCTTCCCTATTTGGACTGTCTACATATTGTTTTAAGAAGCCCTCCTGGATGCTCCTTACAAACTCCGCCCCGTCTAAGCCCCTGGCACTAAGTGAGTCCCAGTCAATATTGGGGAAGTTGAAGTCTCCCATCACCACAACCCTGTTGTTTTTACTCTTTTCCAAAATCTGTCTACCTATCTGCTCCTCTATCTCCCACTGGCTGTTGGGAGGCCTGTAGTATACCCCCAACATTGTGACTGCACCCTTCTTATTCCTGATCTCTACCCATATGGCCTCACTGCCCTCTGAGGTGTCCTCTCGCAGTACAGCTGTGATATTCTCCCGAACAAGTAGCGCAACTCCGCCTCCCCTTTTACATCCCCCTCTATCCCGCCTGAAACATCTAAATCCTGGAACGTTTAGCTGCCAATCCTGCCCTTCCCTCAACCAGGTCTCTGTAATGGCAACAACATCATAGTTCCAAGTACTAATCCAAGCTCTAAGTTCATCTGCCTTACCTGTAATACTCCTTGCATTAAAACATATGCCACCAGACCCGTTGTGTTCAGCAACTTCTCCCGGTCTGCTCTGCCTCAGAGCCACACTGTCCCTATTCCCTAGTTCTCCCTCAATGCTCTCACCTTCTGACCTATTGCTTCCGTGCCCACTCCCCTGCCATGTACTTCAGTACATATGACAATAAATCAATCACAAATGACATGAGAGGTTAAAACAACATGAGGAAGAACAAATTAGCACCCATGCTTAGAACTAGTTTTGTTGGTGCAGACACAATGTGCCAATTGGCCTCTTCTGTACCGTATGACTCTATGAATCTATAGGATGCTCCCTGGGATGGAGCATTTGATCTATGAAGAGAGGTTGGATAAGCTCATGTCATTTTCTTTAGAGCAGAGAAGGCTGAGAGGGGATATGATTGAGGTGTATAAGATTGAGGGGTATGGATAGGATAGACAGGAAGCAGCTATTCCCTTAATTGAAGGGGCAATGAGGGGCATAATTTTAAGGTGAGGGGAAGGATGTTTAGAGGGGATTTGAGGGAAAACATTTTCACTCAGAGGGTGATGGGAGTCTGGAATGCACTGCCTGGGAGGGCAGTAGTGACGTGAAACCTCACAACCTTTAAAAAGTAGGTGGATGAGTACTTGAAATGTCATAACATTTAAGGCAATGGGCCAAGTGGTAAAATGTGCGATTAGTGTAGATTTAATGTTGTTCTGTCTGTGCAGACTCGATGGGCTAAGGGGATCTTCTGTACTGTTTAACTTGATGTGCAAAACCTGACCAAAATTTGCTCAAGTGTCGGTTCTAGTGTGAAAACCAGTGTGAATCCCGTTGGTGCCAGTGGCAGGAAATCTTTGAAAAACATTTTTTTTCCCACATGAATTATGCCGCGCACTTCGTGGCCTCCTGCTGATTTGCTTGCCCTGGGCCAACTTGATCTCTGTAATCAGTGGGGAGCTTCATATAAACGCCTCCCAGCACTTGTTCCAGATCCATTAGTGGGGATCATTGTCAGAAAGCGAACACCAGGATTCACAAAGGGACCACTGACCAGGCTCCTGGATGGACTGCTGCAGAGGTGGGATGTCCTCTTTCCACGGTCATGCAGTCATCCTTCCAGCAAGGTTACCATATCCACCTGGGAGGCAGTGGCAGTCCGAGTCAGTGCCAGTTCTCTTCAGAAAAGGATGGGGGACAGTACCACAATTAGATAAATGATCTTCTTTGCACGGCCAGGTTAGGCCTGCTACCTGCAATCTCTCATTGCACCCCTCGCATCTCTATGGTTATCTTTTATCCAGCCATCTCATGGGTTGCCAATACCTGTCACGAGACCCTTTTACCCCCAGCCCTCCCATCTCCATGCTCTCACCACCATCCCCCAACCCCATGGCCTCCCCCAGTACCTACTCTGCTCCTCACATCCCCGCTCCCACTCAAGTCCCACGCATGCCACACCTCATCACTAACAGCAGGAGGGCGGCACGTAGCACAGTGGTTAGCACTGAGGCTGCAGCGCTGAGAATCCAGGTTTGAATCCCAGCCCTGTATCACTGTCTGTATGGAATTTGCACATTGCCCCTGTGTCTGCTTGGGTTTCACCCCCACAACCCAAAGGTGTGCAGGTTAGGTGGATTGGACAAGCCAAATTGCCCTTTAATTGGGGAAAAAAAATAATTGGGTACTCTAAATTTAAAACAAAAATCACTATCAGCAGGAGTCCCACCTAAAATCTCCCCATCTGTCTCATTCCAGGGCAAATGCGAGCATAACAGGCATGAGCGGACCACCTGGAGTCATACACAAGCTCAGAAGCCTCGCATCCTTTGAGGAAAGAGCCCTTGAGCTGACCGTGGAGGAGCAAGACTGCACCTGTGCAGAAGGTGAAGTGTGACTCAACACACAGTCATTTTGTGAGTAAACATCGTGCCATCATTTATCCCCCGTGATGTATTCATGCCATCTCCCTTCCCTTGCAGGACAATCAGTCAAGCAGCGCAGACCATCGTGGTGCCCCTTAGAGGCCATGAACATGAGCAGCTCTGAGGGAGACATTTTGTACATCACCAGTGAACATGCATCACTGCTGTTATGCGCACCCTCCCACCAGCGTAGATACTCACATCTCGGTGGGATCAATTAGTGGTTAGGCTTCTGGGTTACTCACTGGTAAGCAACTCACAACTTAAGGTCCACAGCAGGTGGAGGTAGGGACATCCCAGGGATCTGGCACTCAAAGGAATCACAGAGCCCAAGACTCTGCTAAGCCCCTGCCCGATGACACGCCCCTCGGTCCGGTCATCCCAGAGTTGCTGGAACTGCAAATGTAGAGTCACAAGCATCAGAAAGAGATGGCAGCATCCCTCCACTTCAGTGCAGGGCTAACTGGAGAAGTTCCATCACCTTCTGTCTGAGGAGATGGTGCCGTCACTCCTACGCAATGAGGCCAACCCTGTGAGGGTGGCGTCGGCAGTAGAGACCTTGGTGCAAGATATGGGGGATATCTGCACCATGGCTCAGCTCATGACCTCCATGGCTGAAGGAATAAGCTCCATGGTGCAGGACCTCAACTGCATTGGGCAAGAACTAGTGGAAAACCATGAGTGGCTGCACCAGAGGACAGCAGGGCTCCTGGATCTCACTTCAACTGCTCCTCAATTCCATGGAGGAGCACAAAGTCCCCGGGCACCCGAAGGGAAGAGGATCGGCGGATGCGCAGTCTAAGAGCCTCCATCCAAGGACAGCCTAGGGATGTCCAGCCCACCTGATACCCCAGCCCAGCCCACTGAGGAGAGCAGCACTGCAACATCTGTGCTGCTCAAGAGTAGCCCCAGACCTAAGGCCCAGGCTCCCCAGCGGATGCCTGCCAAGGTCATCTTAGGCAACAGGGCATGAAAGGCTGCAGACTGCCTCAATCTGAACTGTGGATCCTGGGGATACACCAAGAAGTAGAAGGAGGCTGAGGAAGAATAAGAAACTGTAGTCACCTAGTGGGCATAGGTGAACATTGGCACTAGGTGAGACAGGTTAGTTGGAGGAACACACCAGGACCCCTGACCTTGGAGAGGTCTGTAGCAAATGAGATCTCACCCGCGTCTCTAAACCCAATGATTAGCCCATTCATTGGCAGGACACATTCAGCTCTCTGTCAGGCAGGATTTAGGCATATCACTGAGGTATAGAGGACCATCGCTCTGTTCTGAATGCAATTCAACATTATTCTCCCACAGAGTTCGGCCAATGGCTTTAGACCCCTGCCCATAAACGTGGGCACCATGATGAGAACCTACTGCTAGCAGCACAGTACTGATGAGATGTCACACCCCATGGTGGGAGAGCTTTTCACTTCGTAATACTGTCCACGCCCATTCTGAGAGGCTATGAATGCATCCCTAGCTCTTCAACCCATGCAGGCCCTGGCCATGGCCCAAGGTCCTTCATTCTGCTCCACACGTTGCCCCACCTCGCCCTCCCCAACCAAGGGGATGTGGCGATTCCCCATCTCCTCCCTGTAACTGTTATGGACTCTCCCCGGGAAATGGGCACACACCTTTCTGATTCACATCATATGATCACAAACGATCTGTACATTGAGGGAGTGGAATCCCTTGCGGTTCATAAATGAGGCCATATGATGCCACAGGGACCACAGGACCACATGGGTGCAGTCGATCGTACCTTGCACCTGGGGCATGTGTCCTAAGTGGGCGAAGCCCATGGCCCTGGTGTCCTGGCTCATGTGGTCCCAGTCCAATTTTATATACATGTTAGCCCTTGCGTAAAGGGCACCTGAGAAAGTCTTCATGCTTCATGAAGCAGGAATGCAACCCATCCCTGAGTCTCCCACCCTGCCCTTATAGCCTGTCCTCTCAAGGAACCCCAACCAATTACCTCACTGTCGCTCACAGTGCTGAACTTCGGTGTGTCACCTTCTCTCACTGACTTTCCAAATCCCACTGAGGAAGGACATTCCCTCAGTGGCGATTTGGGCACAAGCCCAGTAAGGAACACAGAGGAAGTGATGCCTACGTGCCAGCCTTCAGAACCCCTTAAAGCAAGCAGCGCCTGATATGAAGGGAAGTTAAGGCCTGCAAATGACCCCTCCCCTGAGATTGAGAGACCGAACCCCACACCTGGCCCCAAGCTGAACGTATTAGTGTTGCCCAAGTCCTCTCTGGTGCACCCTGAGAATTTACCTCCCTGGAGGGTAATAGCTGCCTCAGAGCTCACCTCCAAAATCTCCCCGGATGTGAAGCTGCCAGATTCATGTTTATATAAACGTGTTGTAAATGGCGCCAACGTGACATTACGCTGGCGCCCTCTGAATGTTAGTTGAGGGGGGAGGTCTCGGAGTGAGTTAGCTAATGACATACTAATGCATTAAAATGAGGTTCCCAGGCTCCCACAGTATGTTTCGTGTTCCTCCCCCAGCAAGGGGGGGTTGAAAATCAGAAATCGCAATGCTGCTGGAGGGAATCACGGTTTCCGATTCTCTCCGGATTTTGCACCCGCATCGCCGTTCTCGCTGACCGCCAACATGGGCTCAAAATCGCCCCCGATGACTCTATGACTCAGGAACTATTATCACAGATTTAGAACATGTGAGTTACCAGTGCTGAAACTGTGAAAAAGAATATAGGTCTGAGACCAACAGAAAGCACAATCATTGAAAAACTCCACAACCGAGATTGTGCCTGATTGAGACAGGCCAGCATATTATAAGGAGAATCTGCAGAGCTTTAATATCCTTGGAGAAAAAGTCAATAGAAACTTGCGCTTACTACACAGATCTTGATCAAGAAGAAGAAAGACTCCCTTCAAGCCCTACAATCGCACAGGAGAAGAACACTCACACCAACTGAAATCCTTGACTTCAAAAGGAGATCAGAATGAGATCAGGGAGATTGGTCAAAGCACCTCAGAGTCCAAGCCTGTAAAATCTGAGACTTTGGGGTGAGATGTAAGAGGATGTAAATGTGAGATCGATAAAGACTTGGGGGGATATGTAAAGGGTTAAGATCAGAAGCATACATGATGTGGATGTAGTATTGATGTCAGATCACATGGCTGAGAGTTAAAAGCCTCCTGGAAGGAAGAGAGGCTGCAGCCTTGTGTAGAGGTCCAAATGTGTAAACAATTGCTGTAAACAAACAGTGATGGTGTTGAGAAACTACAGATTTGAGCAGCATACTTCGAGAGAATCGACAATCTCCAAAATTGCTGTTCGACTCCTTCCATGCAATAAAACAGCACCCAATGGAGTTTAGCAGAATGAGAGGTGATTACATTGAAACATATAAAGATCCTGAGGGACTTTGAAAAGGTGTATACTGAAAAAATATTTCCCTTTGTGAGAGAGACTAGAGCTAGGGAATACAGTTAAAAGGGAAGGGGAGATGAGGGAAGACGGAAATGGGGAGAATTTGTTTTCTCTCAGAGCGTCGTTAGTCTGTGCAATTCTCTTTCCCAGAGAGTGGTGGAGGTAGGGTTATTGAACATTACTAAAGTTGAGTTGGATATATCCTTGACTAATAAGGGGGTCAAGGGTATATGGTGCAGACAGGAAAGTAAAAGTCGCAATTGAACCAGGCATGAGCTCAAAAGGAAGAATGGAATGGCCTATTCCCGCACCTAATTTAAAATGTTCCACAAACATCTCCATGGCTGCACCCAAGATTGAATGGATTCCGGGCAATACTTTCTGATTGCCCACCTTCAACGTGCCCAATTGAAAGAGCTTCTTCAATGGACTTACTACCCATAAGTAGCTCCATAGGCCTGACAGCTCACCGATTCAATGTAAGTGAGGCCTTGTCATGAAAATCAAATAGTCCTCTTCGGGGCTGTGTCACAAGGGTGAGCAGGAGCTGAGCCCGCCACCTACGCGATTGTCACCAAAACTAAAAATCTCCCCAGTCTGCTTGCAGTTCCATATCGAGTCAAAATATGTCTGTCGCAAGATACAATGAATAACTGTGCCACTGTAAGGGTATTGCATCTTTCCTCAGACCCTTGTTATTTATGCTCATTTCCAAACTACGGCTTGTTTCCATGGAAAAGACAGCTTTCTAAATGTGAAGGGTCGGGGTGATTCACGTAGACAAGAGATAAGGCAAATGTCATTGTAAATTGAAATATTGACTTTGTATTCCATGTGACACTAGTGAAGCTAACTCACAGATTTAAAGTGCAGAGGCCTGAAATACCGAGACGAAACAAAAATCAATTAGGTAATAGGTTATACCAATCCTTGCTGTGAAGTAACAGTCTGAAAATTTACATGCATTGAATTTTCATCATGAAACCTGCCCTTGTGGATGCTTTAATTAAAACAAACTTAGCCTCACTTCCTAATAACGAACAGGTGTTCAATTTAGATAAGACTTCGGACTGCTAACATAGTGATGGCCAAAAGGAAAAATAGGAACAAGCCGGCCATGACAGTGAGTATTAACGTGGCGATCAACATAACGGCATTGCACCTCACCTGTACTTCATGAAATTACTCTATTATAAAAAATACCTGCAGGCTGTATAACCCCCAGTCCCCCAACCTTGAAGTTAAATGTGTCTCTGTGATGAGCAGCCAGCCCAAGCAGCAGTTCTTTTTTTGCATTGACTTATTTTGATGTTAAATATGACAATTTGGTTGAGTTTAGGCAATACTGCCTCATCATACAATTTTTAAAACATACTAAAATATGAACTACAAAAAGGTTATTCCACCCATTATCTGTCCTTCTTCCAATGGTCCATGTCAATTATAGCCCTGCAGGCTATCCCAGATTTATTTATTGTTCTGTGGGAGAGGGAGGACATTTACGGCAAGAAGATGTAAAATTTCCACCTCATTCTCTGAGGTGATTGAGCAAAGATACTCCCACCGCTTCAGTGAGACTTTTTAGAAGGTTTGCTGTTTAAAACATTGCTTTTCTGGAAACACGTTTGCTTCCTCTGCAGTGGAACAAATAAAGCAACCCATGGCCACTTGTGTGACTCATTCTGCCTACGTCGCTATGCTGCCCATGGCATGGGGAAGGCCCATGCCATGTGGTTAGCCCGACAACCTTTACCAAGTCAGGCAAGTGGGGGGGAAGTCCTTTGGGTGTACCCCATGCTCATGGCAAGCACCCCTCCCCAATGTGATTGCCCTCTTTTAACCCTCCCTTCCAACCTCTCAAAACCTGCCCCCCCCCCCCTCACTGGTGTCTGCCAGACAGACGCAGCCAAAGCCCCAGACTTACCTTGAAGTCCGACCACATAACCTCCTGTTGTTCGATGACCGCCTGCAGTCCCAGCAACGGCCACTGCTCAAAACTGGCATTGCTGGGATCACAGAAGAGTCAGCTAATCAGATTGGACAGCAGGTCTGTAAGGCTGGAAATTGTACCCAGGTGGGGGGGGGGGGGGGGGGGGGGGGGGGGGCGGGGGGGAGTCTCATCCTGAGCCAATTAACACCCCTCCGAGAGTAAAATGGCTGCAAACTACTTGGCTCTTTCGAGGGCGGAAAACCAATCAACCTTTTAGGCGAGGGGGTAGTGAGGGTGGCAGGGAATAAAATCCACTTACAAAAGTCCCCCTAGTGACTGGACAGACCCAGCCTACAAAGGCGGCAACTTTCTGTTCTGCATTTAATAATTGGAATGCATATTATCATTGACAAATTATTGAAGAGATGGCATAATTCTAATAAATTGACTTGCATGTTATGGTGCCAAGTTTGAAAGTGTTTACAAAGCAATTAGTCATTTTCTTGCCCGACCAAACATGTCTGCTGTTGAATTCTTTGAAAAAATGTTCCAGAGAATGGCAGAAAAACATGAAAACTAAACTATGTTACACAGTGCCTGCAGACTTTCAGTAGTTGGAGGAGACAAATCATATTTAACTTTTTGAGTAACTATAATCAACCTTCCTTAGCACAGTAGTATCACTTTGAAGTACAACACTTTGCTGTATATTGTGAAAATACGGTCAGAAAATAGCTGTAAAAGTCGGTTCACTGATCAGCCCAGTGATGTCAGTTCAACTCTTGCAGATAGTCTTTTCCAGCTACCTCAAGCATGTTGTCAGTCCAATCTATGAGGCTTCAGCTGACTTATCTGCACCTCAAGCGGTTCATCTGCAGAGTTGGTTCCTCCTGGTCGGGATGTGTTAATAACACCAAGACGAAACCAAACGATTACCTGCGATTCCTATTCCTACTGATTAAAGAAAATGCTGCTATGTTGTGAACAGATTACAACAGAGGGAATCTTGCTCTTAATATTCTTACATATCTGCACATGCATAGTGTTGATTAACGCCTTCTTAATAAGTGTGAATCATTTAGAAGCATTCAGCAACATAACCAGGCTGCTGTCATTTAACAACAGTCATTGTAGAAGGTATTATTATATTTTATTTTGTACTCAGTTATATTATTAACTTGGTGGGGGAAGGGGGCATTGGAGGGGGTGTTGCAGAGGAAGGTGGTGGGGTGGCAGCCATTGATGGCAAGGATCGCAGAGGAGAGGGAAGATCATGAGGGCTCCAGAAAGATCAGGTGGGGCAGGAGGTGAGTATGGGGGTGGAGGGGTGTATAGATCACAAGAAGGGCTGGGGTAACTGTGGGATGAAGGGAGATGACTGGGGGAGGGTCCAAGGAAATCAGTGGAGGGGAAGAGAAAATGACAGAAATCTTTGGGTCCTCACTGTCTTCAGGTGATGTCCCGGAGGACTGGAGAAGAGCCAATGTTGTTCCTTTGTTTAAGAAGGGTAGCAAGGATAATCCAGGGAACTACAGGCCGGTGAGCCTTACGTCAGTGGTAGGGAAATTACCGGAGAGAATTCTTCGAGACAGGATCTACTCCCATTTGGAAGCAAATGGACATATTAGCGAGAGGCAGCACGGTTTTGTGAAGGGGAGGTCGTGTCTCACTAACTTGATAGAGTTTTTCGAAGAGGTCACAAAGGTGATTGATTCAGGTAGGGCAGTGGATGTTATCTATATGGACTTCAGTAAGGCCTTTGACAAGGTCCCTCATGCAGACTGGTAGAAAAGGTGGAGTCACACGGGATCAGGGGTGAGCTGGCAAGACGGATACAGAACAGGCTAGGTCATAGAAGACAGAGAGTAGCAATGGAAGGGTGCTATTCTGATTGGAGGGCTGTGATTAGTGGTGTTCCGCAGGGATCAGACCTGGGACCTTTGCTGTTCGTAGTATAAATAAATGATTTGGAGGAAAATGTAACTGGTCTGATTAGTAAGTTTGCAGACAACACAAAGGTTGGTGGAATTGCGGATAGCGATGAGGACTGTCAGAGGATACTGTAGGATTTCGATCGTTTGGAGACTTGGGCAGAGAGAATCAGATGGAGTTTAATCCGGACAAATGTGAGGTAATGTATTTTGGAAGTTCTAATGCAGGTAGGGGCTATACAGTGAATGGTAGAACCCTCAAGAGTATTGACAGTCAGATAGATCTAGGTGTACAGGTCCACAGGTCACTGAAAGGGGCAACACAGGTGGAGAAGGTAGTCAAGAAGGCATACGGCATGCTTGCCTTCATTGGCCGGGGCATTGAGCATAAGAATTGTCAAGTCATGTTGCAGCTGTATAGTACTTTAGTTAGGTCACACTTGGAGTATAGTATTCAATTCTGGTCACCACACTACCAGAAGGATGTGGAGGCTTTAGAGAGGGTGCAGAAGAGATTTACCAGGATGTTGCCTGGTATGAAGGGCATTAGCTATGAGGAGCGGTTGAATAAACTTGGTTTGTTCTCACTGGAACGACGGAGGTTGAGGGGCGACCTGATAGAGGTCGACAAAATTATGAGGGGCATAGACAAAGTGGATAGTCAGAGGTTTTTTCCCAGGGTCGAGGGGTCAATTACTAGGGGGCATAGGTTTAAGGTGCGAGGGGCAAGGTTTAGAGTAGATGTATGAGGCAAGTTTTTTACACAGAGGGTAGTGAGGGCCTGGAACTCGCTGCCGGAGGAGGTGGTGGAAGCAGGGGCGATAGTGACATTTAAGGAGCATCTTGACAAAGACATGAATAGGATGGGAATAGAGGGATATGGACCCAGGAAGTGTAGAAGATTTTAGTTTAGACGGATAGCATGGTCGGCACAGGCTTGGAGGGCTGAAGGGCCTGTTCCTGTGCTGTACTTTTCTTTGTTCTTTGTTCTTTGTTCTTTGACAGTGGCCCGATTAAAGAGATTGCTGTGGGTCCAAGGAGTAGACCGTGGATGGGCAGGGTAGGTGTCAGAGAGATTGGAGGACTCCAATCACTGGAGAGGTTGATGAGGTAGTGCTGTGAACCAGGGGAAGAATTCTTGCTCCTCGTTGGTTCACCAGCAGTTCTGGAAAGGAATGTGATGTGTCAGGCAGGTAGGTTCGATTTGGACTGCACTCGATGCAGGGAAGCTAGAAACAGACGTCTAACACTGGAGAAGATCCAACACTGTTTTATTCAATGATAGAACTGATAGACATATTCAGCTGTGGGTCGACACTATACTGAACTGACTGGAGACCTTTTAGTAGCCTGACCAGACTTACTAGCTACCGCATGGTGTTTGCACTTGCTAGCTCGTGGACTCTAACTGTCTCAGTGGCTGGGTGCCGAGAGAGCGGGAAACCTAATGCCCTCTGGCTTTATAGTGGTAGTGTCCTGTCTGGTGATTGGCTGCACTGTGTTGTATGCTTACTGGTCATCCTGTGTGTCAATCACTGCCTGTCTGCATCTCATTATATACATGAGTGGATATTGTGACAGGATGTAGCTATTCCTATATACAGTGTTCACCTCCATTCAGCTGGCAGCTTTTCCAAGGCCCTGGGAACCTGCCCAGCCACGGCTGAAGTTGAAACAAGGCCACACATTGGATTTTCAATCCAGAGTCAGGAACCCAACACCCAGATCATTTCGAGCTCCCAACTCTGCATCATGTTATCATTGGTAAAGTGGTGTGATTTAAAACACAGTTTAATTGGCCTGGAGGCCGAGTTTGGTCCCAGTCAGCAACGCCTGGAGCTGCCTGAAAGTGGGACTCAATAACTGAGGGTCTGTTGACAAAGCAAGTGGCAGCCATAACTGGGCTTGCCACTTTCTGAAGAGATGGCATGGCAGAATACTCAGAGGGCAAGCACTGGCATGGTCAAGGTTCCATGTCTTCAATCAAGCCGGTTGCTGATAGGCCTGAGATTAGTTGTTCTTGGCATTGGGAGGAAGACATCCATCAATAGACAGAAAAGAACAAAAATGGAGGTCAGCAATAGAGTAGGGACCTGAAGGATGTGTGTCCAGTGTCAGAAAACATTCAATGACCTCATAAGGTCTGGAAAGAAGAGTGGCACGAAGCATCCAGATGGCAGGTCTCTAATTCTGTATTCAATTCCTGTGCACAAGAAACAGGACAAATCTGACCCAGCCACCCTATCTGTCTACTCTTCATCACCAGAAAAGTGATGGAAAAAGTCATCAACAGTGCTATCAAGCAGCACTTATTCAGCAATAACCTGCTCACAGGCGGTCAGTTTGGGTTTTGCCAGGGTCACCTAGCTCCTGACCTCAATACAGCCTTGGCTCAAACATGGACAAAAGAGCTGAATGCCAGAGGTGAGCTGAGAGTGATTGTCCTTGACATCAATGCAGCATTTGACTGAGTATGGCATCAAGGAGCCCTAGCTAAACTGGAGTCAATGGTGTGGTCATTGGAGGTCAATCATCTCAGCTCCAGTTATCGCCACAGGAGTTTCTCAGGGTAGGGTCCTATGCCCAACTATCTTCAACTGTTTCATCAATGACCTCCCTTCTATCATAAGGTTAGAGGTAGGGGTGGCTGTCGATGACTGTACAATGTTCAGCAACATCCGCGACTCCTCAGATAATGAAGCAATCCATGCCCAAATGCAGCAGGACCTGGACAATATCCAGGCTTGGGCTGACAATTGGCAAGTAACATTCGTGCCACACAAGTGCCAGGCAATGACCATCTCCTACAAGAGAGGATCTGTTGGCATTTCAATGACATTACCATCACTGAATCCCCCACAACCAACATCTTGGGGGTTACCATTGATCAGAAACTGAACTGGACTCGCCATATTAATACTGTGGCTACCAGGGCAGGTCGAAGGCTGGGAATTCTACGGTGGGTAACTTACATCAGGTAGTGGAGAAGACTTTAGGAATATTTTTTTTTGTTTATAAATTTAGAGTACCCAATTCATTTTTCCAATTAAGGGGCAATTTAGCATGGCCAATCCACCTAGCCTGCACATCTTTGGGTTGTGGGGGTGAAACCCACGCAGACACGGGGAGAATGTGCAAACTCCACACAGCCAGTGACCCAAGGCCGGGGTTCGAACCCGGGTCCTCAGTGCCGCAGTCCCAGTGCTAACCACTGCAACACCATGCTGCCCTAACACTCAAGAAGCTTGCCACCATCTCGACAAAGCAGCCTGCTTGATTGTTCTCCCTTCCACAAACATTCACACCTTCCACCACCAACTAAACAGTCATGATGTGGAGATGCCGGCGTTGTACTGGGGTGGGCACAGTAAGAAGTCTGACAACACCAGGTTAAAGTCCAACAGGTTCACCTGATTCACCTGAGGAAGGAGCTGCGCTCCGAAAACTAGTGAACAAAACAGTGGCAGCCGTGTGTACCATCTACAAGATGCACTGCAGTAACTCACCAAGGTTCCTGACACAGCACCTTCCAAACTCACGACCACTGCCATCTAGAAGGAAAAGAGCAGCAGATACCTGGGAACTCCGCTACCTGGAGGTTCCCCTCCTCGTCACTCGCCACCCCAACTTAGAAATATATTCCCATTCCTTCACTGTCGCTGGGGCAAAATTCTGGAACTCCCTCTCTAACAGCAATGTGGGTGTACCTACACCCCAAGGACTGCAGCGGTTCAAGAAGGCAGCTCACCACCACATTCTGAAAGGCAAATAGGGATGGGCAATAAATGCTGGTCTAGCACGGTAGCATAGTGGTTAGCACAATTTCTTCACAGCTCCAGGGTCCCAGGTCCGATTCCCGGCTTGGGTCACTGTCTGTGCGGAGTCTGCACATTCTCCCCGTGTGTGCGTGGGTTTCCTCCGGGTGCTCCGGTTTCCTCCCACAGTCCAAAGATGTGCAGGTTAGGTGGATTGACCATGCTAAATTGCCCTTAGTGTCCAAATTTGCCCTTAGTGTTGGGTGGGGTTACTGGGTTATGGGGACAGGGTGGGGGCATGGGTGATCTTTCCAAGAGCCAGTGCAGACTCGATGGGCCGAATGGTCTCCTTCTGCACTGTAAATTCTATGAGTTGCCAGTGACGCCCACAGCCCGTAATTATTTTTTTTTTAAATGCACAAGAACTAAGCAGACTGAGTGCTTCTCGTTCTCCCTCATTGTCAGAACAAGTGTCCAGTTGTATCACTGAGATGTCAGCAACCATCACATAATGGCCGTAGTTGAGAAGAGGGCATCAGTGAGGATTACAACCCATCAACCATGCTGTAGGAATTGAGCGAGACCAGACTACTCATAGATCATTCTCTCCTCATCCTGCTGATTAAGAAAGCATGACTCTTCTGAAGGGTTTAACATGGGTGGTAGTGTGGCATACCAGCGCAATCTGACTCTGATGGAGGAGATGGCACTGGACATTGTGAGGGCCCTATCGCAAAATTCCTTGGGCGATGGCGAGGTGGGAGGTCGGGTAGAGTAGTGTCATTTAATTGCTCTATTTTTCAGGTGAAGAGCATGGTGAATGTTCCTGCCCAATGCGAACTGTGTCTCTCTGTGGCAAGGGGAGAGCTAATTATTCCAGAAGATTCATCATGGCCTCTTCAGCATGGGAGACCTCATGGAGCCTCATCATACCTCCTTTCCATCCACCAGCGTAGACACACTTACCTCAGTTGGATCAAAATCAAGATTAGAATAGGGATCACTGGGTGAGAAGCACATCACAAGTGGGCTGGATGAGAGAGTCAGCTGTTAGTAGCCCCAAATGGAGATGGAGGACAGACACAGCCCTTCACTGGGTGTGGATGCTGGGACTTGGCTGTCACAAACACCAAGGGAACATCAGAGATGGATAAATTCCCAAATGCCTATGATCCTTGAGGCTTTGTGGGACAATGGGCAGACAATGGACGGATCAATAGAGCACATGTGCACCACTGTAACTCAAGGATTTGAGGACATGAGCTCCTTCATTGACAGAGTGGCCACCCTCTGGGAGAGCCATCTGCAGCATCACTCTGAGTTCGTGAAAGAACAGCATATGCACAAAAAGAGTTTGACTTTCTGTTACATGGAGTATTTCGTGTTGATGATGGTGCAGCGATGTTGATGCTGAGAGTCGATGCGAGCTTGCAGCCTAGCCCATGGCTTCATCCAACAAGCAAGGGAAAAATGAAAAGGCTGAGGCAGCTGAAGAAGTTGTTGAGGGGGCTGGCCCTCAGGGAGCACCAGTGTCATCCCTTGCACTTTCAGCCCCTCCAACTCAAAACCATCCATGCCTCAAAGCCCTGTGACAAACACTGTCCCTGCAATGATGCAACAACCTCAAGAGGTGCTCCCCGATGCACAGCCAAGATGTAGACAAAAACCAAGGGCATTTCAGCTTTGAACAGAGTCAAGAGAGTAAGCTACCTCCACAACATGTTCATCCATGGGGAGAGTACCTTGTGGAAAAGAGCGTGAACGCAAGGCACCAGATCATTAGTTGTACTTTATGGGTTGCCTTGTTGAAGTTTACTCAATCTGTCTACTTATTTTTTATGGAATAATAATAATTGCTTATATTCTCACTCAATGTCTTTAGGGGAGATGGTGGTGTTGTGGCAATATCACTAGATTGGTAATCCAGAGGCCCAGACAAATGCTTTGGGGGCATGGATTCAAACCCAAACATGGCAGCTGGTAAAATTTGAACGTAATTAATAAAATCTGGAATTGAAATGTAGTTTCAGCAATAGTGACCACAAAACATTTGTGGGAACCCATCCGGTTTACTAATAATATCCTTTAAGGAAGGAAATCTGCTGACCTTTTCTGGCCATCCAGAATGGGGTGGCACAATGGCAAAGTGGTTAGCACTGCTGCCTCACAGCACCAGGTTCAATTCCGACCTCGGGTGACTGTGTGTGTGGAGTCGACACGTTCTCCCCGTTTCTGCGTGGGTTTCCTCTGGGTGCTCCAGTGTCCTCCCACAGTCCAAAGATATGCAGGTTAGGTGGATTTGCCATGCTAATTGTCCAGTAGTGTGTCCAAAGGTCAGGTGGAGTTACGGGGATAGGGCAGGGTGGTTGGCCTAGGGTGCTCTTTCAGAGGGTCGATGCAGACTCAATGGGTCGAATGGCCTTTTCCTGCACTGCAGAGATTCTGTCTGTGAGTCTAGATTCTCATGTCCTCTGAAATGGCCTGCAAGTCACTCAAGTTCAAGGTCAATTATGGATGAGCAACAAATGCTGGCCTTGCCAGCAAGGCCCACGCCACATGACAGATTAATTTTTAAAAAATCAAACTTGTGTATTATTAATGCTTGACCTAAAAAGAGAAACAAAGGGTAATGCGGGGGGGGGGGGCGGGGGGTACAATGTCAGAATAGTCTGCTCCCATCTCAGGTTCTGCTTGTTTTTATCATCATGGTTTCCTCAGTACATTCGGCATCTCTCACGGTTCCCCACTCTGTTAGTGAAAGGTGCACCCTGCAATGGCCCCGACATTGATATTTCCATGGGCCTGCCAATTGAAAATTCAAAACAGCTCCTCTGAGGTCTGTTAATGAGCTCATCAATGGGCTAGAGAAGGCCTGCAGGTCTCTGACTACCCCTCACCTTTGAAAGACTGGGTCACATTCTGGAGGTGCCAGCATCCAGTGGTGTTTTCGGGAGACTTGATTTTCAATGCACGCCCACGTCTCTGCTCACCCTCACCTGCAACTAAAATCTAGTTCCACAGATTTGTTCCATCAGCAAGTCTGCCAACTTTAACCTGCATAACATCGCCCAATTCTGCCCCTGCTCCAGCTCCATTTCTGCTGTACCATTCAATCATCTATTTGCTACCTTTAGACTCGACTATTCCAACACCCTGCTCGTTGGTCCACCCTCAGTAAACCTGAGGTTATCCAAAACTCTGCTGCTTGTGTCTTTACTCGTGCCAATTCCTGTCCACCAATCACCCTTGTACTGGCTGACTTAGTTAGATAATACCTCACTTTTAAAACTCTCATTTGTTTTCTCAAATTCTTCCCTGGTACCTCTCTTCAGGGGCGAAATTCTCCGACCCCCCGCCGGGTTGGAGAATCGCCGGGGGCTGGCGTGAATACCGCCCCCGCCAGTTGCCGAAGTCTTCGGCACCGGATATTCGGCGGGGGCGGGAATCGCGCCGCGCCGGTTGGCGGGCCCCCCCGCTCGATCCTCCGGCCCGGATGGGCCGAAGTCCCACCGCTAAAATGCCTGTCCCGCCGGCGTAAATTAAACCACCTACCTTACCGACGGGACAAGGTGGCGCGAGCGGGCTCCGGGGTCCTGGGGGGGACGGGGGGCGAGTTGGCCCCGGGGGGTGCTCCCACGGTGGCCTGGCCCGCGATCGGGCCCACCGATCCGCGGGCGGGCCTGTGCCGTGGGGGCACTCTTTCCCTTCCGCCTTCGCCACGGTCTCCACCATGGCGGAGGCAGAAGAGACTCCCTCCACTGCGCATGCGCGGGAATGCTGTCAGCAGCTGCTGACGCTCCCACGCATGCGCCGCCCGGAGATGTCATTTCCGCACCAGCTGGCGGGGCACCAAAGGCCTTTTCCGCCAGCTGGCGGGGTGGAAATCCGTCCGGCGCCGACCTAGCCCCTCGATGTTGGGGTTCGGCCCCCAAAGACGCGGAGCATTCCGCACCTTTGGGGCGGCACAATGCCTGTCTGATTTGCGCCGTTTTGGGCGCCAGTCGGCGGACATCACGCCGTTTCTGGAGAATTTCGCCCCTGATCTCTGTAACATCCTCCAGCCCTGCAAGGTTTTGAGATGCATTCCTCCAATTCATACATTATCCTCGATCTCACAACTCCAACCCCGATCTCGTTGCCAGGGTGCCAGGTGACAGTGCCAGGTTGCTGTCCAGCCACGTGCCTGACCATCCGGGGACTCTAAAGGCCTTGGAGCCCCTCGGTGTGGTCATAACATCAATCCACAAAAGTAAATGGTGGCTGCGAGAAGGTCCCCTTCAGGAACCCTTCGACTTTAATTCCCGAGTAGTGTCAGTTTCTTCAATGGTCGAAAACAACCTCCAGTTCAAGCATGCTGTTCGGGCAAAAGAGGTTGAGGAAGACCCACTATGAAATTAAAGCAGTCAGACAGAGCACCTGGTCTTTCTGGAAAGAACAGAGGAAACCCCAGCAGAAAAAAAACTATGGTTAGAAACAACACATGCCCTTTCTAGGAAGCACTTCAGAATAAAGAAACAGCCTCTTTGAAAAAAAACTATGTTTAAAAATAACACCTGTTCAACAGAGGAAGCACTTTAGAGTTAATGGACAGTGAAGAGCTTCAAAAATAAACAAAGCTAATCCCTCCTTTGAAAAAGCCTGGACCCTTCAACCAAGATGCTTGTAAAAGGTAATGGAAGTTGAATGTAAACAATGCAGTTCAAAGCTTTTAGGCTTCTTAGCAAGCCCAGATATTTGAAAAAGCTAACGAGGAATGAAATTGAATGTGCTTCAAAGATTTTTAAAGTTTAAGAGCGAAGAATTTTACCTTCATCTGGCAGATCTCTGAAACTGATGTGCTGAAAGAGAGTTTAAAGACTGCCAAAGCTACAGAGGGAAGACATGCTCCGCGACTCTGTCCTGGAAATAACCCTGACCAAAGCCTCCCGACCCCCACCTCCCCTCAGCACTGCTTGCTCTCCCTCAGTGTCCATGGCACCTGGTCCCCCTTTTAGGGACCAGTAGTGATGTGATTTTTTACCTGGGTGACCTCCCGTGGGGTTGGGGTGGGGGGTGAATACCGGGAGGCCACTGCATTCAACTTTAATCTCGCTAATGAGATGAAAATGAATGCAAAAGAGTTGTGATCAGGTTCTCGCCCTTTCTGGGTTAGACTCTGATCACGCCAACTGGAGCAGGTCGGACGAATGGGAAACTAATTTGTGCCCGGTTCAAATGACGTTTTGGGGCTCTCCCATAATTCACCCGATATAGCGGTATATGCGCCGTGCGCAACGCGGCCGAAGAATCGCTCCCCCCCATCTTATTTGCATTGCTGTCCAATTTTGTTTGATAATGTTCGTGTGAAGTGACCTGCGCTGATATATAAGATGCAAGTTGTTATCTTTGTCGTTAGGCATGTGACCTCATTAAAATTAAAATGTGGAACCTGCCTGCTGAGAGTGGGCTGATTGACCATTGTCCTCCCCTCCCCACACACCCCACCCACAAACCCCAGCACACCTCTGTTAAAAGCAGAAATGTGCGGCTTCGAGTTGAGTTGTGCTTAGAATTGAACATTTTTCATTTGTACATTTTCACCCGATCCCAAATTGTCTGTTTTTCTGGTGATGGTGGTGGGAGTGGAGGTGGTGGTGGTGGTGTGGGGGGGGGGGGGGGGGGGGGGGGTGGGGGGTTGCGGGGGGGCAAGGGGTTAAAATGACACCATCATTTTGGCAGATTATTTAAATATGATTCAATTAGCAAGTCCTGCTTGTCAATCTATCATCCTCGCCATGTGTACTCGTTTTATTCCTCTGTCTTATTCTCTTGGAGATCCCACTCAAAAGAACTGAACTGAAAATAAGCAACTGCCTCCCCTGAGATGAACATCTTGTGCTCCATCTAGTGGACCACAGGTACTCGGATAAATTCTCCCGAGCTAAGTCCACTAAGTCAGAGTGACCAACAGCCATGAGATTTGAACCTGCACCCTTCTGCCTGGCAGGCATATAAGAAAATGATTACTTGAGACAACAGCCTGCTCCCAACTGCACTCACCTCTCCAGAGCTTTGCTTCAGAATTGGTCCATTTGATTTTGATAGGGTTGTCTGTTTGGGGAAAAATACATGATTTTATTTAATCGGCTTTTCCAATGATAATGTTGTTCAGTGCACTTAACTTATTTGTCATTATTTTTCAGTAGCTGTGTAATCTAATGGACCCATTATAAGTAATGAATGAATGCACCTAGACTCTGAACTGTTAATTGCACTCAGCAATGTCCGATATCACATGTAAAGCCATGGCAACTCCTGGAAACTGTTAGTCAAATTATTTGCTGTGCCTCCTGTACACAAATCCTGTTTATTGAGCAAAATAAATGTTCCTTCTTGAATCTGTTTCACAGCAGACTGGATCAACAAAATTCTACTCAATACATAAATAAGAAATGCTGCTTTTCTTTCACTGAATTCTTTTCTCACTATGGGCAACAATACATCGCAGCTGGCATTCTACTCTTCATTAATCTGAGTAAAATAGTAAATGTGAGTAAAGAAGGTGCTGTCCTGCCATGAGAAAATGGCGAGAAATTATTCAACTTGTATATCCATAAGGGTACTTCTACCTTCCACCAGAATCTCAGCAGAAACCTCGAAGAAACAGTGCCAATGGTTAAAAATTGCTGTTCATGCCATTTCTCCGAGGGTTCCCTGCAGCTATGATAGTAGATCATGAGAATTTTGGCAGACATTCACCCATGCAGGTGTACTGCTGTTTTAGAAACATGGAAACATAGAAAATAGGTGCAGGATTAGGCCATGGGGCCTTTCGGGCCTACACCACCATTCAATATGATCACGGCCAATCATGAAAATTTTGAAAATCTTTTTTGGAATGTGGGTGCCGCTCGCAATATCAACATTCATTGTCCATTCCTAATTTGCCCTTGAACAGCTAGCTTCGCCATTACAGAAGGCAGCTAGGATTTAGCCACATTGTGTGGGCCTGGAGTAACATTTCAGTCAGACTGGGGCAGAACAATGGATTTCCTCCCCTAAAGGACATGTCAACCAGATGTTTTTGTGTTTTTTAAATGGAAATCCAGTAGTTTCATGATCACTAATAATGAAACGAGTATTTTGTTCTCAATTTATTGATTCATTGAACTGAAATTCCCTCTGCTGTTGTGGCGGAATTGGAACTCATGTCTGCAGCGCATTAGTGCGGCCCGCAGGATTACTAATTCAGTAAGGTTATAAATATGCTGCTGACCCCACATAATTATTCCTCAAAAAACAGTCAAAGTAAATGAAAAATGAACACAAAATGAGTTTTCATTCTTTTAAAGTTTTTTAAATACAATTACTCTTCCGTCGCAAAATTGTTCACAAGTGAAAGTTATGTGGTCCTCCATAAGAGATGTTCAGCAAGAGCAGGGCCTGGTCAGTAATTTGGTATTTAATCATGTGGAGATTAAATTCATAGCACCCGAAAAAGGATGTGAGAATTGCATTGCAAGATAAACATGCATATGTTGACTTCAATGCGGACAGCATGCCAACTTCATGCTACCTTCTCATTCCAATAATTTCAGCCTGCATTCAGCACTGATCATTGGTTGCAGACACCAACAGTGCACCCAAAATAGAGTGCTGCTCGCACCAGTAAAAAGCAAGCCAAAGGGAACGTGATTGCGGCTGGAGTAGGTGCTGGCAGATGTGTGACAAATGAATCTGACCTGGGAAACATTGAAGAACGCCACAACATAGGAGCGAGTGAGTGACCACTGAGAGGCAAAGGAGACCTTGCTGGAGGTGTGGAATGGGGGATGATCTGTATCCTCATGGGGCCAGCAGGCCCTGAAGTTACACACTCAGAAGGCAGTAGGAGCAGATCGATGCGGTGGTCAATGCCAGTAGTGTATCTGGATTCCAAGGATGTCAATGATTTCACATGAATAATCAATGCCAATGAATGCATCCTCAAATGCCAATGCCTATCAATTGCATCATTAACCTTTTTCCTTTAAGTATATTGCAAACGTAGAATAGAACCATAGAATTCCTGCAGTGCAGAAGGAAGCCATCCGGCCCATGCTGTCTGCACAAACCCTCTTAAAGAGCACCCCACCTAGGCCTGCGCCCCTGCCCTATCCGTGTAACCCTATAACCCCACCCAACCTTCACATCTTAGGACACTAAGGGGCAATTTAACATGGCCAATTCACCTTCCTGCACTTCTTTGGACTCTAGGAGGAAACCGGAGCACCTGGAGGAAACCCACAGATACAGGAAGAAAATGCAAACTCCACACAGACCGTCACTCAAGGTGGGAATTGAACCCGGGTCTCTGGCGCTGTGAGGCAGCAGTGCTAATCACAGTGCCACCGTGCTGCCCATAAAGGTGTGAGGTTTTTACACCGGAGTCATCATTCATGTTGTTAGCAGTAACTATTGCCCAAAAGTACCCTTTGATTTGCCATGGTAACCCAATTGCAGTTGGTGCTGACGTCTTCGAGGATACCTGGCATCGAACTGCATGGTTTACAGTCAATGGTCCACTAGTTGCACTTTGAGTGAGTGGAATCTGAGGTTTGGACTGCAGATTTCAGTGAAGACATCCTATTTCAAGGGAATGCAAACGAGTGCTCTCATATCTCGGAACGTTGCAGAAGCTTTGAAATTCTCTCTTTGATTTGGTCAAATGTAAACATTGGGGTTTCAGCACTTAGAGTCACTGATCCATGAAGGGAGATGAATAAATCAAGCTGCAGCCGGTTTGTGGAAGCTATCATTCACAGCCCACTACTAGAAATTTATGAATGGCTTGCAGCTAATAAGACCAGACGATATAGGAGCAGAATTAGGCCATTCAGCACATCATGTCTGCTTTGATCATGGCTGATAGTTCCTCATCCCTATTCTCCTGCCTTCTCCCTAAACCCCTGATCCCCTTATTAATCAAGAAATCCTCTTATTAATCAAGAACACCAGATTTGTGCTTGAGGTGGTGTTACCTATAGGGTTACAGATCAAGAACTGGAAGGTGGAGTTAAACAGAATAGTTCTTTCTTAGAACATAAGAACTAGAAGCAGGAGTAGACAGTTTAGCCTCTTGAGCCTGTGTTGCTCTTTTTAACCTTAGTCTATTTGCTCTGATTACGTCACCTTTGCTCACGAGTCGCCAGGTATCTTTATGATGCCGCCCACGTGGTTCAAGTGCAGGTTATGATTAATAATACAGCACACCGCTTAGTAAGGATTAAAACAACGGTCATTTATTATATACAACGAGCAATATTAATACACTAATACTACTATCTATATAATAAACCTATCACTATTGGCCAATACTTAACTTAGGAAGAGCCCACCAGATCAGGGAAACAAATGGCTTGTCCAATCAGATCTGGCCCGCGGGATTCAAAAGGCTGCTACAGGTCGGTGGCTAGGTGTCTCTACCGGATAGCGATCGCTGGATTCAAACTTACTGTTGCCGGTTGCTGTTCTTGCGAAGGTCTCGAGCAGGCGAAGAGGAGAGAGAGCGAGATCTGAACTTGGCCCCTCACTTTTATAGGGCCCAGGGGCTTCCCGCCTCCCGGGGCGGCCCTTGACCCTGAGTCCCAAGTGATTGGATTTGTTCCCAATCCCTGGGGTCGATGTGTCCAATGGCGAGGCGATTCCTCGATCAGGGGGGTGGTCGTTCACCTGTCTTTGTTTCGGCCATTGCAGGCGCCGACAGGTCTGGACCTGTATTCAATTGCTAATATGTTGCAATTGTTCCCGGGGATAGCCGATTTAACTGCAGATGCCTGGATAGATGGGCTGCAAACAGTCCTGAATGTAACTGCAAATATCTGGGGTGATGGGCTGTTGATAGCCCTGAGTATCGATCTGGGCTAACTTCCCCAGAGCCGAATATGCAATACTGTCTGCAGCTGCCTGCTTGTGTCTTGTTAGCTGCTTTTCCCAGCAGTCTTTCGGGTTAGCCATTTCAAACTGGGTTTTGGCCAGATTAATCGGAACGCAGCCATTTTACGTGGCTACAGTCCCACCTTGTGATCCTAACGCGAAGCGTGAAGGATCACATAAATTTTGGCCTCTTTGTTCCCTGACCAGGGCGGGGGGGGGGGGGGGGGGCACCTCCTACATGGCCACTACTCTGACCCTAGCTATGCACAAAAATTTACCTAAACAATTCTTGAGGGCGCTATGTCAGGCAGGGGCATGTATCTATAAAAAAAATAAACTGGGAACCTCTAATTTTACCTAAACAATTCTTCAAGCATTATACAATCTTATCTCTCTAAACATACAATAACAGTCACAACATTTAATATACTCTTTCCTGGCTTGGCAGTCAAGCTCAGGATCATACATTTCCATACATTTTCTTTTTATTTACAGGAAAAACCGCCAGTGCATGTTTTATTATTCATATGTCGCGGGGGTCTGGGGTCTGGTCATAGCCGACTATCGGGGATCGGATCTGATAGACCAGGGTTCGAGTGCGGTACGCTCTCCTTTTCCACTTGCCGAGGCGCATGGTCTGTACTGCACAACCGAGTATAGCCAATGCCAACAGTGCCTCAATGATGTACGATAGGGAGTACCAGGTTATGAACTTGGCACACCAGGATAATGCAGCGTGGTTGGTGACTGGGCCCTCGGTACTACTGGGCCGTGAAGTGTTAACAGTAAAGGGGTTTGGAGTGATGGGGTCCGCGTTCCCGCGCAACCAAAATTCCAGCACAAACATGTTGAGCACGAAGAAAGGAGTCCTCATGGCTGTCTTCTTTCTTTCCTTTTCCTGTGTTCGCTGGTTTTCTCCGCACTTGGAGCTTCTGGAGTTCTGTAAGACAAGCGTAGTGTGTGTAAATACTTTGGTTTAATATCTGGTGTGTTAGTGTGTCTGTCCTTCTTGGGGCCAATCAAACCCTTATAATTGGTCACAGTATGTGACTCTCCCCCCATTTTTTTTTTCAAAACAAATGTTTGGACATGGCACACTTCCCAATGGTGGACCAGTGCTAGGTTTATCATCCAAATGTTCCAGGATGTAAATAGCATGTGGCAGCAACCCAAAGGTTGCCTAAATAAAATAAACTGTTTTTGAAAGAAAAGTTCGAATGAGGTGCGTGTGGGCCGCGACGGTAAGATTTGGGTGGAGTCCCCGGGTAGGACGGCTACCAATACCGTATCTTCCCTACCCGAGCGTTTTTGACCAACGGGGGGGTCCCCAGGCAGGGCGGGTCTCACGCCGTTTCTCCACTGCCTGTGCGACCAAAGAACGGACAAAAATGTAGTCAACATGGTGGGGTTACTGTTCTGATTCTACCATCAACTCAGAAGAGTAGCTACGATCGGGCGTCTGGTCTGGTGACCAGGTATCTGTGGACAAGTTGGTACCGCTGAACAAGCGACTGGCTTGTCCAATTGGAAAATAGCTAAAAAGTTCAGGTAAATGGGTGTGGGGCGGTGAGAACATTCTCCTGTAGGACGAACAACATTTAACAAACAGACAGACAACATAAACCATTCTGCAGGTTCCATCAGGAAGGACAACACTTTTCACCAAGTGTCTCCTTTAAAGCATCATGTGGACACCTCAGTTCTCGGTCGCTATGGGCTCTGCCTTTTTCTTATTGAGAGTGCCTGTCGGTTGGGCACTCTGTGGTTTTTTAGGGCCATTGCATTCTTTAGCAAAATGTCCCAACTGTCTGCAATTGTAGCACTCTTGCGGTTTGGCTGGGGGGCTGTTCTTTCCCTCGTTTACCCTGGCAGAGTTGTGGAGAGTGGTTCTTACTGCCTGCACGTCTGCGGCGGCTTGGTTTTCCTCAGGGGTTCTAGTTGCTGATTTGCCGTGAGCCGCTTGTTCCCAAACGCGGGACAATCTTTTGACCACCCACTTCTCATTATGAGCCTCCTCCGAGGGGTCATAATTGCTACAGGCATTCTGTCCTGCTTCCGTGGCACGGGAGATAAGGGTGCGGGTCCACTTGGCCATATTGTCTGGGGACAAATGGGCACGATCTACGTTGCCGAAAACGGCTTCAAAATGAATCCACAAGCGTCCTGCGAACGCTGTGGGGTGTTCAGACTTTTTCTGTCTGCATTTATTCAGACCGTCTACGGGGTCGCCCCGGTTGTACCCGATCGCATCCAGGGTCTAAGCTGAGGACCGTGAGCTTTACCTGCTCTTTCTCATCCAGGCCGTACATGGTCGCCTGGTGTTTGACGGTGGCAAAGAAATGGTGTGGGTCTGAAGCGGGGAGGAACGGTGTGATTTTGGCACATGCGTCCCGTAATTGGGTCACTGTGAGGGGGGTGGAATATAAGACTTCCGCCTCGTCTGCTGTGGCGGTGCGGTGGGTTGTTACAGGGTTCATGGGAGCCTGTATTATCTGTTGTGTGGGGGGTGGGGGTGCTTTCCTCCTTTGGGGTTTTTCCTGCGCACATGCTCCCTGAACATATCTCTGTGCTGTCTCCTGCAATTCTTCCCAATCAGGGCCGTCTTCCTGTTCTAAACTTTCCCCAAAGGTTTCTTGAAATCCCTTTTGGACAGAAAGCAGTGCTTTCAAGTCTGCAATCTGCTTTCGGCACTTAGCATGGTCCAAAGTACTCTGCCTTTGTTCCGTTGTTGTGGCGTGGAGCGCTCTCAGGGCTGCCTTGAGATCACTGCATTGTTTCTGGAGCTTCTCTAACTGGTTTTCTGTTTCTTTCTTTACCAGGACTGCACGCTGCAGGTCCTGATAAGCCCTTTCATATTGTGACTGGAAAGTACTCAAGTGCGCCAGACAAGATTG